>NC_134877.1:28972732-28975232 GCF_041734735.1 Babylonia areolata | reverse complement strand
TGTGTGTGTGTGTGTGTGTGTGTGTGTGTGTGTGTGTGTGTGTGTGTGTGTGTGTGTGTGTTGTGTGTGTGTGTGTGTGTGCGTGTGTGTGTGTGTGTGTTGTGTGTGTGTGTGTGTGTGTGTGTGTGTGTGTGTGTGTGTGTGTTGTGTGTGTGTGTGTGTGTGCGTGTGTGTGTGTGTGTGTGTTGTGTGTGTGTGTGTGTGTGCGTGTGTGTGTGTGTGTGTTGTGTGTGTGTGTGTGTGTGTGTGTGTGTGTGTGTGTTGTGTGTGTGTGTGCGTGTGTGTGTGTGTGTGTGTGTGTGTGTGTGTGTGTGTGTGTGTGTGTGTGAATACAAATCCTCCAGACAGAAGAACGTGATGCGGGAAGCTCAGTGCCTTGTTGGGAAGAAGGGGTGGGGTAAGGGAGGGGGTGGGGTAAAGGAGGGTGTGGGGCGAGGTGGGGGGCGGGGTAAGGGAGGGGTGGGGCGAGGTGGGGGGCGGGGTAAGGCGGGGGGACGGGGTAAGGGAGGGAGTGGGGCGAGGTGGGGGGCAGGGTAAGGGAGGGGTGGGGCGAGGTGGGGGGCGGGGTAAGGCGGGGGGACGGGGTAAGGGAGGGGGTGGGGCGAGGTGGGGGACGGGGTAAGGGAGGGGGTGGGGCGAGGTGGGGGATGGGGTAAGGGAGGGGGTGGGGCGAGGTGGGGGACGGGGTAAGGGAGGGGGTGGGGCGAGGTGGGGGACGGGGTAAGGGAGGGGGTGGGGCGAGGTGGGGGATGGGGTTCATTCTCATCCATTTAGCACCAGGAGGCAAACAGGGAAGGAAGAATAACAACACAGCTAACTGATAACGTCTGCACCGCCTTTCAAACAGCTGAGATCTCCCAACACCACCACCACCCATCCTCAACCCAGCCACTACCACCACCACCACAGCCTCACCACCACCACCATCTGACCACCACCACCACCTCACTACCACCACCACCTGACCGCCATCACGACACCACCACCACCACCTCACCACCACCACCACCTCACCGCCACCACCACCACCACCTCACCACCACCATCCCGCCACCATCACGACCACCACCACCACCACCTCACCACCACCACCATCTCACCACCACCACCACACCACCATCTCACCACCACCACCTCACCACCACCACCATCTCACCACCACCACCACACCACCATCTCACCACCACCACCTCACCACCACCAACATCTCACCACCACCACCTCACCACCACCACCATCTCACCACCACCACCTCACCACCACCACCATCTCACCACCACCACCTCACCACCACCACCATCCCGCCACCATCATGACGACGACCACCACCACCACTATCTCACAACCACCACCACCACCACCACCACCACCTCACCACCACCACCACCACTTCACCACAACCACCACCACTACCTCACCACCTCCACCACCACATCACCACCGCCACCTCACCACCACCACCACCACATCAACACCACCACTATCACATAACCACCACCACCACCACCTCACCACCATCACCACAACCACCATCACAACCTCACCACCACCACCTCACCACCACTACCACCACTAAGCGAAAGAAACGAACAACCTGCACACCCTGTCCTGATCACCACGCACACATCAATCATCAGGTAAAAAGAAAAAGAAAAAGAAAAACATTCGGGTAAGATAATATCTTTCTGTTTTGTTTTCACACACACCTTCGGGTAAGTAAGTATCATAATTTTCTTGCTTCTTCTTTTCTTCGTTTTTCTTTCTTTGTTTTTCTTCTTCTTCTTCTTCTCTTTTTTTTCAATTAAAAACAAAATATTTCCCTTTTTTTTCTAGGGCTCTCATGGCCTGTTCAACGAGTTGGTGTCTGCCAAGGACAGGAATCTGCACCTTTTGCTTCTTTTTTTTTTTTCTTCAGCAGATGTGGCACAGCGTACATGGATTTGCCCGCACGCTCTGACACGTCCTTGAAACAGCTGTGATTTAAAAACACAACAACAACAACAACAACAACAACAAAAGTGCACTAACTGGGCTTGTTTCTTCTATCCTCCAACCCCCCCCCCCCACTCCCCCACTCCCTCCTCCGCTTTGCGTCAATCAAGGTGATAAGAACCAGATGCCATTCTGAAATAGGGGTTGGGGTGGGGTGGGGTGAGGTAGGGTTGGGGTGGCAGGGAAGGTGGGTGGTTGGTGGAAGGTTGGGGCGGGGCGTGGGGGGACAGAGGCATCAGAGACAGGTGCCTTTGTCTCTCCGAGTTTTCTCTCGTGTTCCAGGTGGCCCAGTGGTTAGGACTACGCGCTCTCAACGCGACGGCCGAGGTAGGCAGAATGGATAAGACGCTCACCTACCAATTCAGTGTCCGTGAGGGTCTGGGTTCGAATCCCGATCTCGCCCTTTCTCCCAAGTGTGACTGGAAAATCAAAGTGAGCGTGTACACATTCGGATGAGACGATAAACCGAGGTCACGAGAACCGAGAACCCTACCCCACTACAAGGTAC
>NC_134877.1:28955232-28962732 GCF_041734735.1 Babylonia areolata | reverse complement strand
CTCCTCCCCCACCCTGGATACAAAACTATGTCACTTACTCGATTGTATCGTGGAGGTGGCATCGCCACCGTCTACAGAGATATCTTGGAGTCTTTCCTCTCCTTCTCCCATAACCACGCCTTTCCACATGATACCTTCGAAATGCTTGAAGTCACTCTCAGTGTTCCCGGTCACTCAATCATCTTCTGTTCTCTCTATCGTCCTCCTCTTAGTCGTAAAAATAACCTAACGTCTTCTCAGTTTCACGATGAGTTCCGAACACTACTTGATTACTACAACCTTCGTTCTGGCAAACTTATTATCCTCGGAGATTTCAATTTTCATTTCGACAACCAGACTTCCATTGATGTCAAACGCCTATGTCAAGCTCTGTCCACTCATTCTCTCTCTCAGTTCGTTACAGAACCAACACACAGATCTGGCCATACGTTGGACTGGCTCATCGCACGTGACTCTCATGCCATGGTTGCGTCAGTGACTGTAATATTTCAAAACCTACCAGAACCAAAAAATCTGTTACTCGTCGCAACCTGAAATCCACCAACATTAACACTTTTTCTTCTCAAGCTGCTGAACGCCTTTCCAAATTTTTTTTTCCTGTACCGACGTATCCACACATTACAACACTGTCCTCTCTCAACTGCTGGATGAACATGCACCCCCCACTACCCGCATGCTCCCTGACAGACCCTCCGCCCCATGGTACACACAAGACATTCGACTTGCAAAACGCAAACTTCGCCAACTGGAAAGACGATGGCGATCAACAAAACTGCAAGTCCACAATGAGATATTCCGAAAACAAATAAATAAAGTCAAACATATGATCTCATCAGCAAAGACAAACTTCTTTTCTTCTCAAGTTCTCGATGCCACATCCACCAAATCTCTTTACTCTGTCATGTCAAATCTTCTTGGAACTGCCAAAAAGACTCCTCTTCCTTCTGCCTACACTTTATCTGAACTCCCCAATGTCTTCTCCTCTTTCTTTTTCGACAAAGTCCAAAATATTCGTACCATCTTAGACCAAATGTCTTTCCAACCTGTTCATCCTGCTCCTCAATTCAGCGGCACTCCTCTCCATTCTTTTAATCCATTGACTGAAACAGAAGTTCATGAAATCCTGAAAGAAATGACAATAAAATCCTGTGAGCTCGATCCTATACCAGCCTCGGTCTTTTCCCAGTGTGTCTCACATCTTCTCCCCACAATCACCAATATTGTCAGCTCATCCCTTCTCACTGGAACGTTTCCATCCACTTTCAAAACTGCAATCGTCCAGCCTCTTCTGAAGAAACCCAACCTTGACGCAAACATTTTGAAAAACTATCGACCAGTTTCTAATCTTCCATTCATGTCCAAACTCCTTGAAAAAGCTGTCCTCAAGCAGTTCAACAACCACCTTTGTTTCAACAATCTCATCCACCCATTTCAGTCTGCCTATCGTGCTGACCACAGCACCGAAACCACTCTCCTCCACATTCTGAACAATCTACTGATAGCGTCCGACTCAGGAAAAATTTCCCTTCTCACTCTTCTCGACTTGTCAGCCGTCTTTGACACGATAGACCATTCAATCCCTCTTTCCCGTCTTCATTTTACATTTGGTATCAACGGCACTGTTCTAAACTGGTTGAAATGTTATCTCACTGATCGATTCCAGTCTGTCATTGTTGATCATTTCCAATCTGAACCCGTTAAAATTGAACATGGAGTCCCTCAGGGATCTGTTTTAGGCCCAGTGCTCTTCACACTGTACACTGCTCCTCTCGCTGAAATTATCAACCGCCATAATATCAGTCATCATTCTTATGCTGATGACACTCAACTCCAGAAGAGTGATACCCCTGAAAAATTGTTGTCGCTCTTGCAAGAAATATCCAACTGCTTCCTGGACATTCAAAACTGGGTGACTCGAAATAAGTTACAATTGAACGTGGACAAAACTGAAGCAATGATCATAGGAACTAAACAAAAACTGTCTTCCATCACAATTGACACAATCAAACTTGGCAGTACATCCATCCCTCTTTCCACGTCAGTCAGGAACATCGGTGTTGTCCTTGACAATACACTGTCCATGCAAAAAATTATCAGTCAGACATGTCAGTCCTGCTACTGTCAACTGCGGCGCATCAGTGCCGTCCGGAAATATCTGTCCACTGACGCAACATCTAGACTTGTCGTTTCTCTCATTCTCTCTCGTCTTGACTACTGTAAATCTCTATTGTCTGGTTTGCCTGCTTCATCCATTCAGTCCCTTCAGCGCATACAAAACTCTGCTGCCTGACTCGTCCTCAGAAAGAAAAGATCTGAGCACATCACTCCTCTTTTGCAACACCGAATAAAGTACAAGATCAGCACTCTATGTTATAAATGTATTCACAAAACTGCTCCTTCCTATCTCTGTGGCTGCCTTCACCTCTACACTCCATCTCGCTCACAACGATCGGCTTCGGATCCACTCTGTTTACGCATACCCAGATTCAAACACTCGACTGTTGGCCGCCGTTCTTTCTCTGTCTCTGGACCTTGCAATTGGAATAAACTTCCTCTTTCGCTTCGTCAAGTCTCCACTCTCAGCTCTTTCAAGTTTGGCCTTAAAACCCACCTCTTCCCAAAATAGCCTCCCTTGCCTGCCCCTCCTTGTCTTTAGTTTCTACAGTTTTAGAGTTATGCATGCGTGTGAACGACTGGTGTGAAAGCGCTTTGATTTGTCTCTGCACAAGATTCAGCGCTATATAAATACCATTATTATTAGTAGTAGTATGAGTGTCATAGTCCTTCACAAAACACTAAGCTGTAAATGATTTCCCATTGCAATAGAGAAACCATTGATAATACAGCTCTCACTTTGTTGTACACTGCAGTACAATACACTACAATACACTACCATACAATACGTTACGATACAATATCATACAACACAATACAATACAATACGCTATGATACGATGAGATGCGATGCGATACAATGCAATACAGTTGAATGCAATGCAATGCAATACAGTGCATTGCAATACAATACAAAAGCAATACAATACAGGGCAGTACAAGGCAGTACAGTACAATACAATACAGTACAGTACAATGCGGTTGAATAGAATACAATAAAAGGCAATAGAACAAAATAGAATACAATTCAATACAATGCAATGCCAGCTCTAACAAATAAGAGTGGATACTGGGGGTGGACAAACGAAAGATGTTAATCTTTTGATACGTGTATCGTCAGTTCTCAAAAGTTGGTGATTTTAGAATCTGAATTAAATGAAAAGAAAGATGAAAGACTCACACACGCAAAGTTCTTTGAAATGCGTGAGAGCTGCAGACAGGGATGATTCTTAGAGGGGTACTTTCGGAAATGGTATCAGAAAGAGAAACTGTCATGCCACGAGGAGCATCGAAATGGACGCAGGTATGCGTATTTGAGGGCGTGAGCACGGGGAATGGGGGAGGGGGTGGTGCGTGCAGGTCTGCTTATCATAATCATGAGGCCGAGAAAGGGTGGGGTTGGTGGTGTTAGGGAAGAGAGGGGAAGTTTTGTATATGGGCAGCTGAGGTATCTTCGGACACCAGGAGAGATGAGTGCTGTGTGTAGAGTGCAACACAGAAGAGTAGCAGAGGGGTTCGGTAAACGGGGCAAGAGTGGGGGGTAGGTGGTAAGGCGGTGGTGGGGGGTGGGGATGGGAGTGGGGGGTAGATATGGAAAGGAGAAACTTGTCAGGAGTGCTGGAGATCCCTGACCTAATCCCGCGACCCAATCCCAGCCCAGATCGATTCCCATGTCTGGCACCAGGCCACGGGACCATTTCGGGGTCTGCTTCGACACTGCACTCCAGACTGAGCAATCCACCTTCTCTCGGTTTTATTCTCAAAAGGGGAGGGGGGAGGAGGGGGGGGGGGTACGGTTTTAATCTTTTCAACATGGAACGAGCTTTCTGGTTCCTGTCTGACAGAAATTCCCTCAGGACCCTCTCTTCAAAGGCAGCATCAACACGCCCTTTCGCCCTTCAGCGGTCTATATGCGTATCATCCCCTTTTTAACACCATCATGGATTCTGTTCCCAACAACAGTCTTTTCCATTCCCTGTACGTTCCAGTGCAAGATGTACAAAGCAGCAGAGCTTGTTTGTGCCTCGGGGGGTTCTGTTCGCACAACGTGGAAGAAACGGTGCCGATTCAGAAAGCTGGGTGGACATGAATGGCTGAAGATCTTGAAAGTGGAAAATCATGAAATATAACTCCGAATGGAGAGAGGGGGTGTGGTAGGGGACAAATATATTTGGGATTTTCCTGGCTTCTTTCTTGTGCACCTACTTCCCAAAAAACCTTATGTAGTGGTCAGTTAGAATATAAACAGAAAAAAAGAAACTGAAGTTAATTCTTTCTTCAGGAACCCAACGTTCAAGAAAGAACTCTCAGCACTAAAGACGGTGTTGTCTTTGGCACAAAATAGAACACAGGATTAAAATTGTGAACAGAAGCTCCACTGTGATCGAGGAATGATAACATGACGCGCAGAGCACTTTATACACACAGGGCCCTTGTGGCTTGAGGGACTGGACAGGGATACACTCACACACACACACACACACACACACACACACACACACACACACACACACACACACACACACACACACACACACACACACACACACACACACACACACACACACTCACACACTCACACTCACACTCACACTCACGCGCGCGCACACACACACACACACACACACACACACACACACACACACACACTCACACACACACGCACATACATACCGCACACACACACACACACACACACACACGTGCACACACGGGGACACACACACGGGGACACATACACGGGGACACACACACACACACACACACACACACACACACACACACACACACACTCACACACGCACACACGTACCGCACACACACAAACAAGTGCACACACGGGGACACACACACACATACATACGTATACACACACACACTCAAAGATGGAGAGAGAGAGAGAGAGAGAGAGAGAGAGAGAGAGAGAGAGATTTGACACTTCAAAACTTTGCTGTCAACAGTTCAATAGCCCATGTTACATTTTGGGTGGGGGGTGCAATGCCTTTCAAGAAAGAACCCTCTTTGTCGCGTGCTTTGATTTACGTACTCTAAGCGCATGTTCCACACGGAACCTCAATTAATCGTCTCATCGAATGACTAACGTCCAGACCACCACTCAGGGTCTTGTCGAGGGATATGAAATACTGGAGACTGTGGGATTCGAACCAGTGCGCTCAGATTCTCTCGCTTCCTAGGCGGACAAGTTTCCACTACACCAACATTCCACTATGAGTAATGTAACAGTTGAATACAAGTAAAAAGAAAAGTATGTGATGACCTTTCTTCAATTGCATACTTGTTAGTTTTTTTCAACTCGTGAATGCTTGCTATTTTCAGCTCATGAATGCTTATAAGTTTCTAAAACTCGTGCATGTCTGGCATGTTTAAACTGAATAGCGTGTGTGTGTGTGTGTGTGTGTGTGTGTGTGTGTGTGTGTGTGTGTGTGTGTGTGTGTGTGTGTGTGTGTGTGTGTGTTGTTTGACAATGGTATAATATTGTGGTTTTCCTTTGTTACAAAGGTTTCTTCCGCTCATGAAAAGAACGTGTTTGGATTGTCTCTAACAATGGCTTGATGTGTGTGGACATTAAACAGGCGTTTCAACGGTCTTGATCACTATGTACATGAGTTGCGTTTTCCGACAATCAGACACAAGAGCAACGAATACGACAACAAAATAACAATTCTTGAATAATGAATGTTACTTACGTATGTATGTATATATGTATGCATGTGCGTGTACCTACGCGTTTGTGTTTGTATGCGCGTGCGCGAGTGTGTACAAATGTGTGCGCGCACGAGCTCAAGCGTGTAAATTAGTGTGTGTCGAAGTCGAAGTCGAAGTCGAAGTCGAAATATTTTAATTGTCAGACCACAGATCCATAACAATGGAGTTCACAAGGACAAACAGAATTTATACAGGGAAATGAATATTAGGACAACCATTGAACTACATGGGCATCGATAACGATTCTAGAGCATTTGCTCGTAATGAAAACGCTTTGAATACAAACTTGCATATACTAACACTCAATCTCTCACTCGCACAAGATAACAACATGGACATCTTAGATGCACTTGGATGTTTGTGAAATTTAGCAGGAATAAACTGAGAACGCAGCGAACAGTACTTAGGGCAGACCAAAAGAAAATGCATTTCGGTTTCCGGAGTGTCATCACAAAAAGGACAATTCCTACTTTGCCCATCATAGTTAAACTGCAAAAAGTGTGAGCGTAAGTTGGACATTCCAATTCTAAACTGCGAAAAAACACGGCGCATATTTATACATTTGACATTATTCAAGTAAGGTTTAAGTGACAAGGACTGGTTGTAAGCTGAATACACATCATAAAAATCGTGAGACTGGAGAGCTGAATGCCAGTCTTGAGTGAAGCAATCAACTAGACGCTGCTTAAATTCAGTCATAAACATTTTGACATTAAATTAGTGTGTGTGTGTGTGTGTGTGTGTGTGTGTGTGTGTGTGCGCGCGCGCGTGCGTGTGTGAGAGAGAAAGAGTTCACGCACAAGCGTGTGTGCCTGTTGTGAAGTCAAAGAGAGAAACAGAGAGAAAAAAAACAGCCACAACAACAAACAGGGTGTGACAGGGGAAAGACACAACCACCTTCAAGCAGACAGTCACAACTCAGAATTCCAGACATTGACACCGTCAGACTGTGCCCAGATGTGCCAGTGCTAGAAAGAGGATCAGTCCCCCCCGCCCCCCACCCACCCACCCTCTCCACCCCTCCCGTGGACCGTGCATCCTCGCACCCCGTTTCGCACACAGCACGGGCGAGCATGCCACAGCCGTGACCCAGTAACACAGCCTGCCTCAAGCCACCACCCCCTAGTACAGGTCCCACTGTCCTTGTGTGCAGAGTGTTTGTTGTCAGTTCTTGGAAAAACCACAGCGGCCGGAGCATGGCTGCTCTGTTGTGATAATCATGATGATGATGATGATGAAAAAGAGATAAGTATTACATCAACAGACATGTTATCATCATCATCATCATCATCATAAGTAGCAGCAGCAGCAGCATCTTCATTATTATTATTATTATCATTATCATATGGATAATGAAAATGATGGTGGTAGTATAATAGTAGTAGTAGTAGTAGCAGCAGCAGCAGTATTAGTAGTAGTAGTACTGATAAGAAGAGGCTGAAGAAGAAAAAGAACGACTACTACTACTACCACTGCTGCTACTACTACTACTACTACTACCACTAACAGAAGAAGAAGAAGAATCGCTGTTGTTGTTGTACTTGCTATGTGAATAAATTGTTTATTAATAGGGTCTGCATCATTATGAATCTCATGGTGACAGAAAGTCAACCTCATCTGAAAAAAAATGTCCGCTTGTTGTATCTACTGCAGACCTCA
>NC_134877.1:28940232-28945232 GCF_041734735.1 Babylonia areolata | reverse complement strand
GCTGGAAGACAAGTGTGGTGGCGGTGGCTGAGGAACGACCGGCCATGTCCAACCCCACCTACAACATCCACAGCCCGGGAGGCCTCAACATCTCTTCCCCTCACTTCGTGCCCCCGGACTTCGGGGGAAGGGGCGGGGGTGGTGGTGGTGGTGGTGGTGAGGAGGGGCAGGTGGCTGGTGGTGGTGATGGTGGGGAGGGGGACTACAGCATGGTGGAGAAGGCGGTGCTGGGCACGATGCTGACGTGCATGGTGTTCGTGGCCGTGGTGGGCAACCTGCTGGTGTGCGCCGCGGTGCTGACTGACCGCCGCCTGAAGAAGAACTCCAACTTCTTCATCGTGTCCCTGGCCATCGCAGACCTCCTCGTGGCCCTGGTCGTCATGACCTTCGCCATCGCCAACGACATCCACGGCAGATGGATGTTCGGCGCCGTCTTCTGCCGGATCTGGATCTCCTCGGACATCATGTGCTCCACGGCCTCCATCCTCAACCTGTGCGTCATCTCACTGGACCGCTACGTGCACATCAAGGACCCGCTGCGCTACGAGGCCTGGATGACCACCCGCAAGACCGTCGCCTTCATCGCCACCGTGTGGACGCTGTCCGTGCTCATCTCCTTCGTGCCCACACACCTGGGCTGGCACGAGTCGCCCTCGGTCGGCAACTCCAGCTCCTCGTCTGATACGGAGCTGTGCGTCTTTGACCTGAACCCCATCTACGCGATCGTGTCTTCCACCATCAGCTTCTACATCCCCTGCGTCGTCATGGTGTCCATCTACGTCAAGCTCTACGTGTACGCGCGGCGCCACGTGGAGACGATACGTAGGACGCACACCGCCGACCGCTTCCAGGCCAACGGGTCGGCCAAGGGCTCCTACAAGGTGTCGGACCACAAGGCGGCCGTGACCCTGGGCATCATCATGGGCGTCTTCCTGCTGTGCTGGGTGCCCTTCTTCATCATCAACCCCATCCTGGCCTTCTGCAGCAGGTGCATCCCGCAGCTGGTCTACCAGATCCTCACCTGGTGCGGCTACGTCAACTCCTGCCTCAACCCCATCATCTACTCCATCTTCAACACGGAGTTTCGGGACGCCTTCCGCAGGATCCTCTTCCCAAGGTGCTGTCTGGAGAAGCGCAGCAAAGACGTGAACGTCGTCACAGGCACCTGCTCGCGCGGGAGCCGCAGCCGGCTGAACAAGTCCGAGTACGGCCCTCCGCTAACAGAGAACGGGGCCTCTGCTGCTGCTGCTGCTGCTGCCACTGTCCGCAGGAACAGCAAGGAGCGACTGTTTGCCGACAAGATAACTTCTCTGTGATACCTGTTTGCTTGTGGATATTATACATACATATATATATATATAGAGAGAGAGAGAGAGAGAGAGAGTGAGAGAATTGGACAGTGCGGCTCAGTGCTTCGGTTTTGTGGCTGTTGTTGTTGTTGTTAATGTTATTTGGTTTATTCATTCATTTATCCATTCAACTATTATTAGCTGCTTTACTACTACTAGTTCTACTACTATTACTACTACTACTGCTGCTGCTGCTGCTGCTACCAATACTACATCATTATCATTGTCACTACTACTACTACAACAACAACTACTACTACTAGCGGTACTACATCAATATCATTATCACTGCTGCTACTACTACTACTACTACTACTGCTACTACCACTACCACTACTACATCATCATTGTTATTTCACTACTACTACTATATCATCAATATCACTACGATAATTCATTTTATCTTTTTTTTTTAAATTGTTATTATTATTGTTTTTTTGTGTGTTTTTTTTTCTGGCCCTGAGGTAATTCATAACATTACTCGTAGCAATCATGCCTCGCATCCGTGGTGGTGTGCAGAAAAAAACAGACTTCTGAACTGAAGTGGCCGCCATGAGCTTTGCTGTGCTTTTTTTTTTTTTTTTTTTTTTTTTTTTTTTTTGGAACTACTTCAAAGACGGCATGACCTGTTACCCCAGTGAAGGAACAAAAACGAACTATCCAAAATCTTGAGATGCAATTTGTGTTTGGGGAGGGCTTGTGACGAACGGACTAACGTTCGCCAACGGCTTCGTTCATTCACTACAAACTCCTCCGCCCCACCCACCCCTCCCCTCCCCCCCAAAGTCCCCCATTTCCCCCCTCCTACCCCTACGCCCTCCCCCCCCCCTCCGCCCCACTATCCTTTCGAAGCCCGCCCATCCCGTTAATACGAAAAGAAAAATCGTGATATTGATGTAATTTGTTTGTGCACTGGTGTTCGTCGGACGGATTGTTAACGTTACTTTCTGTCTGTGTCTGTGTCTGTGTGTGTGTCTGTGTCTGTCTTGGACTGTGTTTCTGTTGATCTATCCCTCACTTTGTCTCTGTCTCTCTGTCTCACACGAACACACGCACACACATACAAACACATAGATACACACACATACACACAAATACATAGCTAGAGATATACACATGACTGGCCCTACACACATACACACTCACACAGACACAGACAGACAGATACACAGACAGATACACAGACACACAGACACAGACACACACACAGAGACACACACACAGACACAGACACACACAGACACAGACACAGACACACACACACACACACACACACACACACACACACACACACACACACACACACACACACACACACACACACATATATATATATATATATATATATACACACGCACACGAAAATGTTTGCTTGCAACTTTTTTTGACATCAGTAAAACCTATGTCCAAGTGTGGCAGTGCCGTCTAATGTTAAAACTGAAGACGATTGGATTATCGGGACATCTGTGTAACTTTATAAAAGACTTCTTAGAAAACAGAAAAAATCAGACTAAAATAGGGAATACGTATTCATCTACACGAACATTGCATACAGGTATTCCTCAGGGCTCTGTAATTGCTCCAATATTGTTCAACATTCTAATGAATGATCTACCCCCCAAAACTAAGAAAGAATGTTGTAATAGTTCAATACGCTGACGATATATGCATGTGGATGAAAGTTGCAATCAAAAAGAATACACCTGCCCGATATATGAATAACACTAAAAAGCTATATCAAAATGAATTAAACACAGTAGCAAATTATATGAACGAGAATGGTCTGCAAATATCAACCGAAAAAACACACTTGATGCTTTTTAATAATGGATCAAGTCCAGCAACATTGCCTTCCTTTAAAATTTACGATAACGCCCTGGAATATAAAAAAAAAGTAGTTAAATGCCTTGGAGTGCACCTTACATCAAAATTAACTTGGAATCATCATATCGATTACAGTTTGACAAAGGCCAGGAAAACATAAACTTCTTGAAAATGGTATGCAAACAACCATGGAGCCAGGACATATTCGCTCTACTACAACTTTGCACATCACTTGTTCGGTCAAAACTTATATATGCACAAGAAGTATACTTCAGTGCACCGAAATATTTATTGAAAAAAATTCAAAGCATAGACTTCAGAGCATATAAACTGGCACTTGGCTTACCAGTCCATGCTTCCAGTAAGAAAACGTACAGTGCAGCGGGAGTATTACCATTAGAGGATCAAAGGGAACTTGCGTGTAGTAAATTTGTCTTGAGAAGTTTAAATGGTGAAAATGATTTGGAATCAGAAATAACTATCAAATCCGACCGCGATTTTCCAAAGAGAGCTAGATCTATATCCTCTCATACCACACTGGGAACATACACGTCAAATATTTTAACAAATTCCGGCGTGAATAAAACCCCATATTTTGCTAAAAGGTCTGTGGTATCACCACCAAAGAGCGCAATTTGATATCAATCATACTGATCTGACCAAAGATGACAACAGAAATTTACTTACATCACACGTACGAATTGATTTGGAAGAGAAGTACCTTAATCATCTAAAGATATTTACAGACGGCTCTGTTGTAAATAATAGAGCTGGTGCTGCTTTCGTTATTCCAGACCTTAACTTTCAGAACTCATTTCATCTGGGAGAGAATAAGTCCACCTTCACAGCTGAACTCATAGCAATTAAATTTTATGATATCCCTTCTGAAAACTATATTTCAGATTTTATTTTGTGTTGATTCTAAACCAGTTCTTCACGCTATTAAACTTACAAAAGAAACGGTCAGGTATGAACTCATTATTGAAATCAGCCATTTGATTCACGAACTCTTACTAAGAGGCTCTTACATAACCTTTTGCTGGATTCCTTCTCATTGCGGTTTTTACTATAATGAAAAAGTTTACATTCTGGCTTTAAAAAAAGGAGCTAGAAGTTCCATGATGGAGTTAGATTTAAATATTTCGCTTTCACGACAGGAATGTTCCACAATGGTAGAAAAAGTCCAATGGTCAAATTTTCAGTTTGAAGAAAAACACACCGGTAACTCGGAGTTACATAAAATATACAGAAAATGTATGGTTTCATGGGAAAACATTACCAAAATAATTTTCATAAGAGGCAAATCATTTCTATAATCTGCAGATGGAAAATGAATTGTTTGAAGACCAAGTATGTCAGTAATTTTTCTTGCATCTGTGGTGCTCACATAACAGCCGATCATATAATTATCAACTTGCGATATGTTAAAGTCTCACATCCCTGAACTGAAATCCTTTTCAGTGTTGACAATCTTCAGCAGTCCATTGCTAATGTATGACTTTTTCAACTCCTTGTTGAATAGGTCAGTTGGTTCGTTGTTATAGTTGTTAGATTTTCATTAGAAAGATGTTATATTGTTATGCTTAAAAAAACAACAACAAAAAACACCTTAAATCGATCATTTTTTAAATGTATCACACACACACACACACACACACACACACTAACACACACACACGCGCGCGCGCACACACACACACACACACACACACACACACACACACACACACACGCGCGCGCGCGCGCGCGCGCGCAAACACGCACGCACACACATTTTCATTTACTCGCATGCATACACAATAATTTCTTTCTCCCCCACCCCCTCGA
>NC_134877.1:28932732-28937732 GCF_041734735.1 Babylonia areolata | reverse complement strand
TACGTCTGTCTGTCTGTTTGTCTGGGGCTTTGTGCGTGCCTTTATCTGAGAGAGAGAGAGAGAGAGAGAGAGAGAGAGTAAATGTGTGCGTATGTGTGAGAAAGAGAAAGAGAGAGAGAGAGAGTAAATGTGTGCGTATGTGTGAGAAAGAGAAAGAGAGAGAGAGAGAGAGAGAGAGAGACGCAAAATACACATACATATACATATGTTTTTTTCCCCTCAAGGCCTGACAAAGCGCTCTTGGTAATGCTGCTGGTCAGGCTTCTGCTTGGTAGATGTGGTGCAGCGTATATGGATTTGTCCGAACGTTGTGACGCCTCCTTGAGTAACTGAACTAAAGTGAACTGCAAGGCAAGCGGCATTATCCAATTATAAAATCATCTTTCCCTTATTCTTAAATATTCAACGTTTCTGAAAACAATCATGTTACTTTTTTAAGAAGTTTACTTTCAGCTAAACTGATTTTGCAGCTCGAGATCGACTGTTTCATTGTGTTTGTAAACCAGTCGCAATTACAGACATTAACACGTTATCGTCATCTAAGACGAGATAAACTACGCTAGAATATCACCAGTAAATTATGCACCATGGAGTCCTTTTCTGATCATTTCTGAAGTTAGTTTATTGATAAAATGAGAGAATAGAACAGGTCTGCATATATCACCTTGTTTCATACCAGAGGTGCATTGACTATGATCTGTCATCTTACCCCCATTATCTCACCCCACCTTTTACACAGAATATATACTCATTGCGCATTTCAGCAAATTCCTTTAAACATCATCGTTTAAAAGAATCCACTAAAGGAAAGGTATGCTTATTGAATCATCGGCTATCTAAGAATCTATAAATTCACATGTAATTGAAGATTTATCCTTCGAACCACCAATGTGAATGTTCGCCTATGCTCATGTTATTAATCATCTTAGTCGGATAAATTACTGCATGAACTACTTTACAGTTTGTTTTAAAATGTATGCACTTAGCGCACGTAAAAAAATCCACGGCAACAAAAGGGTGGTCCGTGGCACTTCGATAGGAAAACAAATAAAATTGCAGACAGTAAAAAAAAAAAAAAAAAAAAAAAGGTGGCGCTCTCAGCGCAGCGACGCGCTCTCCCTGTGGAGAGCATCCCGAATTTTACACAGAGAAATTTGTTGTGACAAAAGAGTAATACAATACTTCTTCTTTTCTTCTTTCGTATCTGCCCGCCTTCATCAAGTTGAAGATTCTGGCATTATACAAGGGTTCCGGTTTGCTGTTGTGTTGTGGGGTTAGTTTGGGAAGTCAGTGCCTAACTAATGGGACTGGACAAGGGGGCTGGGGCCACTATATCAGGCCTCTGGACAGTGTTGGTAGGCCGTACTTTGTTGTGGGTGGAAAGGAAGTTGAGAGTTGGGGGCGGGTGGGGGTGGGGGGAGAGGTTGGGGAGGGAGAGGCTGTGGAGGGGGGGGGGGGGGGAAGGGGAGAGTGGGGAGGGGTCAGAAGTAGGATTGGAGGCTCTCAAACGAGGCTGATATTGCCTCAGGCGGGAGCTTGTAGTACTCCCTGGTAGTACGAGGAAAGAATGAAAAAAAATCTTGTAGTCAATGTACAATACAAATACAATACAATGCAATACAATACAATACAAGTATGATGATCGAACACGTGGACACTCGATTCCCAGTCGGCCATCGGTTCGCTTCACACGGCACCAGACCTGATTCCTCCTGCCATCCTTGACACCAGAGCCATCATGGTCGGCAAAGCCATTTCCTGAATTAACTTCCCACGGTGCTTACACTATCAAACAGAGCGCCGTGAGGGAGAATGCTATATACGGTCTGCTTGGTTCAGAATTCTTTTTTAAAAATCTTTTTTAATGCCTTTAAAGTTTATAAATACAGGGAAAGATCGTTACAGTTCTGTCACATATCAGAAAAAGGAGAGAGAGAGAGAGAGAGAGAGAGAGAACGAACGAACGAACGAACGAAGTTTTTTTTATTGAGGGAAGTGGAATAAGCATACATGTGCTTTTTTTCATCCAGCCCTCAGGGCAAATGGAAATTGAATATGAATCAAAACATCCACAAAGTAGCAAAGAGATGACGAAATAAAGACATGACATTCACATTCACATTTAAACATGCACATCTACATAATAAACATGTACATTTACATAATCATGATACAAACATCATCATGTCATGAAGGAAAAAGATCAAACCATCCCCCGTTTAAAAAAAAAAAAAAAAAAAAAAAACAGCCCCTCCCAAGCTCCCCCCCCCCCCCGTCCCCCCCCCCCCAAAAAAAAAAAAAAAATTTCAGGACACTGATTGTGGTTGTATATCATTAAGTAGTGCGATAGCGGTTAGACATACAATGAAACTATATATGCGTATTCAATAAGATAAAGTCAAGTTAAGTATGATTGTTGACATATTTGTCCATAAGGTGTGTATGGTAATGTTTTTTGAATTCTTGAATGCTTTTCTGAACATTAAGATTGGATGAAATATTGTTCCATAAACAGCCTCCTGAATAAATGAGACTGGATTTAAACAGATCTACTCTTGGAATGGGGATCTTAATCTTGTTGGTCTGGCGGACTAGCGTGGTGGGAAATCTATCTCTCAAAGATGGAGCATAATTAGACATGATTTTAAAAATAAAAACTGCTTTGTTGTATTCAAGTTTAAGCTTTAGGGGAAGAATATCTAAATGTCTGTAGTCGTCAGCAGTCAGTGATGAAGATTTCAGAAGGATTAATTTAAGAGCTCGTCTATGCAGACTTAGTAAAGGTTTTAGTATATTATCGCTAGCTGAATCCCAGAGTGTTGACGCATAGTTAATATGTGATTCAATATAAGCAAAAAAGAATAATTTTCTACAATGCAAATCAAGAAAATGTTTAATTCTGGAAAGCTGATAAATCTTTTTGGATAGGGTTTTGCATAATGACATAATATGACTGGACCAAGATAAGTTGTTATCAATGGTGACTCCAAGAATTTTATGATTATCAACTTCTATTGGATGACCATTAATGGAAAAGGGTGGAAGGTTGTGTGAAAATTTTTGGCGTTTCTGTCTGGTGGTGAGTATGAGACATTTCGTTTTTTTTGGATGGAGACGCATGTGATTTAAATTGGACCATCTAACTATATCATTAATGCTTTGTTGCAGAGCATAGTACACTTTGTCTATTGTAGTGTGATTTGTATGTATTGTTGTATCGTCTGCAAGAGAGAGAGAGAGAATGAGACAAACAAAGCGAAGCAAAACGAAACGAATTTTTATTTCACGAGGGTAGTGGAGTAAGTACGGCTGCTTTTTTACATCCAGCTCTCCAGGGGAAAGAAAAAAAAAGCAATGGCAAAACACTCACACAGACACACAGACACACACAGACACACACAAACACACACACACACACACACACACACACACACACACACACACACACACACACACACACACACACACACACAATTGCACATGAAAATAAAGCGCATGTACACAACCTAAGTACGACGCAACGACACATATTATCATTGAAAATATCAAATCATTATAAAATGAAATGATTATTAGAGAGGAAAAAAAGAGAAGAAGAAGAAGATGATGATGATGATGATGATGATGATAACAGGGAGAAGGAGAGACAGAGTGACAGACACCTATAGTCGGAACATGGGAAGTGAATTCATGGCAATTATCATATTGTATATATATATATATATATATATATATATATATGTATATCTGTATATATATATATATATATATATATATATATATATATATATATATATATATGAACAAGAGAGAGAGAATGAGAGGGAAATGAAAGAATGAGAGAGAGAGATTGAGAGGCAGAGAGAGAGAGACAAAACGAGAGAGACAGAGGGAAGAAGAAGGGTGGAATCGAATATGAAAATTAGAAATACATATTAAATTCAAGTAAAAAAAAACAACCAAACATAATGGACTTCGTAAAAGAAACCTCAACTGAAGCAACAAAACAACTGATAATGAATGTAAATCGTCGAAAATTATATGCTGAACTGTCATCACACTGAAACAAATGCACTTGATATCAAGGCAACATTTAGTCCCTGATGAATTATTAGGTAATAGTCTGAAAATTAAGTTTAAAACTGTTTTGCGAATCAGACCAAAGAATTTTTCGAAGTCCAACGTCGAGGTTTTATTGTTGAACTGAAGCACTTATGAAAGTCACTTTCTAGTACATTACTCATTTCCTTGTATAAACAAAAACTGTGACAATGTTGTTTGCTGTTGTTGCTGCTGTTGTTGTTGTTGTTCTTCTTCTTCTTCTCGTTTTAGGACATCTTATCCACTTGTGTGTGTGTGTGTGTGTGTGTGTGTGTGTGTGTGTGTGTGTGTGTGTGTGTGTCCGTGTGTGTGTGTGTGTGTGTGTGTGTGTGTGTGTCCGTGTGTGTCTGTGTCTGTGTCTGTCTGTGTCTGTGTGTCTGTGAGTGTCTGTGTGCTTGTGTCTGTGTCTGTGTGTGCGTGTGCGTGTGCGCATGTTTGTTGTTGTTGTTTTGTGTGTATGTGTGTGTATCATCTGCCGTTACTCTCTCTCTCTCTCTCTCTCTCTCTCTCTCTCTCTCACACACACACACACACACACACACACACACACACACACACACACACACGGCCTCCTCCCACCCCCACCAGCCCCTCTCATCTCCATCGTGTCAGGTTTGAGAGAAAACTTGAGGAACAGACTTCAGGAACAGGTGCAGGTGTTGAAAGGAGCGAGAGAGGCCCAGGATTAAAGGTGGTCAGACTTTTCCCTGTCAGTAATCGATACTCAGCACTTTGACACCTGTCGGTGAGACCTTCCAACGCCCCCTATCTCTCTTTCTCTGTCTGTCTCTCAAAAGTATTTGTGCTTATTCCTTCACCATCTTTAAAAAAATTATTAATATGAATTTGCTCGTTCATTCGTTCGTTCGTTCTTTCATTTTTTTCTCTCTCTCCTTCTC
>NC_134877.1:28907732-28927732 GCF_041734735.1 Babylonia areolata | reverse complement strand
AATTATGTTTATGTATGCATATGCATACATATCTGTATGTACATGTAGACATATGCATGCATGTGGGTATATGTGCAAATATGTATATGCATAAGGGTGTGTGTGTTTGGGGATGAGTGTGTGCATATGTGTGTGGGTGGTGGGTGAGAGTGTGTGACTGTGTTCTCTTCATTATATTTTTATAATCATGATGATGGTCCGCTGAATAGTATTATAATTATCATTAGTAGTAGTAGTAGTAGTAGTAGTAGTGGTAGTAGTGGTAGTGGTAGTAGTAGTATTTAACGTTGTTATTATTGTTGTGTCTTATCGTTACTGTTTTTGTTGTCACAAGGACAGATTGGAAGACTAGGCAATCCCTAAAATCTGTATCCTTGAGTAATAAAGTTTTTTGAATCTTGAATCTTGAATCTCTCTCTCCACTCCCCCCTCCCCCCTCTCTCTCTTTCTCTCCCTCTCTCCATCCTCTCCTTCCTTCCTTCTCTCTCTGTCTCTGTCTGTCTGTCTGTCTCTCTGTCTCTGTCTCTGTCTGTCTCTCTGTCTGTCTCTCTCTGTCACACACACACACACACACACACACACACACACACACACACACACACACACACACACACACACACACACACTCACAAGTGACAAGGCTGCTGGTCTGGATGGTGTAGGGTAAAGTTCTCAGGGAACCAGACACTGTGGTAGCTCCCATTCAAGCTTAATTATTGAACAGCACTTTTGACAGTGGTTACTTCCCTTCAGACTGGACACACTCAGTCATCACTTCACTGCTGAGAAAGGGTGATGCCAACGATGCAGATAATTATAGAGGTATATCTTTACCGAGTATCATTAGCGATGCATTTACATTTACCTAAAATAAAAGATTGTATAACTGGGTGGAACATGAAGGGAAAACTGTGGATGAGAAAACAGGTTTCAGGGAGAAAAGCTCCACAATACTACATTTTTACTCTGTTTAACAAGATGTAAACGTGTCTGCATGGCACGAAGAAGAGTAATTTATATTGTAGTCATTGATTACAAGCTTTGATTCAGTTAACCGTAATAGGCTGTGGGCAGTAGTTCAAAATATTTTATTTTTCAAATCAACGAAAATGATCCGCATGTTCGAAGGAATGTGTTCGTTGGGGTCCCGCTGTATCATATTTGACGGCCCGGGTGGAATAAAACATGGATGTTTGTTATCTCCTTTACTTTTTTCGGTATTGATTGCGGAAGTTGCTGAATTCCAAAACAAGTTTACAAAATGAGTGTTCACATGATGACCAGCTGTCGAAACGTTTCTGTAAAATGTACATCCGCAGTAAAGCAACATTTATATATTTACGGATTTTGCTTTGTTTGGTATACTGGTGGCATAGGAAATAAGAAAGCTTCCCTGAAAGCATTTAAACAATGTGTGGTGGATTGTTACAAACAAGACTGGTCAAGGACACTAATTAATAGTTATCGTTATGTGATATATCGTTCCTGTAGAAGCAGACAACATATTTATCAGATCTTATCATTGCTAAATTCAGTCCACGGGGGGCATTTCCAGCGGTCAATTTGTCCCCCGGGGACGCGTTTCCAGGTGGGGGACAATCTGGGATACTACACCGGCACCAAAATGTCCAGCGCGGTCTGTGCACTTCAGAGGACCGCCAGAGGAGACCCTGAGCTGTTGGTGAGGGAGGGTGGGTTTTTGTTTTGTTTTTTTTTCTTACGCTTATAGTTGACTTCTTTAAGTTTTTGCGCCTTATACATATTATTATTAGTAGTAGTTCTTTTTTTATGTATTTATCTATTATTTATTTACTTTTTTTTCTCAAGGACTGACTAAGCGCGTTGGGTTACGCTGCTGGTCAGGCATCTGCTTGGCAGATGTGGTGCAGCGTATTAAAAATTTTTGTCCGAACGCAGTGACGCATCCTTGAGCTACTGAAACTGAACCTGAAACTGTGCTTTTCCTGATTCACTATACAATGACAGTGAATGATAATGATCATTAATTAAAACCCCTTGACTGCCAAAAGGAAAGAAAAGAAGAAATAGAGTTGTTTAAAGTCAGAAATCAATATCCAGACCGATCAGCCCCCAAAACTGAGAAAATGGTCTGGAGACATTCTACCCTAGATCAAAAGTGTGAATTTTCAGCCTTCCAGAGATATTTCACTGCTTTGGATGATGTCATAAATGACGTCACTATTGACGTAAGTGCTACGTCCTTTGGCAGTCAAGGGGCTTTTAAATACTTTATTGACAATTGCCTGTTTAGCTCGTATGCTTGGGCTTGGGATTAACAACAGATAAACACACGATCAAAAAACAAACAAACATGTACGTCAAGAAAAAGTAGCATAACCTGGGCCAGGTTTGCTGTAAATCGACCATCGCCTTTGCAAAAAATGAATGGGTAAACACCTTCTGTGGTGTCAATGTTACTTGCAGAGTCACCACTAATGACCCAGCTAACACGATAGTTTGGGATATAAACGCTTGGTGATAATTTGCTTTGATGTGACAGCTGGCTCGTTACGCGCTGGCTGGACTCCAACGACCAAGCCTCCCGTTGGCCACATCGATCGTTTTACTGTGGTACTCAGTAAAGACTGGGAGACCCCCATACTACTCAGTTCCAGCCCTGCTTTTTCCCTAAACACACACACACACACACACACACACACACACACACGGTAATGTGTCACCACGTCCCATCGAAGATAGTTCCCATGACTCTGAGGACATCAAAGACAGAGTCACGAACTACTCACAAACCTCAACGTGGAGGGAGGAATCATCTCTCTCTCTCTCTCTCTCTCTCTCTCTCTCTCTCTCGCCTGTCTCCCCTTTCTCTATCTTTCTCCATCTCTCTCCCACCCTCTGTCTGTCTGTCTCTGTCTTTCTCTCTTTCCCTATTTATGTCTCTTTCTTTCTCCACCTCTCTGTCTCTCCCTCTCTCTATGTATCTCTCTGTCTCTCTCTCTCTCTCTCTGTCCTATTTCTGTTTCTCTCCCTCTCTCTCTCTCTCTCTCTTTGTATCTGTCTCTGTCTGTCACTCTTTCTCCATCTTATCTTCCCCCCCTCTTTCGGCCTGTCTCTGTCTCTCATTCAGCGCTAGTCGGGGTGTGGGTGGTGGGGTGGGTGTCGGGCCAGTGGTATGGAAGGGGTACAGGTGGGTGGGAAGCATCACGCGTCTATGCTTATCTCATTACCCTGGACCAATACAATTTCGTTTCTTGTGTTTTCTCTCAGTGACTGTGCGGTTACTTTCTCTGATTGCTTGAGACTGAGTGACGTGGAGAGAGACAGAGAGAGAGAGAGAGAGAGAGAGAGAGAGAGAGAGAGAGACAGAAACAGAGACAGAGACAGAGAGACAGAGAGAGAGAGAAACAGTGAGAGACAGGGACGGTTTGGGTTGTCTGGGAAAACTCCTTGGCTTGTTCGGTTAGAATCAGTGCTTTAATTTAAGGATCTAGCTTGATTTGTTTCCATGTATTCCTACATTACCATCTATCCCCCCCCCCTCTTCCGCCACTCTCTCAAGCCAATCAACCCTGGGGTGCTTACACCCCCCTTGGCGGACTTCCATTGCCATCCTGGCGGGGAATTACTGTGGACAATGTACTGTTTTAACTGCAAACTACGTGTGGACACGTCTGGGAATAGCGTACAAGTGTTGTTTTTTCCCCGCATTTTCTTTCATTTATACTGTACTTCTCTGTACATGATTCTTAAGAAATATTGTCCTTGTCAATTTATTTGATGTTATTTTACAAGTCTGACTCAATCTCTGTCTCCCCCCCTCTCTCTCTCTCTCTCTCTCTCTCTCTTTCTCTCCCCTCCCTCTCCTTTTCCCAACCCCACCATTCTACTTATTCTCAGATCGTGGGTTCAAACGCCACCCCTACCACAAAGCCTCCAAAATGACAGGCTGTGGATGGTTAACTGAACGAAGAGTACCCATTCTAGCTATCAGATCGTGGGTTCAATGTTTACTGACGTAAAAATGCCGTCCACAGTCACCGGGAAGCATTGATATTTCGAACGCATTTTCAAACTGTTTGCGGCGTATTTGCACTTGTCACAACCGTTTGTGTATTCAGTGGCAGGCCTGTGGCAGACCAAAATGCAGCCTGCATCATTTATATCATTTATAGATTTTTGACATTTTATACATATATTTAAAAAAAAACAAAAAAACCCACCTGCTTTCTTGAAGTGGCGCCTTAACTTATTGTGAAGTGTGTTGGACAAAAGAAAACGCGTTCACAAGGCTGGACTCTCGTACAACGCATTGTCCATGGTTCTGAGGCTTGTTACGCGTGCCGCCCTCGTCACCTCTACATCGATACACCTGGGAGAGGAGACCCAAGAGAAACACCACCATCAACATATCCTCTGTACACTTTGAATGAAGGATTAGGACTTCTGTTGTCCTGTGTGTGTTCTTCATGATAGACTTACAGACAGGCAAAATACACCAATTGCTACTACTACTACTACTACTACTACTACTACTACAACTACCACCTGGGAGAGGAGACCCAAGAGAAACACCACCATCAACGTATCTTCTGTACGCTTTGGATGAAGGATTAGGACTTCTGTTGTCCTGTGTGTGTTCTTCAAGATAGACTCATAGACAGGCAAGATACACCAATTACTACTACTACGACTACTACTACTACTGATAATGATGTAAGCTCATATAGCGCAATTGCCGTATCTCAAAGAGAGCTCACCTCGCATTTTAATAAAATATAAGAAATATAAAGATGAGCTGGGACTCATTTTCGTGGCAAAACTCTTCTCTAATGTGAGTGAAGAATTTTATCAAGGAGCCGATTGTTCAAAAACAAGTTATGTTCTGTTGCTAGGGGGCTGTTTTAACACGTGGCGCCTGTTCATGTCATCTGCTTGGGGTATGTTCTAAAACAGGGGCAAGGTCTCAGTTTCGAAGGCTAGGAGACAATGTCAAGTAAAAACACATACTTCGCTTGTGATTGAGCGTGGTTGTGGAGACTATCTGTGCTATTCGATGTATGTGCCCTTTACAAACACAGGAAACTGCCGGATATTGTATCAGAGAACGGAGTCCAAACATTCACAAATGTTGGCAACAACAGCGGACACACACACACACACACACACACACACACACGTTGTGGAGCAGCCAGAGATGTTAGCTTAATGGATTGTAGGTAATAGAGGTTGTCTGAGTGAATGTTCCGTCAATACTTTGACAGTCCAGAGGTGTTTTCCAGAGGTAATCATCATCTTCAGCGCTGTCTATGTGAGATGCTTTATGGAGGGGCGTGGACCTAGAGTTTGTTCAGTCTGAGGTGGAGGTATATGTGTGTTTAAGCTGTTTAATGGCTTCCTCGCTACAGTTTTCCATCCCACACAACCAAAGCATAACCCGTTTTGGTCGGTTCGTTAAAGCACGGTACAGACGAACGGCGGTGATCAGTATCAGTATCAGTATCAGTAGCTCAAGGAGGCGTCACTGCGTTCGGACAAATCCATATACGCTACACCACATCTGCCAAGCAGATGCCTGACCAGCAGCGTAACCCAACGCGCTTGGCGGTGATCAATGTTGGTCGACAATCAGTGTTGTTCCCTCTCCTCCGCACATGTAGATAGAAAGCGTGCAATGATAGCGCTGGTGTCTTTCAATATGTTTGCAGTAATGATTAATTACACACACACACAAAATTATATATATATATATATATGTATATATATATATATATGTGTGTGTGTGTGTGTGTGTGTGTGTGTGTGTGTGTGTGTGTGTGTGTGCATTCAAAAACAAGTGTGTGTGTGTATTACTTTAATATCAATGTTAATATTGATGTTCATGTGTTTATTGCTTTTTTTTTTTAATTCATGTTTGATGTTTGTGTGTTGAGTACTTGTCTACGTGTGTGTGTGTGTGTGTGTGTGTGTGTGTGTGTGTGTGTGTGTGTGTGTGTGTGTGTGTGTGTGTGTGTGTGTGTGTGTGTGTGTGTGATTTTAGTTAAATATGCCATTTATTTGTGGAGTGTTTTTATTTTTTAAATATCGTTGTGCAATACCCTTGTTGTGTTAACGTTTGTATGTGTGTGTGTGTTGGAGGGGGCGTGGGGGTGTTTTAGTCTATCGCTAGCCATTGGGAATTCTTATTTGACTAGTTTTAATCTCTTTTTAAGTTGCGTATGGTCATCTTATGTTGGTGTTTACAACGAGCATGTGACTGCACAACTTGATTTCCACATGGATTGATAAAGTGCTTTTGAAATTTGATTTGATTTGATTTGAATACGTTTGTTCTGCCGTACCTGATGTCATTTCTCTTAATGAGATTGCTAAAGTTAATCCTATTGTATATCATCTCTTATGTTATCTTTTACATTATCTTATCTCTCATGTGATCTCATCTTGTACCTAAGAGCCTCGCTCAGTTTACGTTGCCTTCACCTCGGGTTGAGCGCGCAGAATATTTTTGTCTGAAACTTGATGGCGCCGACCGTAGGAACGAACGATTCTTATAGCACTCGTGTAGCAAATTGTCACGTCACTACGGTTGCATAGCGTTACAGCATTCATGTTGCCTAGGGCTACAGCACTCATGTTGCCTAGTGTTACATACAGCACCCATGTTGCCTAGTGTTACATACAGCACTCATGTTGCCTAGTGTTACAGCACTCATGTTGCCTAGTGTTACATATAGCATTCATGTTGCCTAGTGTTACAGCACTCATGTTGCCTAGTGTTACAGCACTCATGTTGCCTAGTGTTACAGCACTCATGTTGCCTAGTGTTACAGCACCCATTTTGCCTAGTGTTACAGCACTCCTGTTGCCTAGTGTTACAGCACTCATGTTGCCTAGTGTTACAGCACTCATGTTGCCTAGTGTTACAGCACTCATGTTGCCTAGTGCTACAGCACTCATGTTGCCTAGTGTTACAGCACTCATGTTGCATACTGCTACAGCACTCATGTTGCATAATGTTATAACACACATGTTGCATAGAGTTACAGCACTCATGTTGCATAGTGCTACAGCACTCATGTTGCATAATGTCATAACACTCATGTTGCCTAGTGTTACAACACCCTTGTTGCCTAGTGTTACAGCACTCATGTTGCCTAGTGTTACAACACCCTTGTTGCCTAGTGTTACAACACTCATGTTGCCTAGTGTTACAACACCCTTGTTGCCTAGTGTTACAACACCCTTGTTGCCTAGTGTTACAGCACTCATGTTGCCTAGTGTTACAGCACTCATGTTGCCTAGTGTTACAACACTCATGTTGCCTAGTGTTACAACACCCTTGTTGCCTAGTGTTACAGCACTCATGTTGCCTAGTGTTACAGCACTCATGTTGCATAATGTTACAACACTCATGTGTCATGTTGTTACAGCACTTGTTCCAGGCTCCTTGTTCCAGTAACGCTGGGTGCGGCACTGTCAGCTCTGTGATTTCACTCAGTGCTGTGTTGCTGGTGTACGCGAGTGTGTCTCCCTGCAGTCTAAAACAGAATAATTATCCCTATCTTCCTATCTATTACAATCAACCTTTCATGAGCCATCGAACTTTAGCACGAAACACATAGCACGCGCGCGCGCACACGCACACACACACACACACACACACACACACGCACGCGCGCACGCACGCACGCACGTACACACACACACACACACACACACACACACACACACACACACACCACACCACACGCTCATGATATAATCGTGTTCATATAGGCACAAGAGAGAGAGAGAGAAACGAAACGAAACGAATTATTATTTCACGAGGGTAGTGGAGTAAGCATAGCTTCCTTTTTACATCCAGCCCTCAAGGGCAAAGAAGAAAAGCGAAAGAGAGAGAGAAGAAAAAGCAAAGACAACACACACACACACACACACACACACACACACACACACACACACACACACACACACACACACTAACACACACACACACACACACACACACATACACACACTAATAGTAATAATATGAAATTAAAAGGCATAAATGAAAGCATGCAAATAACCTAATTACGTACGACACAGCGACAGACTATCGTGGAAAAGATAAAAATCGTTAAGAAAAGAAAAAGAAGTTAAGAGAGAGAGAGAGAGAGAGAGAGAGAGAGAGACAGACAGACAGACAGACAGACAGACAGACAGACAGACAGACAGACAGACAGACAGAGATGGGGGCATGGGATCTGAATGTATTGCAAACATCATTTTCTATATTCATAAAATATTACTGATATTGAAACATGATCAGTACGTTTTAGGATAAAGAGGTGTCAAGTTTGAGAGATTCGTTAAATATATATAAAATATTATATGCAAGTTAGATTTGAATTTTTGAAAACATGATTCGCTGTTTTATTAACGTTTCTGGGATATGATTCCATAACCACCAACCTGATCATGCAAGGCTTGGTTTACATTAAAAAAAAGATCGTGGTAAATGGAAGATTTATCTTATATGAATGGAGACAGACAGACAGAGACAGTGGAGACGGGACGAGAAACACACACACACACACACACACACACACACACACACACACACACACACACACAGAGAGAGAGAGAGAGGGGGGGGGTGTAGTCAGAGACAGACAGAGGGATATAAAAAAAAAAGTGGAGGTGGTTCAGACCAAGGTAAAGTTTGCCGACCTCTCGAAGACTGTTATTGAGGATTCGATCACCCAAACATGGGACTTAAGTCAACAACTGGCACTGGGCTTACCTTGGGGCATTGTGAAGGGAAAGGGAGAGCGTGGACTGGGTGGAGTGGTGCAGGATGAAGTGATTCGCTCTCTCTCTCTCTCTCTCTCTCTCTCTCTCTCTCTCTCTCTCTCTCTCTGTGTGTGTGTGTGTGTGTGTGTCTCTACCTCTCTGCTTCTCTCTAACATGTTCTGCAAAGAATGAAGATCTGTGCAGTGTACTTATACATCAAGAAAATTCAATCCAGTCTCTGGCAAAGTATATTGCCGAAGCATATAATTTTCGAAGAAAAAACATCACTCTCTGTTGTTCTTTAAGAAACTGACTTCGTAAACTGGATGGTCGAAATTATGTGGATGCCTTATCAATGGATTTCAAAAATGGTATGTTTAGAATAGACGTTCAAAAATGGTATGTTTTGAATAGTCGTTTCACCCTTTTTGTTTTTTAGAACTATTTTGTTGTTGTTTTGATTGTACCCCCATGTCATTAGGGCTGATAAGCTATTGACATTAAAACAGTTCTGAGTTCTGAGTTCTCTTTCTCTCTGTTCCACCCTCTCTCTCTCGCTCTGCATTTAAAATAAAATAAAATAAAATACGCGTTGTTTCTTATAAATATGGTGCTTATTATAATGTTGTTTCTTTTCTCGTTTTTCTATGAATTTGTTAACATTTACTCATTTTTGGGGGGTCTTCTTCATACCTTTTCTTTAGACATTTCTCCCTTTCAAGGGCTGGAGAAAGCAATTGTTTGCTAACTCTAATACCATCCGAAATCAAATTCATTCATTCATTTATTCCTTCCTTCATTCATTCATTTTCTCTCCCCCCCCCCCTCCCCTCTCTCTCTCTCTCTCTCTCACTCTGTCTCTCTCTCTCTCTCATTACTATATTCTTATATACATTACGTCATGAATGCAGGTATCATGATTATATACTTGTAAATGCTCACTGTGCAATTGAGTGTATTTGAATATCATGTATGTATTTCTATAACCTTTTGTTATCTCGTGAACATTTTGATTTCATTTCTCTTTGCCCTGAGGGCTGGATGTAAAAAAAAGCATATACATGCTTATTCCACTTCCCTCATTAAAAAAAGATTCGTTCGTTCGTTCGTTCGTTCTCTCTCTCTCTCTCTCTCTCTCTCTCTCTCTCTCTCTCTCTCTCTCTCTCTCTCTCTCTCTCTCTCTTGTGTAGTGTAGACCCTATTCAGGGCGGGGACTGGATGTAAAAAGGCACACCAGTACCTATTTTCCTCGAAATAAAGAATTTTGTCTTGTCTTGTCTTCTCTTCTCTCTCTCTCTCTCTCTCTCTCTCTCTCTCTCTCTCTCTTGTGTAGTGTAGACCCTATTCAGGACGGGGACTGCATGTAAAAAAACACACCCAGTACCTATTTTCCTCGAAATAAAGAATTTTGTCTTGTCTTCTCTCTCTCTCTCTCTCTCTCTCTCTCTCTCTCTCTCTCTCTCTTGTGTAGTGTAGACCCTATTCAGGGCGGGGACTGGATGTAAAAAAACACACCAGTACCTATTTTCCTCGAAATAAAGAATTTTGTCTTGTCTTGTCTTCTCTCTCTCTCTCTCTCTCTCTCTCTCTCTCTCTCTCTCGCTCGCTCGCTCGCTCTTTCCCTGTCTCCCTCTATTAATTATTCTCCCAGTCTTTATTTGTATGTCTGCCTTTCTGTTAGTCTGTCTGTCTGTCTGTTTGTCTGTCTGTTTGTCTCAGAGCGAGAGAGAGAGAGAGAGATGAACACAATGGTGATGATGATGATGATGTACAAGAAGAAGTGAAAAACGGATCAAGTCAAACCATGGTGCTGATCGCCCAGCAGATCACCAAAGCACCGTTTCAGGGCTGTTGAAAAAAAAAAGATAAAAATAAAGAAACCGGATAAAAGGACCGGAACTGAAAACAGAATGAACAAAAGGAGAGGAGAGGGATGGTGAAGGGGGAAAAGAATATAGAAGGGAAAGGAAAAGACCAGAAAAAGAGGGAAGAGAAAGCAAGGAAAGGACAATGGGGGGCGGGGGTGTGGGTGTGTGTGGGTGGAAGAAACGAGGAAATTGAAGGAAATCCATTGTGCAGGCAGCCACCTCACTGATTAAAACGGAATTCCTTGAACCCTCGGTGTTTCCTCAACTGATTACACCATGCACCGCAACTTTTCTTCTTGCTAATGTCCACAAATGGACCAATGGATAGATATATAGATAGACAGATACATACATACATACATGCCTGTACGAAAAGATAGATAGATACACAGTAGATAGCCAGTTGCATACATACATACATACATACGTGATGTGGAGTGTTGACCTAGTGACCCGTCCGCCTAGGAACCGAGGGAATCTGACTGCACTGGTTCGAATCACACTGGCAGTCGCCAGTATTTTCTCCCCCTCCACTAGACCTTGAGTGGTGATCTGGACGCTAGTCATTCGGATGAGACGATAAACCGTGGCCCCGTGTGCAGCATGCATTCAGCGCACGTAAAAGAACCCACGCAAACAAAAGGGTTGTCCCTGGCAAAATTCTGTAGAAAAATCCACTTCGATAGGAAAACAGACATGCAGGCTGGAAAAAAGGGTGGCGCTGTCAGTGCAACGACGCGCTCTCCCTGGGGAGAGAAGTCCGAATTTCACACAGAGAAATCTGTAATACAAATACAGATACGTACACGAAAAGGTAGATAGATAGATAGACAGATAGATAGAGGACATGAAGAGCTGCTGACATCAGCCAAGAAAAGAAGGCTACGTTGGTGTGGTCACGTAGTATTGCTAATGTGACCCAGTGGTATTGCTAAAGGTGTCCTCCAAAGAACTGTTGAGGGAGGAAACTTGCCAAGTGGTCGACTGTCCCAACAATGTAATTCTGATACGTCGCATGATGTACGACCTCGATATTGAAAAAATCAATCATCATTATATGTGTGTGTCTCTGACTTTGTTTCCATTTTCCGTGTCCGCGTCTTTGCCACTGTATCTCCTGTTACTTTTTGTCAGATCAGGTCTATTCGTCTGTCTGTCTGTTTGCTTGTCTCTTTCTGTCTGTCTTCCTGTCTAAGTCTCAATCTGACTGTTCGTTTTGTGTGGTTGTTGTCAGTCTTTTTGTCTGTTTGCATGTCTCTGTCTGTCTGTCTCTCTGTCTTAGTCTCTGTCTGCCTGTTCATCTTTGTGTCTTTTTTTGTGTGAGTCTTTTTGTACGTGTCTGTCTCTCTGTCTCTCTATCTCTGTCTGTCTCTCTCCTTGTCCTCCTCCTAATCCTTCTCTCTCTCTCTCTCCTCTCTCTCTCTCTCTCTTCCTCCCACCTATACTCCATATAAATCCCGAGAGTGTGATGTTTCTGGCTGTAAAATCACGGAAAATTCGTGCTCCGTCCAAAAGCACTTAGGTCAGACATTACTGTCCCGGCAATTTTCATCTTTGTTTTTTAGTTCAACCTTCAGTTCTTGAGTGTTTTACGCTGATGAGAATTGCTGCATGTTTACATAACTTCCATCGGGGGTGATGAGGTCTTCGGAAAACGAACTAATCTGAAGTCTCCTAGTCTGTATAGTCTGGGTGTCCGTGCATTGTTATGTAATAGATGAGTGTGTGCAAATGTCCGGTCTGTACTTCTATCATTCTATTTTTGTTTGTGAATATTGTAATTCAATCTTCTTTTTGTCCATGGCACTGGGTGTCGAAAAGCACGGGCAAACTTTGTTCCATTTTCCTCATTAAAGACAAAGCTCGTTCCTTCGTTGGTTCGTTCAGTCTGTCTTCCTCCTCTGCATGTGTGTGTGTGTGTGTGTGTGTGTGTGTGTGTGTGTGTGTGTGTGTGTGTCTGTGTGTCTGTGTGTTTGTGTGTCCATCAAATTTTGTTTGTCTGTCATGTCTGTCTTTATGTCTTTCCCTCTTTATTTTCCGTGTCGGTCGGTCTGCATGTCTGTCACTCCCTCTCTATTCCCTCGACAGAGAGAGAGAGAGAGGGAGAGAGAGAGAGAGAGAGAGAGAGAGAGAGACAGACAGACAGACAGACAGACAGACAGACAGACAGACAGACAGACAGGCACACAGAGAAAATCAGGGACAGAACTAGATACAGAGACATACACAGAGACACACACAACGCACACAAACACACACACACACACACACACACACACACACACACACACACCACCACAACCACCACCACCACCACCAGCAGCAACAAAACCTTCTGTCTTCATGTGTCTGTTTCTGTCTGTCTGTCCGTCCGTCTGGGGGTGAGAGGGGGAGGAGTTAGACAGACAAACAGACAGACATAGAGAAACAGAGAGAGAGGGCGACAAATTTTAGAGGGTTAAGGAATAAGCGACAGAGTGAGAGAGAGAGACAGAGACAGGTAAAGAGAGAGACAGAGACACAGAAAGAGCGAGAGAGAGACAGTGATAGAGATCCAGAGCGAGGCAGGGAGAAAGAACTCGAACTCGAACTCGAATAGTTTAATCAGTATAGGCCATGGCCCCTTCTGAAGGGGGTACAGTATTTGTGAATAATTCACACACATTTTCAGAGTAACTCATTGAAACAGTAATATACTGACAGAAGACATTACAAAAGCAGTTACTTAACCCTTTCGCTGCCAGGAAAATAAGATTTAAGTGAAATCTATTTGCCAGGGTTTTTTCACAAAAAACGGGTATAAATTTTCAAAAAATTCTGTGCTCTTTGTTATTGGAGAAAGACCCATAAAAGTATATATTTTCTGAAAGGGAAATGAATAAAGAATACAAAACACATGATGTTTTCCCATTTTATGCATGTTAAGTGACATGCTGTTGTTTTGACATCAGTGTTTTGTTTTTTGTCACATTTTCAACTTGTACATTACAAACATTAGTCTGGTAATTTGCACAAAAATATCATTTTCTGGACAAATGGATATCTGCACACACAAAATCATACTAGAACAACCACAATATAAAAAAACTGAAAAAGAAATAGATGCATTGTGACTTCTGCAAGTGATAATATGGACGTGAGGCCACGCCCCCTCAGTCTCCACCCCCCTCCTCTTCACCCCTCTCACACGGTCACTTCATCAGACCGCGTTGGCTGAGTGCCAAGAAAATAGCTCATACGGTGCCCTGCTAAAAATTCGGTAACCTGTCGTCTGCTAGAGTTGAACAGCCAGCATCACTCACTGATAGTTGTATCTTGGCCACTCTCTTGATTGCTCCCTTTATTTTCTATCAAATCGTCCTATAAATGTTCACCACTGTCTTCTCCTTCGAAATTATGCTCCAATTCTTTCTGAGCATCAGCTAAAGAAAGTAATTTTGGCTGATTTAGTTCGTCACAATCGCATGCCTTGAACACGGAGTCAGTCCGACATTTTGTTGAGCGAGCGAGGAGAGGAGCCAGGCAAAGACTGCGGCCAGTAACCCAACCAAAACGTTCAAATAAAGGACTGCCTTATGACGCAGATGGTGACTGCTGCTGAAGATCGACAGGCAGCGAACTGCAGAAAGTGATGATGTGAGAAGAAACTCTGGGGAGAGCTGGACAGTGCAAGATCTTCAGAAAAGAAGCCCCCTAACCTCAGTCAAGTGTTTCAGCCCTTAACTCCTTTCACTCTAAGGGGGCCAGGCCGCACCCAGGTCATGACTCCTTGATGCCCTTGCATTGCCACCTTTTCTTTTCCAACCTGGTCCTCTGCAGATTCGAACCTGCGCCTTCAGGGTGGTCGCCACTTTAGGGCTGAGTCACCTTTCTGGCAGACGTTTTAACCACTGAGCCGTCGTACGCCTAGTTTGAGAAGGGAAATTTAATCCTTATGGAACTCTTTTCTGCTGCTTCTGCCATTGTCTTGAGAGCCCTTGCCCTCTCTCTGCGAAAACTGAATACTGCGATAACCGGGAAGGCTTTAAATTCAAGTTTGTTTCGGGGACTACTTGAAAAAAAAAAAAGGCGGCAAACGGATGCATTTGTGCACAGAATGATGTACAATTAAGTTGAAACTTTCGTTTCTGTGTAAAGAAATAATTCTCAGTAGAATAATTACCAATGAGTAACAAGATTTGTGATGTTGGGGGTTGAGGTTCTGTTCAGAACAAGCTGTAGAAAAGGGATTTGAGTAAATGAACCATTTTACTGGATTTCAGTAAGACCGACAGACAACGATGACATACACTAGCTGGTGGTCTGAAATATTGTGGATGGAGTTGGTGGGTGGGAGTATGATGGGGGTGAGGGTGAGGGTGCTTGGGGGAGGGGAGGCGATGGGGTGAGGGGAGGGGTGGTGGGGAAAGGAGGGGGGAAGGCGAGGGGGTGGTAATGAGCTCAGAGTTATCTTCATCAAAAAAAAAAAAAAAATTAAGAACATCGGTGTACGTGTGCACTTGACGAGAACCAAATAAGCACTACCACGTAAAGCTTCCAATCGTCTTGCCGTCTTGTGCTCCGTATGGGCTATGAAGCGTGGATTCCATTAACAACGTGACCCACTTTTTCTGCACTGTTGACCCCATTCAATAACAAAGTGACCCACTTTTCTTGCCCATCCAATAATATGACCCAGTTTTTCCTGCCCTGGTGTCCCCATCCATTAACAAAGTGACCCAGTTTTTTCTGCTCCAGTGGCCCCATCCATTAACAAAGTGACCCACTTTTCTGCTCTGGGACCCCCATCCATTAACAAAGTGACCCACTTTTTCTGCTCTGGTACCCCTATCCATTAACAAAGTGACCCACTTTTTCTGCTCTGGTACCCTATCCATTAACAAAGTGACCCAGTTTTTCTGCTCTAGTGGCCCCATCCATTAAAAAAGTGACCCACATTTTTCTGTTCAGTTTATCTGCTGGGCCTTCAGCCCATTCCTACTCTGCTCGGAATCGCAGGGAACCGTAACATTGGATGACATGTTGAGCAGAGAAAAAGAGAGGTGTTGTTGCTTTTTCAGACTTACTTTCCTTTGAAACTTTATCTCACGCTTAATCTTTACAACAAGTGGGGAGTTGAATTCATATATTCTGAGACCAGAAGTTTCTTCTTGATATGGGTTGATGAGAAAGTAAATGCTGAGAAACGAAAAGATAAAACAAAGGGGAGGATGTGATTCAGCTGAATCTAAATAACCTGTCACCGACGTCAGCTCCACTTTTGACTACCAAGAGTGAATAACTAGATTGCAGTAGAAACTGTTGGACAGTCATAATGAAAAGGTTGAACGTACTTGGTTGTATATTTGACTGATTTAACAAGAGTTACCTGTCAGGTAAAGTTCGATCAGAGTTCTGTCCCATGACAGGGCGCCCAGTAATATTTCGGTGCTGTCACCATTTCATCAAAAAAACTCTGTTTCAAGGTCTTGTGTTGGGGAGGCTGTAAGCGAACTACGTTCACGGCTACTTTAGAGTTGTCTGTCTCTTGCAGCGACACGGGCAGACGTCCAAAGCCTGAGCGATTCCTACACGACGCCTCCAGTTCTTCGCCACCATTCATTATGGACCACTTCCTTCGCAGCACTGAAATGAAAGACAAATCAACGGAGGGTCTGGGAGGTTACTGTAAGCGCTGCCAGTCTGTCTGGAAGCCGTGTGTGCGCCAGACTTTGCTCGGCATGACGACTTTCGGGGCGTACTCTGGGTCTTGGATGTGTGTGCTGAAGGTTGGGGTGTCTGCTTGTTTTGGGGGGAAGGCGGGATGAGGGAGGTGTGTGTGTGTGTGTGTGTGTGTGTGTGTGTGTGTGTGTGTGTGTGTGTGTGTGTGTGTGTGTGTGTGTGTGTGTGTGTGTGTGTGTGTGTGTGTGTGTGTGTGTGTGTTGGGGGTAAACATTTCGGTAGTTTTTGTTGCTCTGTCTATCTGAGCGTGTTCTTGTTTTCCGTTTTCCTTTTTTCCTCCAGTCTCTCTGTATGTGCTCTATTCTGTCTGTTAATTTTTTCTCCCTGAGTCTCTTTCAGTATAACAGTGTTGTTGTTTTTCCAGGAAGTGCACGCGATACGAACAATCCTCTGTGTGTGTGTGTGTGTGTGTGTGTGTGTGTGTGTGTGTGTGTGTGTGTGTGTGTATCTATCTGTATATCTTTCTCTCTTTCTTTCTGTGGATCTGAGTATGTATATATCTGCCAATCAATCTATCCAACTACCACCGAATCTCTATCTTTTTTTTTTATCCAGCCTGCTATCTAAAAAGGCGCAATGACCGATGTTTAGGCAATGTACATCTGATCCGCTGTCCGTTGGTGATCAGGGCTGGCGGCCCCGTTTCGGCATGGTGTTGTTACTTTTGGAAAGGCACTTTACACCGATTTACATCACTCCACCCATGTGTCAATAGGTACCTTGACTCCGGCAGAAGAGGATTGCGACCGGCCTTTCAATGCCTAGCCCTTGACACAGATAATATAAATTCACTGCCACTGCAATTGTAAATGGCAAATGAACTTTTAGCCTGAAACTTTCTAACACTTCAATCAAAAGCATTTACGTAGTATGCCTTGTATATTTTCTTTCCTCGTTTATATATATATATATATATATATATATATATATATATATATATATATCAAATGCTTTTGTTGTTTTTGCGGGTTTTTTTTTTATTTGTTTGTTTTTTGTTTGTTTGTTGTTGTTTTCTTCGGGGGTGGAGGTGTTTGGTTACTATCTACCCTCTTATTTTTCAGTTCCTGTTTCCTGGACTATTCTTCCACTCTTTCTTCTGCAGTCAATGTTTGAAGTGTGTTGCTTCCCTCTAGGAGTTAGGAATTCCGCTACGTATTGGATGACTTCCTGTGTCCTCCAGATGTTACCGTCTTCCTGGTGGGAGGCTGTCTGAGGCTGCTGTGTGTTGGACTGTTTATTGAATGCAAATCTTACTTTGTCTCTGTCTGTCTGCCTGCTTGTCTGGGAAGAACATGATGGTGATGAAGAAGGAAAAGAAGAGGAGGGAGGAGGAGGAGGAAGAGGAAGAGCAGAAGAAGAAGAAGAAGACAATGGTGGTGGTGGTGGTGGTGGTGGTGGTGGTGGTATCAACACTATAATAGTGTGTCTTTTCTTCTTTTTCTTTCAATCAGCTGCTCTCTTTCCGATTTTCAGTTCTTGTTGATTCTTGGAAAGGGAGCTCACTCTTTCTTCTGCATCTCTCTCTTTTCTCTCTCTCTCTCTCTCTCTCCACTTTTTTTCTCCTCCTTCTGTGGTCAATGTTTCCCATTGAAGTCTCTGTCTCTGTCTGTCTGTCTTTCTCTGCCTCTGTCTGTCTGTCTGTCTGTCTGTCTGTCTCTCTCTCTTTCTCTCTCTGTCCCTCAATCTCTCTTTCCTCTCCTGTTCACTCTCCTTTTCTCGTTTTTAATTTTTTTGGGGACAAATTTCCACTCTTCTTCCTCTCTTTCTATAGTCAATGTCTCCCATTGAAGTCTGTGTGTGTGTGTGTGTGTGTGTGTGTGTGTGTGTGTGTGTGTGTGTGTGTGCGTGCGTGCGTGTGTGTGTGTGTGTGTGTGTGTGTCTGTCTGTCTGTCTGTCTGTCTGTCTTTCTGTCTGGCTTCCTCCAGGAGTTAGACACGAGTTGCAGGACGTAATGGATGACTTCCTGTGTCCTCGGGTGTTGCCGTCTTCCTTACTGGAGGCTGTGTGAGGACTGCTGTGAGGAGGTCTGTGTGCTGGCCCTGTTTGCTCAGACCGTCCTCGTCAGCTGGCCAGACTTCTCAAGGACCTGACAGACAGCGGGCGTGGTAATTTCTGGATGAAAGCTTTGGTAGTTGTCCCAGAGTCTGCTGTGTGTTGGACTGTTTATTGAAAGCAAACCTCACTTTGTCCCTGTCTCTGTCTGCCTGTTTGTCTGAGAAGAAGTAGAAACGGACGAAAAGCAGGAGGAGGAGGAAGAGGAGGAGGTTGCCTGTTTTCCTTTCTATATGATTAGGCGAACTATGTTTTTTTGTGGGTTTTTTAAATCAATTAACTTGTATGCGATCATATATGTATATAATAAAAGCAAAGCTGTAACAAATCACTGTAAAAAAAGAACATGAACAAGCAGAAAGGAAAGGAGGAGAAGGTATAGGAAGAAGAGGAACAAGAAGAAGAAAGAAAAAAAAAAAGTCTTCCAGACAAAAGACTCTGATTCTAGATACAAAACGGAAAGATTTCTTTGCTCGCAATCGAAAGATTCAACTGAGTTGAAAAACTCGGTGATCTCTCATCATCTTCCTCAGCAAATCTTTCGCGAGGAAGTTTTGGGTCGGACAGGTTGGGAGTGGACTCAGTTCACAGCTGCATTAACTCTCTCCGTACGAACGGCAAAAGAGTCGACGATGACAGGGGTTCACCGCTGTGCTGATATCATTAACATGTTCGAAGCGCAAGCTCCTCACATTCAATAGATGGATGAAGACAAAGAACACCGCATTTCGATCGACAGAAGGTGCAGGCTGGGCCATTCAAATATCCACTGGACATCAGATGGAGTCTGTGTTGGGGAAAGGACAACACAGGCTGGACCATTCAAATATCCACCGGACATCAGATGGAGGCTGTGTTGGGGTCAAGGACGGGAGAAGACTGGCCGTCCCAATGGGGGTTAAAGTGCCTGGCCGCAGGTACCCTGCCGCGGTGTGGCCATGTGTGTGTTGCCATAAACTGGAAGGAGCTGCAGGCCAGAGACCCGCTTCAGGCAAGGCTTTCTTGTCTCCATTCGGCCGGCGTTGTTCCATATTGCAACACCACGGACTCTCTGTCTGTCTGTCTCTGTCTCTCTCTGTCTGTCTCTGTCTCTCTGTCTCTGTCTGTCTGTCCGTCTGTCTCTCTCTATTACCCTCAGAAATAAAAATTCATTCATTCATTCATAAATGCTCTGTGTGTGTGTGTGTGTGTGTGTGTGTGTGTGTGTGTGTGTGTGTGTGTGTTTGTGCGATATTATGATTTGGTATTTATGACGTGAATGTGCACCGTCTTTGATCTGAATAAAGCAATGACTGTGATAAGTTGTGCCCATTGTGCGGAACAGGTCAAAGGGAGATTAAGAGGACTTTGTTCTCTTTGTCCAAAATTGAATGATGATCATGTGGATACATATACAGCGCCTATCTTCGGTCGGAGACCAAGCTCTAAGCGCTTTACAAACACGGGGTCATTTGCACAACAGGCTGCCAACATGGGTATAGTCGACTGAGGGTTGTCATGATGATTAACATCAGAGTTACGTTTCTTCATCCTAACTGTTACAGAGATCCATGATTGATCAAAATGAGTTTATCAGTGCCATGCACGGAATCTGTGTTTCAGTTG
>NC_134877.1:28890232-28897732 GCF_041734735.1 Babylonia areolata | reverse complement strand
TGTTTAATGATCCAATATCTAGTGAAGAGGTTATTGCCGGCATTAGACATTTGAAAAGAGGAAAGAGTGCAGGGCCAGATAAAATTGTTGCAGAGATGTTAAAGAATGCAAATACAGACATTATAAGCTTTCTTGTTCAAGTATTCAACCAACTATTTGAAAGTGGTACTTTTCCTTCAGAATGGTCAAAATCCATACTTATCCCAATTCACAAAAAGGGAGATGTCAACAATCCCGACAATTATCGGGGAGTAGCGCTTACCAGTATTTTAAGCAAAGTGTACACTTACAAACTGAACAAGAGACTAACCAAATGGTCTGAAAAAGAAGAAAAAATAATGGAACAGCAAGCAGGATTTAGAAGTAACTACAGTACAACAGATCACATATTTACATTGTACACACTTATCCAAAAATACTTACTTAATAACACAAAACTTTATGTTGCTTTCATTGATTTCAGGAAGGCCTTCGATTCCGTGAATCGTAATGTATTATGGCATCTTTTGCGTGAAAGTGGAGTGAATGGCAAATTATACAAGGCTCTTAGAGGTGTTTATAAGTCAGTGCTTGCATGCATACGTGAGAAAGGTATGTATTCAGAATATTTTGATTGCCCAAATGGGGTAAAGCAAGTTTGTCTTTTGAGTCCACAAACGTTCTCCTTTTTTTTTTTTATTAACGAATTAGCAACAGAATTGTCGAGAAAAGGAAGACATGGAATTCAATTGATTCCGGGAGCAATCGAGATATTTTTACTGTTATTTGCAGATGACGTTGTTCTTTTGTCTGGAACTGTTAGGGGTTTACAGAACCAATTAAATGCATTGAAAGAAGAAGCAGACTATTTGGGTTTAACAGTTAACTTGGATAAAACTAACATTATTGTATTTAGAATGGGTGGACATCTGTCAGTGCACGAAAAATGGCTTTATGGAAATGAGGATGTTAAAGTTATAAATTCATATATATATTTGGGAATGATATTCTCAACAAAATTAAGCTTAAATTATGCTTGGGAAGAATCTTGCAGGAAAGCAAAGAAAGGTGTTCTTGAAATACTGAAATCATTAAAAAAAATTAAAATTTTTTAAAAAAAGCTTAAGTCTATTGATTACTGTTTGTTTTGGAAAATGTTCGATACACAGATTGAACCTATACTTACATATGCAGCCGAAGTTTTGGGACTAAAGGTAAATTCACAGATGGAAAAAGTACATACTTATGCAATTAAACGTTTTTTTAAATGTGCCAATTCATTCATCCAACACAATGTTATATGGGGAAACGGGTAGATATCCTTTGTATATAAGAACGTTTGTGAAATGCATTAAATATTGGTTGAAATTATTGAAACTTCCACAATCACGTTTACCCAGACAGGCTTACGAGATGATGCTGTTACAAATAGAATTAGGAAAAGAAAACTGGACTTATAGTGTAAAAAAGGTTTTGTCTGAACACGGTTTTGGAATTGTGTGGATGTATCAGGAAGTGGGAAATGAACAGCAGTTTATATCAGAATTTAGAGACAGATTGATTTGTTCGTTTAAACAATATTGGTATTCAGATATGGAAAGCAAAGAGAAATATAGCTGGTTTTTCTATTCAAAAGTATATTTCATACTGAAAGATATCTAACAGTCATCACAGATAAGTGGCACAGGTTAAATTATGCAAGATTTCGGCTACGGACATTTGGTTTATATGCAAATAAATTGTGGTTTCAATCTGCAGCATCCACAGAATCGCCATGTCCTTTGTGTGCATCTAGTGTAGATGACGAAAAACATTTTGTTTCATTGTAAATTATACGATAAAGTAAGAGAAAAATGTACATTTTTTTTAATCTCATCAAACTAAAAGACATGATGTTTTTTTTCTGTTTTATCGTCTGATGATGAATATATCATACAGTCAGTAGCTAAATTTATCTCAGAAGCACAAAAAATAAGGCATAATCATAATGATCAGAACATACCAGAGTAAATGAGGAGGATATCCATATGTAAATTTTATTTTCTTATGTTAATTTGGTAAGGTAGATAATTGATATATTGAACTATATCACTGCTAGAATGGGTGGTCGAGTTTGTATGATTAATTTCTCTGTGTGTGTGTGTGTGTGTGTGTGTGTGTGTGTGTGTGTGTGTGTGTGTGTGTGTGTGTGTGTGTGTGTGTGTGTGTGTGTGTGTGTGTGTGTGTGTTCCGCTTGTTTGATGTATCGTGAGAGAGTGATATTTAGAGATTTGTGTTTGTTTGTTGATGAAACGCTGTTAAGCAGAATGTTGCTTTGCACTAAAGGGGATTTTAGAATTAATCCCCGTCACCCCCTTGTCAATAGACCCTTACAGGTAATGACAATAAAAATGTCAAAGCGTCAAAGCGCCTCTGTTTATATCTGCCACTCCCACTCTCTGTCTCTGTCTCTCTCTGTCTCTAACATGTCTCTTAGTTCACGTCTCCGATCAAACAACAAGCAGAGAAATTGCCATGTATCAAAATTTATTTTCCATGCGATCAAAAGGAGAAATCATATACTCAGACCTAATTAAGTAGAATTAAGGTCAAGTCCATGAACATTATGATATTGTGTCATCTATTCAAGTGTTATGATACCCCTTCCCATGCCCACCCCAGTCCCCTGGTTTTGAATTGTGGTCCGTGGCCAAAGTTCATTAAAACATTTTCGTTCGTTCGTTCGTTCGTTCGTTCTCTGTCTCTGTCTCTCTCTCTGCCTCTGTCCCTGCATGCCTCTCCTCTCTCCCCCTCTGTCTCTCTCTGTCCCTGTCTCTCCTCTCTCTTTCCCGGTCTTGAATGAAAGACAATGAAACTATGTTCAGATTACTCTTCACTGGTTATTTTCTTTCAATTGCATCATCAGTTTGTCCTTACTAATAATTATTGTTCTTCATGCTCAAGGTTTCGTTAACGTGTGTGTGTGTGTGTGTGTGTGTGTGTGTGTGTGTGTGTGTGTGTGTGTGTGTGTGTGTGTGTGTGTGTGTGTGTGTGTGTGTGTGTGTGTGTGTGTGTGTGTGTGTGTGTGTGTGTGTGTGTGTGTGTGTGTGTGTGTGTTTAACACGTGTAACCAAGGTATACAAGTTTCTTAGTTCTCTCTCTCTCTCCCTCTCTCTCTCCCTCTCTTTTTCTCTCTCTGTTTCTCTCTCTCTTTGTGGCCTCTCTCTCTCCCTCTCTCCCTCTCTCTCTGCTTCTCCCTCCCCTGCCCCCTCTCTCTCTCTCTCACACACTCACTCTTTCGTTCACTCTCTCTCTCCTTCCCTCTCCCTCTGCTTCTCTGTCTCCCTCTTTCTCTTATTCCCTCACCTGCCTATTTCCCTCCTCTGTCTCTGTTTCTCTCTCTGTCTCTCTCTCTCTCCTACTTGGAAATGGTAAAAGAGCATGTATGATGTAATACGATTTGGAGTTCGCTGTGGCGCTAAACTGACTGAATTTGTTAACTGTACAGCCGGGCTAAGACAGGTGGATGCTTGCAATCCGATTTTTTTTTCTTCATTTATAAATGAATTGGTAATCCAAATAATTTATAATGGAAGCCATTGGGTTTTGTTCGTAACTGATTCCTTTGAATAAATACGTCTGTTATCTGATGATGTTATTTTGATATCAGATACTGTTATAGGTTTATAAACACAATTGATCAACCTTCACCATGCAGCTGATTTACTCCAATTAAAAGTTAAGATGTCTAAAAGTAGCGTTATAGTATTTCTTAAGGGTAGTTATTTGAGCAGCAGAGAAAGAAGGGTGTATGATTGTGTTTTGATGCCAGTTGTCAATGTTTACAAATTGCTGGGCATATTTTTCTCCACACGCTTGAGTTTTGTTGAGGCATGCAAAGATTTAGCGAGCAGAGCCAGCAACGCATTAATTTGCATTATGAAAAAGTTGCATACGTTTATTAATGTTTCCTTTCATTTTTTTAATCAAATCAATCGATGTACAAGTGCAGCCTGTAGTGCAATACGGGTCTGATTTGTGAGGTCTAGATAAAGCTGCTGATCACTGTGAATCAGTCCACGCTTTTGCTTTGAAGACATTTTTTAGGTGCAGATAGGCAAACGCCCAGTGATTTGGTTCATGGTGAAACCAATCCATACCCCTTCAATCTAGTTTCTGCATTGAGGTGTATCCGTTATTAGATCAGAATATTACAGATGGAGCATAACAGAATACCCCACAAAGCTTATAATATGCTGCATGATTTAAATGTTAGAGGCAGAGTGAAGTAAGTAACCTAGAATCGCAACTTTTTTTTCTTTTCTTTTTTTTTAGTATGGGTTTGGATTTGTTTGGTTAAACCAAGGTATTGGTAGCAACTAGGTGTTTATCCGTGCGTTTTGACAACGATTGATTGATTGTAGATGGCAAAAATGGTATGGTCGTATTCAAAATAGTGACAGATTTAGCTTTAACAAGTGTGTCTGATCTGAAACCTTATTTAGTATTAAATATAGATAGACATTCAAAATTTTTAACGCCAAGGTTTAGATTAGGTATTGCAGAATTTGCGGTCCATCATTACAGATACAGAATATGTAACGACAGTGATCTGACCTGTCCATTATGTAAAAAAAATCACAAGAAAATGAGATACACTTTGTTCTTTGCTGTCCAGGTTTATGGTGCAATAGAGAGGAGTCTTTTCAGCCTTCGTATTACAGAAAACCTACGCTGTTTAAGTTGAGCTTATTGATGTCATCTACTTCCCCTGAAATCTTTTGCAAATTTTCTACATTTTTATACAAAGCTTTAAAATTCGGAGAAATGGTTATTTCGTGAAAAAAGTTACTTTTTCCTTTATTATTCTGCACATTGAACTGTAATGCAGTTATATTTTTGTTTGACTGTGTATGTTGATGCTCACATTTATCGCGACGCAGTGTTTATAAAATAATGTTCACATTCCTCTTCATAAGGGGCCTAGGCCTATACATGAATAAACCATCTCTCTCTCTCTCTCTCTCTCTCTCTCTCTCTCTCTCTCTCTCCTTCCCTATCTCCGGCACTCTGTCTCTGTCTCTCTGTCTCTGTCTCTCTCTCTGTGTCTCTCTCTCCTACTTCCTTTCATTTTCATTCAATTTTCCTACACATTTCTTTTTTAAATTCAATATTTGATTTCATTTTCTCTAGTGGTTTTTTTGTTGTTGTTGCTGTTGTTGTTTTTGTTGTTGTTTTTTCCTGACAAAGAAAGTAGCCCAGAACACGGTGGAGTCGAGATCAATCTTCATTACTCCACGACCAAATCCTTCCTGTCTCCCAAATCAAACAGCAGGGGAAGGCGATGCTTGTTTCGTGCCGTGGCTTCCCAACACGTTCGTTAAGGCATCACACTGGCTTGGAGGGAAAGACCACACCAAACACAAAACACGTCAATACAAAAACAACACAAAGGATAAAAACTAAAACAACACAAAGGATAAAAATCAAAAACAACACAAAGGATAAAAAAAACAAAAAAACAAAACAACACACACACACACACACACACACACACACACACACACACACACACACACACACACACACACACACACACACACACACACACACACACAAACAAACAAACAATAAACAGTAGACAACAAAGCATCTGCCTTATTGTATCACTGGTCCGCTTGGAAATTTGTGCCGTATGGTGAGAGAGACAGAACGTACGAACGAACGAATGAATGAAATACAAATTTTAAAAGAGGGTCAAGGAATAAGCACAGTGACCTGTTTACACCCGGCCCTCTGGGTTAAGAAAATTAAAGATGGTAAAGAAAGAAGATAAAGTTGTTGTTTTTTTAAATACGTGAAAACCAAAATATTCAAAATTACATACGCATGTATAAACATAAGCACCTTTTTTGATATACATAACACAGTAGCGTTGTAGACAGATACCAATAGGGACGAGGTGTGGTGGAGAGGAGAAGGAAGAAGAGAGAGAAGAGGGAAGAAAGTGGGAGAGGCTGACAGACAGACAGGCACAGTGAGAGACTGACAGACAGACAGGCACAGTGAGAGACTGGCTTAGAGACTGACAGGGGGAGGAGAAAGGCATATTAACAATACAGTGGGTGTGTATAGCATCATCTCAGATCTTTCAACAAATGTGCACAATACGTGTTTTTAAAGACAGGGATAGTTCTGACGATGTTTACATTGAGACAGGATATTACAACAATGCAATACACAATACACACAAACTTTATTGTCTATACTTTGGTACAGAGATTTTCTTTTTGGCAGCAGCACATGTCCAGCATAAGAAGAAAACAACAAACAAATAAAATGAATAGAAAATAAAAAAGATAAATTAAATGGCACCAAATGGAAATAGCTATATACAAATATACAGATTACTGAAATTTACGTGCCTCTCCATTTCAGTCAGCCAAACCGCATTGCACATCTACCCCCCACCCCACCCCACCCCCACCCCCCCACCCCCACACACACACACACCACGCGCACACACACGCACACATACACTCTCTCTCATCCCCTCTCTCTCTGTCTCTCTCTTCACAAGAAATGCAACTACAAAGATCATTTCTTTCCATAAGCAGCCCACGGAGTGAGAAAGGTGGCAGAATGGTTAAGACGCTCATCTGCCAATACACAGTCCCTGAGGGTCTGGGTTCGAATCCCGCTCTCAAATCAAATTGAGCGTCTAGTCATTTGAATGATACGATAAACCCAGGTCATGTATGCAGCACGCACTTGGTGCACTGAAAAAGAACCCATGGCAAAGAGTTTTGTCCTGTGGTAAAATTCTGCAGAAGAAATCCACTCTGATAGGTGCACAATTATATTATATGTATGCACTCGAGGCCTGACTAAGCGCGTTGAGTTACGCTGCTGGTCAGGCATCTGGCCAGCAGTTATGGTGTAGTATATATGGCTTTGTTCGAACGAAGTGATGCCTCCTTGGGAAAATGAAAGTGAGTAAGACTAACAGGCACTACGGAACACGACCGAGGTGACTCAGCAGCAGTGCACGGTTATCTCTGGTGTGTGGCCTCCTAGCGACCTAACATCGATACCAGACGTAATCTTGTAAACATAAATAGAGGTTTGTTATACATAAGTTTGTATTTCACTGGAAGGATATCGAAAGAGCATCGTAATCAGATATAGTTAATAACGAAGATTTTAATGGTCTCTTCCGTGCAGACTTGACAGGGGTTTCATAAACTTCTCACTCGCTGAATCACACACTATCGAAGCATAGTTGTGTCTTCTTCTTCTTCGTCTTCTTCTTCTTCTTCGTTCGTGAGCTGCAACTCTCACGTTCACTCGTATGTACATGAGTGGGATTTTACGAGTATGACCGTTTTTACCCCTCCGTGTAGACAGCCATACTCCGTTTTCGGGGGTCTGCATGCTGGGTATGTTCTTGTTTCCATAACCCACCGAAACGCTGCCATGGATTACGGGATCTTTAACGCGCGTCTTTGATCTTCTGCTTGCGTATACACACGAAGGGGGTTC
>NC_134877.1:28882732-28885232 GCF_041734735.1 Babylonia areolata | reverse complement strand
TTGTTTTCTTTTTGAGTTGGCATTTATGTTTCCTTTTTCCGCAAGAAATAAACGGTTGGAAGGCACGGTTATTGAATTTATGATGGAGGGTTTTTTTGATTTGTACACCATTTTAAAAAAATATAAAATTAGGGGTATTTTAAGCGATTATTATGTTTTTGGTTAACCGGTTGTGAATTGGGAGGTGGTGGTGGTGGTGTGGTGGGGGTGGTATTTGTAGTGAGGTGGTAGTGGTAGTGGAGGAATTTTTGTTGGTTTGGTGGTAGGTGGTGGTAGGGTTATTTCAGCTTTTAGTTTGAGGAAGGGGTTCCCATGTTTTTTTAAAGGGATAAAAAAAACAAAAAAAAATTTATTAATTATAAATTTATATTTTAATAAAAATTCCAACAAAGGGCACCCAACACATCCAAAACCACACACAACACAAAACCCCAACAAAACAAAAACCCAAAAACCAAAAAAATTTAAAATTTTTTTTACCACTCCAACTCAGGGTTTTTTTTTTACTTACCCATCACCCACCTTCCTCTATAATTAAAAAAATGGAAATTAAATAAGGGGAAAAAAGAAAAAGGGGGAACAAAAAAGGGGGAGCGGAAAGGGGGGAAAGACAAAATCACACAAGCTAAGGAACTTTCACCACAACACACCACAAAACGAATGCCAAAAGCGCGAGGAAACAGAGATTGGGGGAGAAGGGAGAGGAGAGAGTTTGGGGGTGTTGTTAGGGGCAGAGTGTCGATTGGGTTATTCATCTCAGGGATTTTGGGGGATTAAAACGGCGGAAAGGGGTGGGGCCCCTTTTGGGGAAAAACAATAAAAATCACGGGAATTTACCCCCAACAATCCTAAAACCATTATTCCCTTCCCTCCGTTTTCTTCCTTCCTCCTCATTTCTTTCCCCCTAAAAGTACCCAACACTAAACCTTAAAAATTCCAAAAGGCCAAAAATCCAAAATAAAAAACATACCCAAAAATAAAACACAAAAAAGAAAGGAGGAAAAATAGAAAAGAAAGAAAACCCCCAAACCAAAAAAAAAGAAGGCCTAATGTTTCCCGTTTTTGTTCTCCCTTTTCTGGCTTTTCTTTCCCCTTTTTTTTTTTTTGTGTTTTGGTTGTTGGGGGGTTGTTGTTGTTTTTTGTTGTGTTTGCCGGGCTCTGTCTTCATTTTCCATAATTTGAGGTTTCTTTTTTTTTTTTTTTGCCGTGATTTCTGTTAAACCTTTTTAAATTGATGTTTTTTTCCTCTGTGCTTGCATCTTTAAATTTCCTTCAAAAAAGGTAAGTTCTTTCCCCCTTTTTTTCCCATTTTTTAACCTTTTCGTGCGGTGCGCCCGGGGGGCGTTCGTTTTTGTTGGTGGGGGTTTTGTGTGTGTGGTTTTTTGGGGGGTGTTTTGTGTGGGGTTTGTGTGTGGGTGTTTTGTGTGGGGTTTTGGTGTGTGTTGTTGTGTGTTGTGGGTTTTTTGGGGGTGTTTTTGCGTTGCGGTTTGTTGGTGTGTGTTGTGGTTGGTGTGGGGGTGTTTTGTGTGGAGTGGGTGGTGTTGTGGTATTTGTGGTGTGTGTTGTAGGGGTTTTGGTGGGTTGTTGTGTGGCGCGGGGGACGTTTTTGTTTTTTGTTGTGTTTTGGATGATGTTTTTTTGTATAAATTTTGGAGAGGTTTGGGTGTTGTGGGGTGAGTGTGGGGTGGTGATGGTGTGTGGGGGAGGGGGTGTTTGAGGTGGTGTGATGTGGGGGTGTTGTGTTAGGGATGGTGTGTGATTTGTTGTGTGGTGGTGGTGGTGTGGGGTTTTTTAGGGTGTGGTACGGGGGTGTAAAATTTTTTTTGAGTTTGTTAGGGGGGGTAGAGAGTTTTTTTGGTGTTGGGTGTGGGGTTGTGTGGGTGTGTGTGTGTGTGTTGTGGATGGGGGGGGGGGTGGTGTGTTGTGTAGTTTGGTGTGGGGTGTGGTGTGTGTGTGTGTGTGTGTGTGTGTGTGTGTGTGTGTGTGTGTGTGTGTGTGTGAGTGTGTATGTGACTATTGTGTGTGTGTGTGTGTGTGTGTGTGTGTGTGTGTGTGTGTTACTTTCACATCACAGGCAGTATGGATATATAAAAAGATAACAACATCAACAACACAACAACAACAACAACAACAACAAAAAACGTGACACGAGACCATTTCAACGCACTGTTGAAGAACAAAGAACTTCACAAAGAAAAGTATCTGGCGACCACAGAGTTACGCAATGCGATACAGCCAATCGATGGTTGACGACTACTTCATTCAAAGTTCAAAGTGCTACAGTGGAGGCACACACACAAAAAAAGCAAGTTGCCTCAGTTTGGATTATCTTTCAGCATCAGACCACACCCTCTATTTAGTAGCGATATACTTATCAGATGAAAGAAAGTTTCTAACGCATTGTGTTGCGCAAGAGTCGTTTGATATGAACCACACACATTTATAATAATAATAATAACAATAAGAAGAAGAAGAAGAAGAAGAAGAAGAAGAAGAATGC
>NC_134877.1:28835232-28877732 GCF_041734735.1 Babylonia areolata | reverse complement strand
AACATACGATTGAGAGAGAGAGAGAGAGAGAGAGAGAGAGAGGAATCAGTGTTTGTGTGCAAAATGTGTGGAAAGGGATGTGAAGGAGTGGTGTGTTTCCCTTCCTGAGAATAGCCAACTAAATAATATTATAGTAATCTCTCTCTCTCTCTCTCTCTCTCTCTCTCTCTCTGTGTGTGTGTGTGTGTGTGTGTGTGTGTGTGTGTGTGTGTGTGTCTGTGTCTGTGTGTCTGTGTGTTTGTGTGTGTCAGTGTGTGTGTGTGTGTCAGAAGCAGGACAAATGCAACAAATGGATACATGGGGTGTTGTGTGCCTGAGGCTTGTGCACAGAGTGAGACGTGCTCATGATTCTTCTGGAAGTTTCTGGCCCGTTGCAGAGAGTGCATGTTGACCATTCTGGAGAAAGTTCGGGTTTGTTCGTGGAAGTTGTCCGAGTTGTTATCGCCACTGGCAGAAGATACATACATCATAGACTTTCATTTTCGCAGCTCTCAGGTGATTGGTCGTATTGTGCACCAGCTGGGCGTGTGGTTTTTTTTTGTTTTTTGGGGTGTTTTTTTTGGGTTTTTTGTTGTTGTTGTTGTTTTTTGTTGTTTGTTTGTTGTTGTTTTTGTTGTTGTTTTGAGTTCATAAGGTTCTGGTGCGGAACTAAAATATTCTGTCAAAGGAAGAATAAGGGTTTTCAGTAATGACGAGGGTAGAGAGGGGCTTGTATGTACAGTTATGTGTGTGTGTGTGTGTGTGTGTGTGTGTGTGTGTGTGTGTGTGTGTGCATGTGTGAATGTAGGAGCAGTTTTTGTTGCTTTGTTTTGTTTTTAATCGGTTATCTCCGTTCCAATCTGCAAAAGCAAATACACTGTCTTCGATTTCCGTGTTTTATTTTATTCTATTTCATTTCATCTTTCTTTTTTTCATTTTGTTTTATCTTATTTAATTTTCCGCTTGTCTCTTTTCCTTGTTTATCCCCCACCACCACTGCTCAAAACTCAGCAGCGAAGTCAAGTTCCCACGCAATCTGCAAAAGTCAACAGCCCCGTGTTTGCATTTCCCCTCCACCGTCTTGGCTTTGCTGGCTTTGCCGTTCGTCAGTGTTCATTGTGTTGGCGTGGTCATGTGGACCCTGTTCTTCTTCCCTCTGTCATCCATCTTCAGCCCTCTGTCTGCCATTGTTTGTGCACACTTCCTCCTTGTTATGATAGCACGACAAAATATTACATATATTTATGTAGATAGATAGATAGATAGATAGATAGAGAGAGAGAGAGAGAGAGAGAGAGAGAGAGGAGAAATAGGCGCATCATATTAGAGAGAGAGAGAGAAACAGGCACACCATATTAGAGAGAGAGAGAGACATATGCACATCATATTGGAGAGAGACAGAGAGAAAGAGAGAGAGAGAGAGATTGGCACATAATATCAGAGTGAGAGAGAGGAGAGAGAGAGAAAAATATTACGTCTTGGAATTAAAAAAAAACTGTGTATGTGTTCCAATCATTCTGTCTGCCAAGCTTATTTTAGAAACCCTTTTTTAGAACCCCCTTTATTTTCTTTCTTCTTTTTAAGCCTGAATAAAAACAAAATAGCCTGGATAATTGCTCACTAGGTGTTTGGTTAGGTCGGGGCGGTGTCCTACGCACGTATGTTGCATCAAAACAGGCATCCCCGGGCATTACAGACTCGGCAGCAGTGCAGGGTCTGCTTGGGTGGGTTGGCAGGTGGCGACCCTAAAGTGTATAGATCCACGTGGACAGTTGGCTCTGACAACACCACGGAACAGAGTCACGGCATACACGTATATGGAGAGGCCGGGGGGGGGGGAGGGGATGGGGGTTGTGATATCTTAAGATGGGCAGCAAAACAAAGAAAGGAATAAAAGAATGAAAGAACAAAGAAGGAATGAATGAAAGAAATAAAGAAGGAGAGAATGGAAGAACCAAAAAGGAAAGACAGAAAGTAAGGATGAAAGAGAGGGAGGAAGAACGGACAAACGAATGAATGAATGAATGATTGGAAGGAAGGAAGGAAGGAAGGGAGGAAAAAGACACAAATAAAGCTAAAGAAATAAAGACAGAAGGAAAGACATACAGAAAGAAAGACAGCACAATCTTTGAGTGCAGTGTTCAAAGCCTGTTATATGTGTTAACTAATGGTGGCACCTCTTCCACTGAAGCAATTCAAAGCGGCTTAAGGATCCGTTCTTGGACCACTTTTATTCTGCGTATTTACGAATGATTTTTTTTTCTCTATATCAGACCCAAGAGTCTCATATGATCTTTTTGCACATGACATTTCCCTTCATTTCAATGCGGTCAGCGTTGCTTCAGATCAATATTATCTGCAGACATGCTTAAATGATGAGAAGGTCAGGTCACATGTTTTTGGAGCAGACTTTTTCAGCACACTACGTACATCTTTCTCTGATACAGGTGTAAAAGCAACAAAGGGAACACCCTAAAATTTCTTGTCACAAGGGATGTGACACAACTGACTGTGAATCCAGTTATTTCTTAGGGTTAGCAATTTTTGAGAAGACACTGGGCAGTACTGAAGATGGACAGATAGAAGAAAGCAAATAAGATTTTGTCCTGCCACAAAGCTAATTTGTAAAGGAATATAGTTCTTTGTTTAATTTAGCTTCAGGGGTCTTGGCGTTGAAAACCAGATTTTTTACTTTGTGCACAAGAAAAGTAAAAAGCCCTTGGCTTTCTTGTAGATTTGCTTGTAACCAGTTAGGCCAGATACCATCCACTGTGCTCCCGCATGTCGCCTCTCTCTCTTCGCTGCTAGCAGTTCCTCACCAAGAAGCCCAAACCATGGACACGAAACCTTCCTGGACGACACCCTGCAACGAGATGCAGGGGCGTGCTTGTCCAGTGCTGCCTGAAGAGTAGTGTCGTACTGGTCAGCTGTACAGTCCAAAAAGCACTCAAGTCCTGATTTCAGGTCGTCACTAAAAGCTGCTCTGTCTATAGCACGAATGTTGCGCACACTGCGATACAGTGTCGCAGAGGAGGGGAAGTCTATGTCGAGGACACTAACCACCACAAATTGCCACACTTGAGTCATGATTCACTTCAGTAGCAGTCATTGTAGTATCAGATGCAATTGTCTTACGTGGATATGATAGTAACAACAATGCGGCTTTAGTCATCCCGTTGTTTGCTTTTTGTGTGTGTGTGTGTGTGTGTGTGTGTGTGTGTGTGTCTGTGTCTGTGTGTCTGTGTGTGTCTGTGTCTGTGTGTTCTTCATCATATCTGTCTTCTTTTTTCTCGCATTTTCTCTCTCTCTATTTCTCCCCTTTCCTCCAAATATGTGTGTGTGTGCTATTACAATTATGGAGATTAGCAAGGACAGATCTAAAATCTTAATCCTTGATTAAAAAACGTGTCCAAAAGGAAATACAGGAAGATAAAAAGAAAAGGAGAAAGAAAGAAAGAACGAGTAAGTCAACACAAGAAGGAAAGGTAGGAATGAAGGAAGCGCCAAAGAAAGAAAAAGAAAAAAATGAAGAAGGAAAGAAAGGAAAATAGATGCTACATGAAGACAGAAAGAGCAAATTATGAGTGCATCGTTCACTGTCTGTCTGTCTGTCTGTCTCTCTATGTCTTTTCCGGTGTCCCCTTCTTCCTTTCAGTCTCTCATTTTATCTATATTTAAGAGAGAGAGAGAGGGAGAGAGAACGACGGAAAGAAGAAAGGATGACAGAAAAAGCGAAAGTGTGAACTACGAGGACACTGTCTGTCTGTATGTCTATCTGTCTGTATCTCAAAAAGAAAGAAAAGAAAGAAAGAAAGGAAAGAAGGAAAAGAAAGAAAGAAAACAAAACACAAATCAGTATTCCCCCGTGACAACAAAAAACAAAAATCCAGAAAAACGCGATTGTGGTGAAAGGTTTGCACTGAAATGGACAGGACGAGGGCCATTTGATTCTTCACTCATCAAGACCCAATTCATCTGCCCCTAACCGCTCATTCCCACGGCAAATCGATGGCATAATACCATCACAATTTACGAAAGGCCGACAGCATTGGCTGTGCCTGTGCACACGCAATCCGCGCAGGGGCGAATGGGAATGGAGACAGAGGGAGGGGGTTTGTAGGAAAAGGGGGTAGCAAAGACAACCTGCTGATTTTCCTGAAGGTGGGCTGGTTGTGTTTGTGGAGGGTGGATGGGTGGAGAGGGAGTTTAAAGGAGAGGGAGGTAGCCAAGACAAACAGCTAATTTTCACCCTGTTCTAAATTATGGACAATTCTGATTGCGTTGGCTATCTCACACGGACGTTTCCGGTAAGTAAAAACAAGAAAAGTAAATAGGTGCTTGGGTGTGGGGAGGGGGGAAAGGTGGAACTGGGGAGGAAAGGAGGGAAGAAAGAAGGAAGGGAAGGACAAACCTGCGAATCAAACGAAGGAGGGAATGAATGAATGAATGAATGAATACAGAAGCATTGTCACCGCACAACACTACCGACATCATATCAGCACCAATGGGATGAAATGGCTAAAGAAATCCAGGTTGACAGATAAAGAAGGAAAGAAAGAAAGAAAGAAAGTGTAGGCCCTTACCTTCATGAGAGTGCAATCATAAAAATGTCATTCCACTGTTGCTGCTGCTGCTACTGCTACTACTATTACTACTACTATTACTACTACTCACTGGCAGGTAAGAATGGACCGCTGGAGAGTTCTGCGTCCATCTTGCATCTTGCGTATGCGCATCGTGAAATTGCGAGCAATGCCAAAGGCGATCGACATTGACAAAAGCAGCAAATAAGTGCTATCCACTCATTTTTCAGTTGCTAGCCTCCATTGCCACAACAAAACACTGTACAATGGAGTGGCATCGTGTGCACGATAAGAAAACCTAAATTAGTCGAAAAATGAAACCGGCTGGTTTGCAAGTTCTGCCATTTTCGATCGCCTTTGTTGCTAGCAGTTTGGGAGAGCTTGTCAACTTGGAGTGCTCAGAACATGTGATATGCCTCTCTAATTCACGTCAGCACGGAACTCTCTAGCGATCCAGTGCAGGCCGTCGACGCTGACGAAAAAGGAAATCGGCGTTGTCCCCCACCACCCCACCTCTAGGCATCCCCCTCCCCCCCTCCCCACCCCCAGTCTCCAACGCACCCCTTCTTCCCCAAAGACAATCAGTTCATCAGTGTTCGGAAGGTCCACAGAGAAAGTGGTGGCGACCTTGGCCATCGCGTCCACTGGCCTACACCAAACCGGCCGACCAAACCGGATGTGCTCTGGTCGCCACCACCGCCACCTCCACCGCTCCCGGAGAGGTTGTTCCTCAGCACCCCCGTCCTGAACACACTCCCCCCCACCCTCTCCCCACCCCACTCCCTCGTTCGTCTTCACAGTCGACCCCCTTTACAAAGATATGCTGCAAGATGTCTGCCTCTATTCCCCTGCCGGCAGATGGCAGCAATGACGATAATGGTCAGTGGAGCTTCGCCTTTATCTCTCCCTCCCTGAGGAATCCGGCGCCGTTGCCGTAGGAGGAGAAAACAAAAAGGAATCATCCTCCTCTCTTGGAAATATCTCCGTTCTCTGTCTTTGTCTGTCTTCCTCTTCTGCTTCTTCTTCTTCTTCTTTATTCTCAAGGCCTAACTAAGCCTGTTAGGTTGCGCTGCTGGTCAGGCATCTGCTTGGCAGATGTGGTGTGGCGTATATGGAGTTGTCCGAACGCTGTGCCACCTCCTTGAGTTACTGAACTGATCTGAACTAAACTGAACATCTTCTTCTCTTCTTCTTCTTCTTCTTCTTCTTCTTCTTCTTCTCTCTCTCTCTCTCTCTCTCTCTCTCTCTCTCTCTCTCTCTCTCTCTCTCTCTCTCTCTCTCCCTACTTGACTGTTTATGTGCCAATGGCTGAAAAACATTCCCCCCCTCTCTCTCTCTCTCTCTCTTTCCTATTTCGCTTTATTGCACCACTCTCTCAAATTTCTCCCTATTTATTGCCTCTCCGTCTCTTTTTTTTGGTAGTTTTCTGTTATCAGTTTCTTTTTTTTATTTTAATCAATTTGTCTTTCACCCTGCGGGCTGTGTGTAAAAAGCATGTTTTGTTTGTTCCATAATCGCTCATGGAACAAAATTAATTCATTCTTTCTCTCTGTCTGTTACGTTGCAATGAGTAGGTTTTTAAAGAAATTGACGTGATTTATTGCGAAAGCAATACAAATCAGAAAAAAAAAACTGGGGAAAACGGAAATCAGTGACAGCAATTACTTTTGTAGCAACTAATTCCAAAATCAGCAAATGTGTGTGTGTGTGTGTGTGTGTGTGTGTGTGTGTGTGTGTCTGTGTGTTAGTTTCTGTGTCTGTGTGTTTGTTGGCGTGCGTTCGTTATCCAAAACGATCATACACATTATAAGATGTGCCCACAAGTGGAGAAACCGCTGCGGGGTGTGAAATAAGATTCAGCTTTAGTGGGCAGTGTCCACATTTCTCACCACACGTCCTGCTTCAGGGACAGCGGTCAGTGAAAATGGCAGTGGAGGTAAAGGTCAAGACCCAGGAGAAGCCGTGAGTATCATTCATCAGAAGAAAAAAAACAAAACAAAAATAACAACAACAACAACAAAAAAGCACCACAAAAAAAACCCAAAGATGGGCAGAGATGTAAGTACAGATCCGGTTAATGACATTCAGAAAAGAGTCACTGGAGATCTGAAGAAAAAGAAAGTTCGTGATTTAGAGCTGGGGAGAAATAGCAGCAGCAGCAACAACAACAACAGCAGCAGCAGCAGCAGCAGAAGCAGCAGCAGCAGTAGTAGCAATAGTAGTAGTAACAACAGCACTGACTAGTGATGGAAATCAAAACCGCTGCTGCCTGCTGATCAAACTCGTGCACTGACTCTGCTGTATCGCCATCCACGGTACACTCCACCCAGGAGACCTCAGCACAGGAGAGAGACCAGCATCATCGGACTGCCCCCCTCCCCCCCCTCGCCTCCCTCCCCCCCACACACCCTCTGTAACCCCCTGCGCCCCCTTTATACACACACACACACACACACACACACACACACATATATATATATATATATATATATATATATATATATATATATATATATATTGTTCTTGCTGAAGCGATTCGGCGTAAATGGAACAGTCTGCACGCTTTGAAGCCTTCTATGAAACCGAAGCTAAAACAGGAACTGAGCTTTCATTTTCAGTTTCTCAAAGAGGAGTCACTGCGTTCAGACAAATCCATATACGCTACGCTACATCACATCTGCTATGCAGACGCCTGACCAACAGCATAACCCAACGCCGTTAGTCAGGCCTTGAGTGCATGCATATATATATTTGCGTACTTTTCACAGTACATTTCTTCTGCAGAATTTTGCCGGAGGACAACACTCTGGTTGCCATGGGTTCTTTTTGAGTACACCCAGTGCGTGCTGCACGCAGAGACCTCGGTTTATCATTTCTTCCGAATGACCAGACGCTCAGCGAGATTTTCCAAACATGGGAGAAAGGGCGAGAACGGGATTTGAACCCACATCCTCACGGACTCTGTGTTGGCAGACGAGCGTCTTAAGCCATTCTGCCACAGAACTGGAAAGCAGGTAAAATCCACCTGGTGCAGCCACAGTCAGGGTGGGGTCCTAGGCCTTCGGGTGAAGGTACACTCGACATACAGCGGAGTGTCCACCAGTTCCAGTTTCAACACTCGCAACACGATTCTTACTTCCCTTCCTCTACCAGTCCTTGAGTGGTGGTCTGGGTACAAGTCTTTCGGGCGACACCATAAACCGAGGTCCCGTGGGCAGCAGGCACAAGAACCCATGGCAACAAGAAAGGGTTCTCGCTAGCAAAAAAAAAAAGAAAAGTAAAAAAAAGAGAGAGAAACCTGTTGTGACAAAAAGTAATATAATACAATACGATACTTTACAATACAATACAATACAATACAATACGGTGCAATGCAAATGGAGCTAGTGGTTACAAACTTGTCCACTTGAATGACCAGACAAAAGCCTGACCACAAAGATGTTTTTCATGACCCAGTTCCTTCGTTCCATGGCCGGGGAAAAGTGGGTCTGTGTCGCCACAGGCCAAACGTAAATGGATGGTAAGAAAGAAAAAAACGATCTTACATTGTCTGTATGTCTGTCTGCTTGTCTCTCTCTTTCTCTAATATATATATATATATATATATATATATATATATAGATAGATAGATAGATAGACATGTGTGTGTGTGTGTGTGCGTGCGTGCGCGTGGGCGTGTGTGTGTGTATGTGTGTGTGTGTGTGTGTGTGTGTGTTTCTTTTCGGATAACAAGTGGTGACGTCAGATCCCCCGGATAATCTTTGAGAACAAACATCACCTTATTGACATTCTTCCCTCTGTTCCTTTGTACTGTTTGTCTTTACTTCTGTTTTGGATCTGAGCGCCTCGATCTCTCTGTCTCTGTCTGTCTGTCTCTTATTCTCTCTCTCTCTCTCTCTCTCTCTCTCTCTCTCTCTCTCCCTGTCTGTCTGTCTACATTTCTCCGGGTTTTTTTCTTCTGTGTGTGTGTGTGTGTGTGTGTGTGTGTGTGTGTGTGTGTGTGTGTGTGTGTGTGTCCGTCCATCCACTCTCTTTCTGCTCGTCCCCCTCCTCCTCTTACTACAATTTCTACTGCTGCTGCTGGCGCGTCTGCTGCTGCTTCTGCTACAACTGCCAGCTCATCCTAATTACACAAGTTCTACTTCAAACGCAGCGCTTGTGTGAACTTCCCCGCAATTGTTACTGTTGCTTCTAGTTCAACAACCACCGCTGCTGCTTGCTCTGTTACTGGTCCTGTTGTTGTTACTAATTATGCTGCTGCTTCTTTAGACTACTATTACGTGCTCACATTTCCTGCACCAGCTCTACTTCAAACGCTGCCATTACGCCCTTGCTATTGTCACTGCTGCAGTTACTGCAACAACTACTACTGGTAACTCTGCTCCTGCTGCTACTACTGCTGCTGCTGCCGCCGCTGCTGCTGCTACAACTACCAGCTCTGACTAATTCCATGGCCATGATCACGTTAACTTCCTAATAACCTGTTTCTCCAGTCCAGCGGAAAGGACGAATGTGTCCGAGTTGCCGAAGGCGAAATGTATGGATGGTGGGAGGAAGTAATAATGCATTCTTCGTCCTCTTTTTTTTTCTTTTTTTTTTTTAGGTCTGTGTGATGGATTGTCCCTTCATCTGCCTGTCTGTCTGTCTGTCTGTCTGTCTGTTTCTCTCTATCTCACTATCTTTCTCTCTGTCTGTCTCTTCCCCACCGTCTACTCTTTTTCTTACTGGTGACTTGTGCAAATGAACACACTACTACCACTGGTACTGTTACTACTAGCACTACCGCTGCTGTTGCTGATACTTATGCTGCTAACATCCTGTTCGTTTGTTTCTGCTGCTGCTACAACTAACTACCAGCTTACCCTTTTCCCACCAGCTCTGCTTCAAATGCATCTATGTATCAACTTCCCGGTTATTGCTACTGTTCGTTCCTCTAATAACTACTGCCACTAGCACTATTGCTGCTGTTGTTGCTGTTGCTGTTGCTGCTGCTGCGACTACTAGCTCACCCTAATTCCATCACCATGATCAGGTTAACTTCATCATAACCTGGTTTTCCAGTTCAGCGAAAATACGAACATGTCTGCGTTACCAAAGGCAAAATATATAGATCGTTGGAGGAAGTAAGAATGAATTTTTCACCTTCTTTGTCGCTATGTTTTTTGGGGTTTTTTCTGGGGTGCTTCTCTGTGTCTTTGTCTCTGAATGTCTCTTTCTTTCCGTATCTCTCTGTCTGGCCTTTCTCTGTCTGTCTGCAAAATCTATCATTGCTGCTGCTGCTGCTACAGCTACTGACTCACCCTAATTCCAGCACCATAAACAGGTTAACTTTCTCACAACCTGGTTCTCCAGTCCAGCAGAAAAGATGAACGTGTCTGCATTGCCAAAGGCGGAACGTACGGTGGTGGGAGAAAGTAATAATGCAGTCTTCGTCTTATTCTTCGTGTTCTGTGATTTGATGTTTAAACTGTGCATTCTTCGTCATATTGTGCTTGTTTTGTTGTGGTGGTGGTTTTTCCCCAGGTGTCTGTTTGTGTGTTTGTCTCTGCATGTCTCTCTCTGTGTCTGTCTCCATCTGTCTGCAAAATATATTGCTGCTGCTGCTGCTGCTGCTGCTGCTGCTGCTGCTACAACTACTAGCCCACTCTAACTTCCTCATAACCTGGTTCTCCAGTTCAGCGGAAAAAACGAACGTGTCTGTTGCCAAAGGCGAAACGTACGGTGGTGGGAGGAAGTAATAATGCAGTCTTCGCATTCGTAGTCATAGCCTTTTTTCCCAGGGTGTCTATCTGTGTGTTTGTATCTGTATACGTCTGTCTGCCTCTGTGTGTGTGTGTATGTGTGTGTGTGTGTGTGTGTGTGTGTGTGTGTGTGTGTGTGTGTGTGTGTGTGTGTGTGTGTGTGTGTTTCCCTCTCTCTCTCTCTCTCATTCTCTTTCTCTCTGTCTGCCCGTCTGTTTGTTCCCCACCCTCCACACTTTTTCTTGTTGTGACGTTGTGCAAATAAATACATTACAGTTTCTCCAGTTCAGCAGGAAAGACAAAAGTGTCTGCGCTGCCAAAGGCGAAACGTACGGTTGTGGGAGGAATTAATAATGCATTCTTCATCTTATTCTTCGTATTTATTATATGATGTTTGATTCGTGTTATTGCTCCTGCTGCATCTACAACTAACTACCAGCTCATCCTAATTCCACCAGCTGTGCTTCAAGTGTCGCAGAGTATCTGATAACATCATTGCTGCTGCTGCCCCTTTGATATTGTTGTTGCTGCTGCAGCTACTACTACAACTACCAGCTCACCATAATTCCACCAAATCCACTTCAAATCCTGCTATATATCAACTGCATGGCTATTGCTACAGTAGCTAATCATGCAGCAACTACTGCTCGTAGCATTTGTGCTGCTGCTACTGTTACTCCACCACCATTACGAGGTTAACTTCCTCATAACCTGGTTCTCCAGTTCAGAAGGAGAGAAGAACTTGTCTGTGTTGCCAAAGGTGGAACGTACGGTGGTGGGAGGAAGTAATAATGCTGTCTTATTCTTCGTATTCTGTTATTTGTCTGGGGTGGACGTCTGAGTGCTTGTCTCTGTCTGTCTCTCTCTTTCTGCATTGTTTCTCTCTGTCTGTCTGTCTCTCTCTGCACTGTCTCTCTCTGTCCGCGTCTGCCAGTCATCTTTATCCTTGGATAAGAAAGATTTTTAATCTTGAATCTTGAATCTCTTTTTGATTTCGTCTGTCTGTACATCTGTCTCTGTCTCTCTCTGTCTTTCTCTCTGTCTCTCTGTCTCTGTCTCTGTCTCTGTCTCTGTCTCTCTCTCTCTCTCTCTCACTCACTAATTCTCTCTTGTGTCTATCCCTCTGCCTGTCTGTCTGCCTGTCTTTCTTATTTTCTATCTTTCTTTTTTCTCTCTCTTTCTATCTCTGTCTCTCTCTCTCACATTCTCTTTCACTCTATCTACCAGGATCTTTTTCTTTATTTCTGCTTGTTTCTCTGTCTCTAAGTCACTGTATCTGTCACGCACGCGCGCACGCACACACACACACACACACTCTCTCTCTCTCTCTCTCTCTCTCTCTCTCTCTCTCTCTCTCTCTCTCACTCACTCGACAAAAGTTTAGAATTTATAATGCATGACACAAAAATCCTTCATGATCTAGGTCGCTTTATTTATCACTCTAATAAACGTCGTGCTGCTTTATTATGATAACGGGCACAACCTGAGTTCTGTTATGTTATACATTTAAAACAACGAACGTACATGTTTAAGTGGACTTGCTCACGATGGAAGGCATTTACCTTTTTGAATTTTCGATTCATGTGTTTGCATGCCCGGTTTTACAAAATCGAGTCTGCGCACGCAATGTGTGTGTGGGGGGTGGGGTGGGGGGAGATGTGGGAGGGGGGTGTGGGGGTGTGGGATGGGGTGTGTGTGTGTGTGCTCAACATTGTAATGGGTCAGAAGGCCTTCTACAATAAAACATTTCTGAGTTCTGAGTTCTGAGTTCTCTCTCTCTCACTCGCGCACACACTGGGTAAAAAGAAGTTATTTATTTAGCTGCTTATCCTGGTTAAATAAAATTTCGTTTAGTTTCTGTCTCTGTCTCTGTCTCTCTCTCCCTTGTACTGTATTAGTCGTTTCAGAGGAGAACCATTATGAGCTGATATTACGATATTGTTCAAAGATATATATATATATGTAGATATATATATATATATATATATATATATATATATATATATATATATATATATATATATATATATATATACAATATTCACGTATTAAATGTACAATGTTTTTATGCGCATCATTTTCGAAAATGTTCCCATTTATGTATACCCCCTTCAGATGGATGGGGCCATGGCCTTTCTTGAATAAAACATCGTTATCGTTATCGTCACACACACACACACACACACACACACACACACACACACACACACACACACACACAAATATATATATATATATATATATATATATATATATATATATATATATGTAGCCGTGTCCGAGTGGTTATTCAAGGGTACGGACGGTACAAAAGAACTAAACTAAATGATGATTTACTGTATTAAAGGATAGACAAAGAATTTCCGCGCACAGGCCAGGAACATATAGAGGCCAGTCACAAATGGGTTTTTCTATTGTTGTATTTACAATAGTTATTATGAGAGAAGAACTAAGAGGAAGACACAAGGAGAAAAGATAAAAAGAAGAATAGAAGAGAAGACAAGAAGTAATGGAGAAGACAACTAGAAGAGAACATAAAAAGAGAAGATGTAAGAAAAGAAGAACTAAGAAGAGAACATAAAAAGAGAAGACATAAGAAGAGAAGACTAAGAAGAGAAGAAGATATACGAAGAGAAGACAGTGCCTGGAATGACACAAACAAATGTCATTAGCACAACATGTCGGCACAAGTGAATAGTAAGCACATGTATACATATTACATGGAAAGACTACCACTTGGTAATGCATATGTGTGAAGACCAAACACTGACATCAAATGACATTTCTAATGCATTTAAATAGTGCAGTTAAAGTGATCGAAGCTTTGCTAATTTAGTGAAAGTACACTGACAGTATAGATTAGGTAAAGCTTATACTGTGTGAAAGTGACTCAAATGAATCAGTTTATCATGAAGCACTATACTGGAGTAAGCTGTATAGGAGAGAGCATGATAACTAAATTACAATTAACAGACTGATACATATCAGGTGGTTTTCACCAATAACTGATATTAATCCAACACTATCTTGTAATCACGACAGAATACTACACACATCTTGGAGTACTGAGAATCAGTGAAACACCAACCTTCATCAGTGACAGCAAATGAGAAAGAACGCATCATATGCACTCACTAGAATATTCTGGAACAAACTATATGTGTCCCGAGACGTCATTGACTGTGACGTTAAGAAGAATCAAATGGAACACTGCTCCAAGCATATAACGACATGGCAATTATTTAGATCAATCATAGCCGAGTTGTGACTAAAATGTCAAAGCAATAACTGAACAAAGAATTAAATGAACAAAGCAATAACTGAACATACTCATATGAACACAAGTACTGTGTCGAAGAATACATTTTACCAATCATCAGCACATTCTACACAATAGTACTTACAGCGATACGTAGCGAGATGTCGGCCATTGTAGGGACACACACGACAAACACACTGCTTGCAACGCAGCAAGAGAGAGAGAGAGCAGCTCTGGTCAGATGACTGACCAGGTATGAAATGACCACTCATCACTCACTGTGCCAATTTATGCAGGTTAAGCGAGCTGCAAAGACAGTCACGTGTACTGCGAACAGATTCAAACTAATCTGGCCAAATCTGACAACAACTGTGTTTCTTACAAAGTGTTCAGTAACAGATTTCTAAATGATTCCTGAACCGATTTACGTCGGATAAGTTGCAACAGAAAGAGCTCAACGCCTATAATGAATATAAAATGAAGTGTTGATTATTTACTATGAATTTATAATCTTAATTTAAGTCACCCGAATATGGTCAGTTTTAATGAGCTCGTCGCTTTAAATTTAATACAGCTGAAATAGTTTTCCATGAATTAGCTGGTTTGGGTACTTTACTAATTAAGCATAACCGTAGCCCCTTAGTTGCATGGTCTTGGGGACCTGGTGAAGGATAACAGACATGTAAATTTTATGAGTTTACTGTATATGTGTACTTGATAGTGATTATATTTTATAAGTTATATGTTTGATATTTCATGTACTAAGTTTGAGGTTCGATTTCCCATTTGGAATTGGTAGGATGAGTTTGTTGTATTTTGATAATTATGTTGTTATTATTTACTATAAGGTATGATAGTATTAATGGTACTTGACAAAGGGAGTTGCATATTATGAGTTTTATAGGGGTACTAGGTAAGATATTAGTGTATTATATGTTAAGATTATATTTTGACATAGTGTAAGTTACACATAGTTTTATATTTGGCAGAGTATTTGTAGTATATTATATGGTTTTAATTAGATTATGATTTTTAGTTGCCCTAGTTGTTGGTATTGTAGTTTTGAGAATTTAATACCTAGATTTTAGATAAGTAGTTGAGTTGTTTTGGGCAAATACCAAACCCAGAGGTAGGCACAGCACTGTGTATGCTCCTTGCTACCCACATCCATGAATGACTGACTTCCCACTTATGGTGCTTCTGGTGTTCATGTATTGTAGAATATGGTTTTTGTGTTTCAGTTTGGTTTTGGTTCCCTCCTTTATACTTTATAATCTCATCTCCAGCACTCTCTCATACCCAGCCCAAGAGGCTCAAGGAGGCGTCACTGCGTTCGGACAAATCCATATGCGCTACACCACATCTGCCAAGCAGATGCCTGACCAGCAGCGTAACCCAACGCGCTTAGTCAGGCCTTAATAGATAAGCTTAAATAAATAAATAGATAAATAAATAATAATTATGATATAAAAAGGTAGTAGTAATGATAAAAATAATAAAATGATAATAATAATAAATAGATAAATAAATAAATAAGACAACAATGATGAAAAATAAGCAAATAAATGTAAAACATGAAGACACACATTCACACATACACCCACACATGCATAACAGATATGCACCAAACATGCAATTTCACAGATATGAAAGAGCACCAAGAGACACAGAACTGAACTCATACAATATCTGATCATGTTACACCTCTGCTGAATCGGTTACATTGGCTTCCGATTGAGTCCCGCATTCACTATAAGTTAGCAACACTCGCCTTCAAACATTTTGACAAGTGTGTGTGTGTGTGTGTGTGTGTGTGTGTGTGTGTGTGTGTGTGTGTGTGTGTGTGTGTGTTGTGTTGTGTGTGTGTGTGTGTGTGTGCGTGTGTGCGTGCGTGCGTGCATGTGTTTGTGAGGGTACAGTGCTCTGGTACGCGTGTGTAAATGTGTAGGCATGTTAGTATGTCCGAACAGAGAAAATAAGAAATATCTTAATGCTTATGCAATTTTCTTTTTAGTGCAGTTGATATTAAATGTCAGCGTGTGCGTGTCTGTGTGTGTGTGTGTGTGTGTGTGTCTGTAAGGGAGGGACATCTATCTATCTATCTATGTATATATATATATATATATATATATATATATATATATATAAGTGTGTGTGTGTGTGTGTGTGTGTGTGTGTGTGTGTGTGTGTGTGTGTGTGTGTGTGTGTGTGTGTGTGTGTGTGTGTGTGTTCTGTGAAATGTATTTTGTTTTAATCTAAGCCTTATTTACTTATAGCTTTTATAATCTGATTCATCTCTTAAGTGTACGTGTGCTTTTTCATTCATATTGTCAGATAGCGGTTGATGTGTTTTTTAAGGCATGTTTGTAGTCAACTGGATGATATAAGGCGCTTTGAGCAGCATTGGTGCTGGATATCGCGCCACAGAAAAACTATGTATTATTATTATTATTATTATTATTATATATCATGTGTGTGTGTGTCTGTGTGTGTGTATTTATATAGATAGATAGAGAGACAAATAGATATAGCAGACTCTCTCTATATATTTTTCTCTCTCTCACGCTTTCACACATGCACGAACACACACAACCCCCCCCCCCCCCCCCCCCTCTCTCTCTCTCTCTCTCTCTCTCTCTGTCTTTTTCTCCCTCTCTCTCTTTCCTCTCTATTTCCATATCTCTCTCCCTCTCACTCTCCCCCCCACTCTCTCCTCTCTCTGCTCTCCCTCTCTCTCTCCTCTCTCTCCTCCCTCTCCTACCCTCTCTCTCTCTCTCTGTAGGAGTGAGTGATATGCTGTCACGGAGATCACGGTTTCGATTTCCTGTCTACATCCTTGCCAGCGATGAGTTCGTGTCAAAGTGCTGCGTGCAGGGAAGACCCATATGGGCTCTCTTTGGATGGGGCGTGTGGAAGATGTAGCGCCTGGAAAGGGCTCCAAATATCGTTTTCTATGTTCTTAGGAATAACTCTATTCCTAAAAAGGCGTATGTAATCAAAGTGTGTTTTTATTCTTTTAATCATCCAAAGCAGAGAGGAGAGTGTGTTTAAAGCTGGGGTAATTCACAAAGAATAGAATATCATATTTATGTTGTCACCAATTTCGTGTGTTAGAATGACTATTCAGACGTTTTTGTATTGCTTGTAACCTGCTCAAATGATTTTCAATATCTTGATATATTAATCAATGTGTGTGCTGGAAATTTCCATCTTTAATGTCAGTTCACGTGTCAAAGGAATTCTTGTCTTGATTCCCAACTGTTAAGTGGACTCAGACAAATACCCACTGGAATCATTTCAGGGTACGACATTTTCTGCTATTCCACCCCTTTATTACCCACACCCCTTTTTGACTCACTTGTGTGTCTATGGTGTTCGGTTGTCTGTGTGTGTGTGTGTCCGTGTGTCTGTGTGTCTGTGTGTCCGTGGTAAACTTTAACATTGACATTTTCTCTGCAAATACTTTGTCAGTTGACACCAAATTAGGCATTAAAAAAAAGGAAAAATTCAGTTTTTTCCAGTCATCTTGTTTAAAACAATATTGCACCTCTGGGATGGGCACAAAAAAATTAAAAAAGAAGCCTAATTATATGCAAACTGCATTTACTGTTATATTTATATTTTTTGTATTCTCTAAACTTGGCACTTTGACCTCTTATACTGACACAACAACAAGAGGAGTCATTATTATCATTTTTTGTTCAAACGGGGACTTCTTTTGCTGAGCATGGAATTTTTTTTTTTTTTTTGGCAAACGTTTTGGTGCAGATAGTAAAGAAGGGAAATTACTCTGTAATTAATGCTAGGGGACTTAATTTATCACAAGTGAGTCTTGAAGGCCTTGCCTCTCTTGTTCTCCATTAAAATATCTCCATTGTTTTGCATACGTGTTATAACGTGCACTGATTAAACAACAAAAAGAAGACAAATCTCGAGGGGGTCATTTGGCGGCAGAACGTGGGAGTCATTTGCGGATCCAGCTACCGCTTGATAATGATGCTGACGTGATGACAACCATATCCAACACAGTATGATGCTGACGTGATGACCACCACATCCCTCACAGTATGATGCTGAAGTGATGACCATCACATTCAACACAGTATGATACTGAAGTGATGACCATCACATTCAACACAGTATGATACTGATGTGATGACCACCACATCCAACACAGTATGATGCTGAAGTGATGACCACCACATCCAACACAGTATGATACTGAAGTGATGACCACCACATCCAACACAGTATGATACTGAAGTGGTGACTACCACATGCAACACAGTATGATGCTGAAGTGATGACCACCACATCCAGCACAGTATGATGCTGAAGTGATGACTACCACATTCAACACAGTATGATGCTGAAGTGATGACCACCACATCCAACACAGTATGTTGCTGAAGTGATGACCACCACATCCAACACAGTATGTTGCTGAAGTGATGACCACCACATCCAACACAGTATGATGCTGACCACCACATCCAACACAGCAATCACTGAAGCAGCCAGCGAAGTGCTTGGAAAACGTCTCTGGAAAACTCAGCCCTGGGTCACAGAGGAGATCTTGGACATGTGTGACGATCGAAGACACATGAAGAAGCTATGAAATAAAAGAGTTAATGAACAAAAAAAACCCATCAAGTACGGAACGGAGATCAGCGCAGAGAAGACGAAACTCATGACAAACAGGAAAGACACTGTCAAGACCAGGATCAATGTCAGCGGACAGCAGCTGAAAAGAGTGAAACAGTTCTAAGTACCTTGGTGCCATCATCAATGAAGAAGTATCCAAAAGCGAAATACTGAAGCCCATATAGACAAACAGGAACATCAGCCTCAGAACAAAGCTTAGTTCCTACAAGCATTGGTTCTCTCCACTTTCTTGTATACAAGGAGTCCTTGACAATTACAGCACAGCTTCACAAAAGGATCCGAAAATTAATGTGATGCTTCAGGAGACTTCCTGGCATCTCCAACAAAGACCACGCAACATATGAAGAAGTAAAAGTAAGAAGAACCGTCAGTCAGCACATTGTTCGGTATGAAGACCTGCTGACCACAGTGGGAAAAAAAAGGAAAATGAGATGGTCTGGCCACGTGAGAAGATTAAACGGGGTCCCTGTGACCATCCTTCGGGAAACAGTGCAAGGAAAAAGGATGGCGAGGCAGACAACGAGAGAAGCGCGCAGACAACATCACTGAGCCTGGACAGAGAGGAGTTTTGCCGAAACTCAGGCCCTGTCCCACGACCGCCAGAAATGGAGAATGTTGATGATGTGTTCAGCAGTGTAGCGTTGCCACCACCAAACCAGCTTTCGGACCACAAACAGTGACAGTGAGAGTACTGCAACACAGTCACTCCCCACAGAACGAAACACCACTGAAATGGACAGTGCCCCCCTCGCCCATCCAGCCCCCACCCCACACACATCATCCTCATCCCTAACCCCAGGCACCCGCCCCCTCCCTCCCCCCCCCCCCCCTCCCCCCGCAACCCCCTCCCTCCCGTGTCCCCAATGCCCCCCCTCCCCCCAAAAAAATACACCAATCTCCTCCTAGCACATCCTCGTACATCGAATCATGTTGTTGGCAAACACTGCTTCGCATATGAACCATTAAACCCTCCCTTACCTTGGATTTATTGGCGTGCAGTGACAACAGTCGTAAAATAACTTGAACGATTAGAAGGAGAAGACAGAGAAGAAGACGAAGAAGCAGAAATAAAGGAGGTCTCTTTCTCTCTCTCATTCCTTCTTTCACACACACACACACACACACACACAAAAACAAAAAACAAAAAAAAACACGCTCGCTCTCTCTCGCACACACACACACACACACACACACACACACAACACGGGCGAGCACCCATGCACTTCAAACCTGCAGATTGATTCCATCAGCTCCGTGTCAAACAAACACATCTCACCAGAGCGTGGCTCTAAGAATTCTTGGCTCGTGATGCAATCAGGCCTCCATTGCGTCATCATGGCATTTATCTTCATTATTCCGCCATCAATTACTTGTCAGAGGACCGGGTGAGGAAAGGAAGCAAAGAGCGAATCGGAACATAGCAAGCATCCGTTGTACGTATCATGCTCTGCACATAGAGGGACAGAGAGGGATATATATATATATATATAGAGAGAGAGAGAGAGAGAGGCAGAAAGGGACTGAGGGAGATAAAAGAGAAAGAAATGGAGGTGGAGTGAGAGAGGAAGAAAAAGAGAGGGAGAGAGAGAGTGGGACAGGGAATTATATATATATATATATATATATATATATATATATACATATATATACACATAACGCTTTGTCCGCTTCCCCAATCTGTGTGTGTGTCTGTGTGTGTGTCTGCCACCACCACCACCACCACCCCACCCACCCGCGCCCCCCTCTCCCCCCCGCCCAAATACACAGATTTATAATCCGCTTCCCATATCTCTGTGAGTGTGAAAGAGAGAGAAAGAGAGAGAGAGAGAGAGAGAGAGAGAGAGAGAGAGAGAGAGACAAGACAAGACAAGACAAGACAAGACAAAATTCTTTATTTCGAGGATAATAGATAAGCACTCATTTGCCTTTATACATCCACACACTCACACACACACGAAAACATAACCATGCACACACAGGCACAAGCAGAGAGAGAGAGAGAGAAAGAGAGACAGACAGACAGACAGAGAGACGCCGATATATGCATATCAAAATGGACACAGATGCGGTGAGGGAGACGGCGACAGACACAAGTATTCTGAGGGAACGTGGGAGACAACGATTTCAGCTGACCACATTAGTCTCTGGTCTCCCTCATAATTATTTTCCTCCACCTCTTCTCCTGAGCCCCTCAGAGGGAAGCGTTGTCTACCCTGGTCTGTGCAGATCTTGACAAAACATGTTGCAAAGCCTGACGCAATGGCAACGTCTCCTTTACCGCTGAATTTAAAGAATTTCTTAGTTTGCTGCATATGAATATTTTAAAGCGGATACTGATTTAACTAGAATGAACAGAAAAGAGAAATTGAATGGACGGTATCATAGTTTCTCAGTGAGTGAAAAGAGTTGTCGATTATGGATCTCTGCAGATCCATTAAAAACAAAAACAAAAACAAAAACGGACATATATATAGTAGTGTATTTGACACGGTGGGAACGTCTCATTTACTTCGGACTTGAAAGAATTCTAAAACGCCCGATTTGCGTTATCACTTCAATTTCCTTTGTCGATTTATTCCGCTAAAAGAACACGCTCAATTTTTTTTTTTTTTTTTAATGTCATCGTTGAACCCGCGTTAGCCCAGTGTATAAAACCAATCATTCTCGACACGAACACCCATGGTTCGAATCTCCTTTGAAGCATTTTTAACGTAATTATAATAACGAATACTGAACACATTTCAACAAATCAATTTTTATACGGTTTTTAAAAAAAATGTATTAAAGTGTGTATCACAAGTGAGTCTTTAAGGCCTTCCCTTTCTGGTTTTTTCTTCTTCTTTGTCTCAGAGAGTGGAGACATTGCGTGCATCCGCCGCTGCTGCTGCCATTACTTCAGTCACAGCCACGTTTCGAAACAGGTGGGAGAGAGGAAGAGTGGTCAGGAAGAGGAGACGAAGGGGCTGAAGTCGTGTAGGGGAGAGTAGTGCTCAGTGTGTGTGTGTGTGTGTGTGTGGAGGGAGAGGTGGTGGGTGGCAGTTTACGGTGGTTGACACAACCAGCACACCAGCTGGGTAAATTCTGTTTGTCTGACCCGCGGCGATCTGAGCTGACGATTACGATAGTGATGTCCCATCAACACAGACTGGCCACCATCGAAAGAATGGCCTCTGAGGGACAGCTGCTGCTGTCAATGTCCAGTGGATGTCATCGTGCCACTTCTGCCAGCCTTGTATTCGGGGACTGGTGAGGGATGGAGGGCAGTGGGGCGGAGGTTTATATCTAGAAGGAGAGACAGACAGACAGAGAGTGAGAATTAGAGAGAGGGGGGGGGGGGGGGTAGGGAGGGAGAAAAAGTACATCGCAAGAACTGACATTATAGGAATGCGAAATGCTGTGGTCATGTCTCCTTGGGTTAACCGTGGCGGTCTCAGCTGACAATGATGATATCGATGTCCCAGTCAGGCGATTGGGATCGCCGTGGCAGACTCACTTAGGCGTTGGACTTAGTTTTCACAAGTGATCAGGTTTCCATGCCCCGTTCCGGCATAGTATTTTATCCTTGAATAAAGGCACTTTACCCCGATTTTCCTCGCCCACCCAGGCGTTAGTGGGTACCTGACTTAGAGGAAGGTTAAAGCGGCGGAAGGAGAGAGTTGCCAAACCCAAGACACAGTCAACATGAATTCATTGCTCCTTTGGCCGTAACAGGCTACGGAACCTCAACAAATTTAAACCGTTTCTCATTCTTATTTTATTTTTCGTTCGTTTTCTTTTATTTTTTGTTGTTTTGGGTCATATCTGCCGTGAAATAAATTGCTCTTTGCATCAGTAACAGAAAATGAAAGGAACTTTGCGAATATATATATATATATATATATAGTCATTCGGATGAGACGAGGTCCCGTGTGCAGCATGCACTTAGCGCACGTAAAAGAACCCACGGCAACAAAAGGGTTGTTCCTGGCAAAATTCTGTAGAAAAATCCACTTCGATAGGAAAAACAAATAAAACTGCACGCAGGAAAAAATACAAAATACTGGGTGGCGCTGTAGTGTAGCGACGCGCTCTCCCTGGGGAGAGCAGCCCGCATTTCACACAGAGAAATCTGTTGTGATAAAAAGAAATAAAAAAATACAAATACAAATACAAAATACACGATAATCAGTCGTGTCCGACTATGACCGCCAGAACAGCAGAGGAGGCAACTGCTGTCCCGAATATCTAGGCTATAATTTGATTGTAGTGGAGAGTGTCTTGCCCAAGTTACATTCCCACTCTCTCAGCCATGAGGGTTTTATGACAGTCAGCGCTAGGATGGTTCCCAAAGGCCAGCTAGCCCCTTGGGGCTGCAGCACTAAGAGCCAGTACGATCTTGTCTCCTGGTTTGAGAGTCATAGTCCGACGCAGAAGACTAAGCTGTAAATGATTTCCTACAGCAATGGAGAAACCATTGATCATACAGCTCGTACTTTGCTGTTGGCCCAACTATAAGCTCATGTCAATCTGTGATACAAACTTGATTTGTGTGTTTGTGTGTGTGTGTGTGTGTGTGTGTGTGTGTGTGTGTGTGTGTGTGTGTGTGTGTGTGTGTGTGTGTTCAGTACAACAAACAGTTAATCTGACAATAAATGGTGTGTGTGTGTGTGTGTGTGTGTGTGTGTGTGTGTGTGTGTGTATGTTCAATACTGAAAGGAGCAAACAGCACGAGCTCAAGTGGACACCGTTTCAAAAAACACAACGTACGACCAATGAAAAAAAATAAAACAAACCAACCAACCAACCAAACAAACAAACAAACAAACAACAACAACAACAGCAACAACAACAACAAACCAGTTACACGAAATGTATCAATGATTTTGCTGAAGACAGTTCAGGTCAAAGCCCGGTGTGTGTCTGTGTTTCAGATCACAACCCAGCTGTCGGCAGAAACACGAACTCCTCCATTATCATCACTGCCATCGCCACAGTCACACCCGCTATTGCTTCAAACAATAACTTTAAAACAACCATCACCACCACCAACATACCCACCGCTACCACAGCAACAACACCCCAACTACCATCACTCCCATTGCCACAGTCACACTCACCATCACATCCAACAATACGACACCGGCAGAATAACATCAACAACAGCAACGAAAACAGCAACCTCAACAACAACAACTACAACAACGCCTAAATTGTCATCACTTGCATTGTCACAGTCAGTATCACCATCACTTCCAACAATAATCATAACAGAACAACAGCAACAACAACACATCAAAGGAAAAAGTACAAGCGAAAAGGAAAAGATAACAGTTAAAATTGCATTACTTCGGACAATAACTATAGCAACAGGCTGACTTTTTATGGGTCTCTTTCGTTCTTCCCCCAACAACAATAGCAACAGCAGCAACATCAACACCAACAGCAACACCAACAACAATAACGAAAACAACAGCAACAACCACAGCAACAATAACAACAACAGCAGTAGTAGCAGCAGTAGCTTCAGCAATGTCAGCAATATCAACAACAGCAACAACAACAGTAACGACAACAACATCAGAAACAGTAACATCAACAGCAACAACAAAAGTAGCAGCAATACCAATAACAACAACAACAACAACACCAAGAACAAAAGCAGCAGCAGTAGCAGCTGCAGCAATAACAACAACAACGATTACGCCTCATCCAAAGAGCGACAACAAGAGGAACCTCCTCGGAAGAAACTTGAAGAACGCGGTCTGGATACAGATCCAAATGACCCCCATTCTCGCTCGGACTGTCCTCAAGTTCCAGAACATACCCATGAACCTGAACATTACAGACACCCCGTAACCACCCCCAACTCCCACTCTCCGCCCCCCTCCTCGTCCACACACACACACACACACCAACCACTTTTATGGCCCAGATGCACCCAAACGCTGCGAGATACGCAGGACATCGATTAAGTTCGTAGACATTTACTGCCGAGATTTATTTTTTCGATTTGTTGCTGGCGCGACTTCATGCGTTTGGACGCGACCAAGTCGCGAATGTGAGAAACATGGGCAAGAAGGGAGGAAGAGGGAAAGAACGGAAGGAAGGAGGGAAGGAAAGAAGGAAGGAAGAAACGAAGGTGGACATTTACTGCTGAGATTCATTTCCGATTTATTGCTCGTGCGGTTGGAAGCAGCCCTATTTAAGTCGGAAATGTGAGAAACATGGGCTAGACGAAGGATTAGAAGAAAAAGAAAAAGAGCAAGAAGAAGAAGAACAAGAACAAGAAGAAGAACAAGAACAACAAGAACAAGAACAAAAGAACAGGGAAAGAACAGGCAGAAGAAGAAGAAGAATAGAGAGAAAAGGAACAAGGACAAGAAGAAGGGGAAGAAGGAGAAAAAGAAGAAGAAGATGAAAACGTAGAAGTAGAAGAAAAAAAACAAAGCGGAAAACACATGGGTTCAAAGACCCAAAAGACATACACATTATTGCAGTCCCTGTCCATTGTTTGAGGTATCCAGATGAGTTTTTCACCTCGGGTTTTTTTGGGGGTTTTTCGATTTCGCTTTGCTGTTTTTGCTAGACTGCCTTTTTATGTGTCTCTTTGGTTCTCCCCCCCCCCCCCCCGCACCCCCCCTCCCCGCCCCCCGCCCCCCTCCGAAATATTCTTTATTTTATAATTCTTGCTTTTTTCTTCTTTTTTTTTGAGGGGCGGGGGGTTATACTTTCTTCTTTTTATCATTTTTGCTTTCTTTAATTATGTCTTTCTTTCTTTCTGTCTTTTTTTTCATCTTTTGTCTTTGGGGAGTGGGGTTTCCTTTTGTACTCCTCCCTCCCTCTCTCTCTTTCTCTCTGTGTGTGTGTGTGTGTGTGTGTGTGTGTGTGTGTGTGTGTGTAACGCACCATAGATAGATAAACAAGATTCCACTGGAGAAAAAAAGTGATACGCACTTGAATAAAGATTCAAGAGCTCTCTCTCTCACACACACAAATGTGTGTGTGTGTGTGTGTGTGTGTGTGTGTGTGTGTGTGTGTGTGTGTGTGTGTGTGTGTGTGTGTGTGTGTGTGTGTGTGTGTGTGTGTGTGTGTGTGTGTGTGTGTGTGTGTGTGTGTGTGTGTGTGTGACGCACCATAGATAGATAAACAAGATTCCATTGGAGAAAAAAAGTGATACGCACTTGAATAAAGATTCAAGAGCTCTCTCTCTGTCTGTCTGTCTGTCTCTCACACACACACACACACACACACACACACACACACACACACACACACACACACACACACACACACACATACACACACACATTTGTAAGTGTAAATCGTGAGAAATTATCAACAGAGTGTTTACATTGCATCTGTCTCCGTTTTGTCATAAAGATCGGTGTGCACTTTGGTGCAGAGTTGTTTGTTTATTTCTTTGTATGTATGTATGTATGTATGTATGTATGTATGTATTCATTTATTCAATCATTCACTTATGTGTGCATATATGTATTTCTTTATTCATTTATTCATTCATTCGTTTCATTTATCTATTTGTTTGTTTATCTATTTATCTAATCATTCATTCATTCATTCACTTGTCTACGTATCTATATGTTTATTTATCTATTTATTTTTCTATTGTTTATTGATCTATCTATTCACAATAAAATCTCTTTTGATCATTATTTTTCAATTCAGAGTTTTCATGTTATTTGTCCTTGTGTGTGATCCATAACACTTGTTGAATTAAGCATTTCCACGTTGAACAGAATTAAAAGAAATACCTTTCTGTGTATGTGTGTGGTGTGTGGGGTGGGGTATGTGGAGCGAAGGTGTGTGTGTGTGTGTGTGTGTGTGTGTGTGTGTGTGCGTGTGTGAACATTGACGACCTGTTGGATATGTATATACGGTAATGTCAAAATGCTGTCATGAATCACTCATCATATGTCAAAAGCGTCCATAGATGCGTGACAGACCGACACCTTGGACATGATCATGGGGCTCAGGGACTATCACTGTGAGGTCTGCCCGTGTGTCACTGGCTGGCTCCGTGCAGAGTCGAACTGGGTACAACCTGTTAAGTCTTCATCTGTATGGATCTCTTAGCGGACATATAAGGCGGAGGGGAGGGGGGGTGGGGGCCGGGGGGAGGGGGAGACACACATGGCTGTCTGCACTGTGACGCCGTGCTCTCTCCGTGGACAGTAGCCAAAAATTTCACACTGAGAAATATGTTGCTGAAAATAATGTTACTTCGATGCAATGCAGTACAGTATCATTACATAGTTATTTCACAGGGGAAAAAAAAAGCCTTAAACTTGTGAATCCTGCTGTACAATGAAAACAAAACGGATAACATCGGAGCAGGTGGTAAGGAAGGAGTGAGGAGGTGGTGGGGGCCGTGGGGGGTGGGGGGTAACAGTTTATACATTAACGATCCAAATAATATTTTCGTTCACAATCAGAAACATCAGAAACGAGTGTTTGTTGAAACAGAAAGTTGTGCGCTGGAAACTGAAAAGCCCACATCGTTCGGCATTTCATTGTTTTATGATGATGATACAGAGCTGTCAACACTCAACAGCCTACATTGTTCGGTATTTCATTGTTTTATGATTATGATACAGAGCTGTCAACACTGAACAGCCTACATTGTTCGGCATTTCATTGTTTTATGATTATGATACAGAACTGTCAACACTGAACAGCCTACATTGTTCGGCATTTCATTGTTTTATTATTATGATACAGAACTGTCAACATTGAACAGCCTACATTGTTCGGCATTTCATTGTTTTATTATCATGATACAGAGCTGTCAACACTGAACAGCCTACATTGTTCGGCATTTCAATGTTTTATGATTAGGATACAGAGCTGTCAACACTGAACAGCCTATGTCGTTCGGCATTTCATTGTTTTACGATTATAATGTAAATCTCTCTGCCTATATCACGGCTTCAATGAATCGTTACAAAATCGGCAAACGCTGTTTTGGGTCCAAAATACTCGATAATCACTTCGCACAAGTCCATTTCTTTCAGTAAAATTATGATCGGAGGATCAGATGCGTTCTCCCACATCAAACAATGTAGAGCTGAAGGTCTGTGACCACCTGTGTGTCCGATCAAGGATATGGGAAAGCAATTCATTGTCAGAATCCGTGAAAATACGAACGCTCATCTTCGAAAACTACGACTGTTTATATACAAATAATGTCAGAGGCTGGCTTTTCTTTCAATACCGTCTCACTCTGCATTCTTCCATCTTGTCCGACGGATGAGTAGGCAAGCACGTCATCTGCTGATGTGGATCCTCAGGTGGGAATGAAGACCAGTTCTTGAGTCACAAGGTCGTCCACAGACGCTGCATGGAATGGAGACCTGCAAGGATGGGCCCCGTTTTCTCCGATTCCTCTTTTCCTGGATGACGGCTGATCTGTTGCAATCGAATGTCTTTGTGCCCTCAAACACACGAGTTAAAACGCACTGCCGGCATTCCTGGACTGCGAGTCAAGAATATTTGTTGATGAAGATGGGTGTTCGTGGACACTTTGCAGTAAGTGACGACAAGTTCTTGCGATTCTTTTACTGAATAAAACTTAGCGGCCTCCTTTGCTTCCTTTCAATGTGTCATCGCGAACTATCGATACGACCCAAGGGTTAATGATGAATATGCAAATAAAGGAACCGCTAAAATGTAATTTACCGACAAAAAGAACACTTGGGCGAATGTAGATAGTGTTGGACCTTCCGACTGAGTGTATAGAACACAATAGCCTTCGTACACCGTGAGTCACGTTTTAAAGTCTAATGTACTGGATGAATGAGATCAGTTTCAAAATATCATTTACCATAATACATTCAGGATGATAGCCCCTTACTTGGCAGAAATATGCTGCTCCTGGCAGTCGCATGCATTAACGTGACTTCCGTGCTCAACAGATGAAGTTCCTCTTGGTAATAGATATGATAAAATATTTGCTTTTCATTTGCGTGACAGTATGTCAGGTAAACGTAATAAGTTTTGAGGATCAGAAATGAAAATATAACAGTAACCCGACTGAATGAAAAAAAAAAAAAAATAATAAGACTGCTACATAATGTTCTGCCTGTCTTAGACGTCTGTTGTCATTACAAAGTATTTACAGAGAATTGTTAAAGTTAACCAACTCACACACACACAAAAAAAAAAAAAAAAAAAAAAAAAAACGCGCGCGCACACACACACACACACACACACACACACACACAGATAATCGAAACACAGGGTAATTACATGGACTCACGTTGTGCGTGAATCGCTACACGTGAGCCAAAGATAAAGACGCAAACTCATTACAACTCCAAGCGTGCTGGTGATGAATGCTGAAGTAGGCGAGCGATGGTGGGTTTGAGCAAACAGAAGATGGTTTGAAAGGTTTGCCCAGCGACAGCTGTTCTCTACAAACTGTTTGCTGCTCGCCACGCCTAGGTCGGGACATGAAAAGACAACCTGACGCCAGAGATTCCAGATACGACCCCCAGCTGTCTGCTCGTCTGTTTCCACATGTCAGTCTGTTTGTCTTGTCTTGTATGTATCCTATCATCATCATCGTCAGTGTCATCATCGTTATTGTCGTCAACATCGTCATCATCATCTTCATCAACATTATTATTATTATTAGTAGTAGTAGTAGTAGTAGTAGTAGTAGTAGTATCATTATCATAAAAAGTGTGTGCGCGAGTGTGTGTGTGTGTGTGTGTGTGTGTGTGTGTGTGTGTGTGTGTGTGTGTGTGTGTGTGTGTGCTCATCATAATTATCATCATCATCATCATCATAATCATCATCAGTATTTTTTTTATAATTATCATCATCATCATCATCATCATTATCATCGTTATCACCATCACCACATTCTTCTTCCCTTTCTTGTCTGTAAGATCTGTGGAGAGACATAGAAGCACAGAGAGGTGACACATGACCCTGTGAGACAGACATTGCGGTCCCTCTGATCCCCATGCTCTTTCTGTCTCCTGACCTCTCTGTCAATCTTTTTTATTTGCTCATTTATTTTGCTTCTCTGTTTTGGTTTTTTTGACTCACTTGTGTAAACAAAGTGAGTCTATGTTTTAACCCGGTGTTCGGTTGTCTGTGTGTGTGTGTGTGTGTGTGTGTGTGTGTGTGTGTGTGTGTGTGTGTGTGTGTGTGTGTGTGTGTGTGTGTGTGTGTGTGTGTGTGTGTGTGTGTGTGTCTGCGTGTCCATGGTAAACTTGAACATTGACATTTTCTCTGCAAATACTTTGTCAGTTGACACCAAATTAGGCATAAAAATAGGAAAAATTCAGTTCTTTCAAGTCATCTTGTTTAAAACAATATTGCACTTCTGGGATGGGCACCAAAAAAAAAGAAAAAAAAAGCCTAATAATATGCAAACTGCATTTACTGTTATATCTATATTTTTTGTATCCTCTAAACTTGGCACTTTGATCTGATATTCTGATACAACAACAAGAGCAGTCATTATTATCATTTTTTTGTTCAAACAGGAACTTCTTTTGCTAAGCATGGAAGTTTTATCTATTTTGCAAACGTTTTGGTGCAGATAGTAAAAAAGGGAAATTACTCTGTAATTAATGCTAGGGGACTTAATTTGCCACAAGTGAGTCTTGAAAGCCTTGCCTCTCTTGTTTTTTACGTTATTTTCGTCTTCACATACACTAAAACAGGCTTTTCAGTCCTGGCCACGGCGTTGGTTTTGTGCCAAGGTCGGTCATCTGAACTTTTTTGTTTGATTTGATTTGGTTTGGTTTGGTTTGTTTCATCTTATTTCCTTTTTTTATCTATCTATCTATCTATCTATCTATCTATCTATCTATCTATCTATCTATCTATCTGTCTGTCTGTCTATCTGTCTATCTATCTATCTATCTATCTATCTATCTATATTTCTATCTATCTATCTATCCATCAACCAATTTATTATTTTATCTTTTCATTCATTTATATATGTATTTACTCATTTATTCATGTCTTTATTATTCACTCATTCGTGTATTTATTCATTTATCCATTCATTTATTCATTCATTTACTTATGTATTCATTCATAACTTTTATTTACCTATCTAGTTATTCATCCGCTTATTTGTTTATCTACTTATTGTGGTTTTTGTTTGCTTGTCTTTCTATTGTTTGTTTGGGGTTTTTGGGGTTTTTTTTTGGTGTTTTTTTTGTTTTTTTGTTTGTTTTTGTTTTGTTTTGTTTTGTTTTGTTTGTTTTTAAATTGCAGCAGGTGTGGTGTAGAGTACACGGATCTGTCCACAAGCTTTGACACATCCTTCAAACTGAAGAAAAACAGTTAATGCCACGATTTTCACCTCACCCCTCACCCCCCACCCCCCTCACCCCCGGCCCTCAATACCGCACTCTTTACCATCTGTTCCGTTAAGGAACCATATTTCTCATTCTCGGTTGCCAGACTGAAACGAACCATTGCGAATAAAAAAATATTGACGGCCTTTTCCTGAGAGATCCCCCCTCCCCGCCCTCCCCACCTCCCCCTCTGCCCCCCCCCTTCCCCGCGCACTCCCCTCCCCCCTCTCCTCCTCGCCCCCTCCCTGACAAAACGCAAATAATATCTGCTGATAGTTTAAAGGATCCAAGAAGATCTTTTCCTATAAATTACTGTTTTCTGTAGATTTTAACCTTTTTTTTAAGATTATGTAAATAAATTTCATCAGTTTTCTGATACCCGATCGCACTGGCAGCAGAGACCTTCTCGGAATAAAGCATACCTAATCATGCACGTATTTCTCTGTATGTTTCCCCTTTTGCCTGTCTGTCTGTCTGTCTGTCTGTCTGTCTATCTATCTTTCTGTCTCTGTCTCGCTCTGTCTTTGTCTCTCTATTTGTCAGACTGTCTGTCTGTCTCCCTCTTGTTTATAAAGAAATGAAATATTGCGATAATCAGAGAGAGAGAGAGACATACAGACAGACAGACAGATATTGGGGTTTATTTATTTATTTATTTATTATTTATTTACTATTTTAATCATTTATTCATTCTTTTTTTTAATTTGTTATCTTTTTTTGTTTTTGTTTATGCAAGTATTTATTTATTACCTTTCTCCTTATTTACTTACTTATCTAATTAATTGTTTATTAATTCGTTTATTTATCTATTACGTGTATCTGTTCAAAAAATATCAATTTATTAAATGATTATTCGTCTTTTTGTGCATTGACACATGCGTTTAGTTTTATGTATCTGTTCCCCCATTTCTTTATTTCATTAACTAATTTTGCACTTGTCTAGCTAATCATGCATTTATTTATCTAGCTATTCGTGTATCTATTTCTTATTTTATTCTTTTCTCTTTATTTATTTATCTATCTATTCATTTTTTAATTATTTTTTAAATTTCTATTTATTCATTCATTCTTCATTCGTTTATTGGTCGGTCTCTCTATATATCTACCTGTCTATCTATCTATTCATCTGTCTATCTCTTTAGCTGCGCATTCAGTTGTTCACTCTCACCGATTCACTTGCCTTAATCACTCTTATATTTCATCGTTGTCATCGTTGTTTCTTTCTTTGCCTTCTCCATGAAGATGGGAGAACTGCTGGCTCTACAGGACACACAAGGGCCCTCAACTGTTCCATTAGCAAAGACACCTCACCCCCCCACCTACAACACACACACACACCCTCCACACCTCCCAACCCATTTTCCCTCCATCCATCCCTCCTCTCTCTCCCCCGTATCTCTCCTCTTTTTCCTCTCTCTCTCTCTCTCTCTCTCTCTCTCTCTCTCTCTCCATCCCCACCCTCTCTCTCCATCCCTCCTCTCTCATCCTCTCTCTCTCTCTCTCTCTCTCTCTCTCTCTCTCTCTCTCTATATATATATATATATATATATGTGTGTGTGTGTGTGTGTGTGTGTGTGTGTGTGTGCAGATGGATATTTGGATAGATAGATAGATGTGTGTATGTATATAGATAGATAGATATATATACTCTTGATAATCAATCCCAAGATTTCAAACTGGACAACGCATAATGACCTGTTGGGCTCACTGGATGATGCATGTTGTGATCAGAGATCAAATAATAATCCCAGCCCAGATGTCTTCGTTTTTCCATAAAGAAATGGAGAACACACCAAAGAACAGTCTTGGTTAATCTTTATAAACTGTATTTGCGTTTGGGGTGGGGTGGTGGTTTTAAAAAAGCACTCAGGTATATATATATATATATATATATATATATATATATATATATAAAAGAAACAACCGTTCAATTTATTTCCAGTAATCCATTTTTCAAACCCGTCTGAAAATATGTAATCTGGTCCCACAATCATCCTTCTATCGCGTTTCTCTGTCTCATAACTTACCAAAAAAACATTTCGAGAACATTCAGATTATAGACTTTGATTGATAGTTTGAATCAATAAATAAGTAAAATTATTCTATCACACTACAGCGACAATTAGGCAGCACAGATTCTTGAAACATTTTTTTTCCACTATTTTCTGCATCAATTATTTCAAAGATAACATTGTAAGCAAAAGAAAGAAGAAAAAAGAAGGAAAGATGTAGCCAGATAGGCTTGTGGATTTTGAATTTGTTTTCTTTGCAAAGCAGATATGTTTTGGGGGGGTAACGTTTACACATTGACGCTTCCTTCCAAGGCACTGAAACTGAAACTGAGCTTGATCGAAAGAGACATGATGTCATAACTGAGGATGTCTGGCGTGAAATTAACAGGCGCCAAAGTTCTGCAGGAAGACGCGATGTTTTATCGCCCTAATTGACATCTCATCAGCTCGCGATGGCCATTTCTACGATTCAGATTTGGCCACGAAGATGTGATGATCTGATTTTTACTTTTCGGGGATTTGTTTTCCTGTTTCCTGGAGAGAGAGAGAGAGAGAGAGAGAGAGAGAGAGTGTGTGTGTGTGTGTGTGTGTGTGTGTGTGTGAGTGAGTGAGGGGGGTTGCTTATGTCTAGCAGTTGCTTGCCTACTTGTCTGACACAGAGAGAGAGAGAGAAAGGGAGGGGGCGGGGGTTTCAGAGGAGCTGGGGGGAGGAAAGAGGTGGCGGAGAGGGGATGAAAAGAAGACTGATAGACAGCAGAAAAACATACATACTATGATACATACATACATACATACATACATACATACATACATACATGTATGATAGTCGTGTACACACACACACACACACACACACACACACACACACACACACACACTACCAGACAAACCCAAAGATATCTGATGCGATTAAAAGGAATGAAAAAGAGAAAATGAATAGATGAAAGGATAGGAATGTATACGGTTTTTTTTTAAGGGGAATAAAAAATAAAAAAAATGAATGTGGAAGCAACTGGCTACTTGGTGCGTGTATTGCTGGAACAAGGAGGCAGGAATAATGATCGAGAAATGAGAGAGAGACAGAGAGGGACAGACAGACATACAGACGGATGGACAGACAGACAGAGAATTCAGTTTCAAGCCAGTGAAATATATATGAGGGGCAAATGGTTGCAATTAAAATGAGAAAAAAATGCCATTGTCAACTGGATTGTGCACATCCACACACAAACACAAATGCACGCGTGGGGGGGGGGGGGGGGACAGATAGACAGACAGAAACAGAGACACAGAATTCAGTTTCTGTTTCAAACCGGTGTCAAAGTAAGCTGACTGATCGACTGATCCATACACGTGTAGCCAAGCGCTCAGCTGGCTGCAAATAACCCTACTTCAGCTCACAGCACAAGGTGAAAGGTGAACAATAGCAGACGATGTTTCACAGCCTTCCTGCTGGCCTTCAGTGACACGCATAATGCGTGACGCCATTCCAAATTTGAATGCAAAGCCCATTTCAGACAAATGCTCAGAAACATTTATTTAATCATATCTGTGTATCGTTCACTGCAGATTATATATGTTGTGCTTACACACACACACTTAAATCAGTTAGAAGCATAGCTGACTTTAATCGTTCGTTAGTGTGAGGATTTCAAATGACGCTAAGCTTACGTCATTTCACCTTTCCGTCACATATAATGATACAGTTTACAATTCTATATGTGATCGCTTATTATACACTGAAACCACACTATTATAGCATTTGGATGAGAATCGATCAGGCATTTAGAAGACACAAAGCCGATTTTCATTGTCAACACTTAGCGACAGTCACTACATGACCAGTGATGCTTGACGGCTTTGGCGGAGTTGGAAACTGTTTCCGACACACTGTATTTAATTTAATATCTCTTTTGGCGGATCAGTCGTCGTCCACCTCCTTCCATCGAGAGACGATGGCTGCACCAGAAATGTAGTCACTGCCAGGCATTGAACTTCCTGCTGTGGCTGTGTAGACCGATGCTGGAGTGGCACTGCATGTGGGACAGGTACAGGTAGATGCTGCGTGGTTCACAGAACCTGACTTGCGAGTGGCTCTTTTTCTCCTCAGCGAGTCAATGCGGCTTTTCTCTGCTTGTTTCACCCCTCTCTGAATAGCAGATTTCCAGAGTCCACGTGAGTCCACAAGGCTTTCCCAGGACAGCACATCAATACCTGTACTTTTCAGGTCCCGTTTGCAAGCGTCTTTGAATCTTAGTCAGGGTGGCCTTGGGGCCTTGTGATAGTTCGCCGTACAGCAGATCTTTTGGGATGCGGCCTTCATCCATTCAGCGAATATGACCGAGCCAGCGAAGACGGCGTTGACTCAGAAGGGCGAAGACAGTTGGCAAGCCTGCACGCTCAAGCACTTCAGTGTTTGGGATCTTGTCCTGCCATCGGATTCCAAGAATGCATCTGTGGCATCGGAGATGGAAACTGTTTAGTCTCTTCTCTTTCGCAGAATAATTATGTGGTCCATTTTCACTCGAGTAGAGTAGGGTGCTTAGAACGCAAGCTCTGTATACCTGCATCTTAGTGTTCACCGTCAAGTGTTTGTTTGACCACACCCTCTTGTGAAGTTTGGACATGATCCCGGCGGCCTTCGCAATTCTCGAGTTGATCTCTGGCTCGAGGGAAAGATTCGAAGTTATTGTCGACCCCATATACTGAAAACAGTCAGAGAGATGCCACCCATCCACAATAAATCAAACGGTGACGGCGTTTTTTTCGTTGTTTTTTTCGGACAGATATACGTATAGGAACATGTGTATGTTCCCCCAGGTCTATGTTCTCCAAGGTCTAAGTTCTCACGGTTTTTTTTTTCCACCAGAAAGTGGTCAGTGGTGGTCAGTAGTTGTCAGTGGTTAATAGTAATATGTGGTTAGTGGTGGTCAGCAGTGGCAAGTGGCGGTCAGTAGTGGTCAGTATTTGTCGGTTGTGGCCAGTGGTTACTGATGGTCAGTGGTGGTCAGCAGTGGTCAATGGTGGTCAGCGGGCAGCAGTGGTTAGCAATGGTCAGCGGTCAGTAGTGGGCAGCAGTGGCAAATGGTAAGCAGTGGTCAATGGTGGTAAGTGATCAGCAGTGGGCAGCAGTGGTCAAAATGAGCAATGGTCAATAATGGTCAGTCATCAGTGTATAGTGGTCAATGGTGGCCAGCAGTGGACAGTAGTGGTCAGCAGTCAGTAGTGGTAGCAAAGTGGCAGGTAATGGTCAGTAATGACCAACAACAGTCAATAGTAGTCAGCTAATGGTCAAATCCTGCCAAGACGCCCCAATATTGCATACAAAGTGACACAAGCTTAACGTAGTAGTCAGGCAATGGTCAAATACCTGTCAATACATAATAATGCACAGATAATTATGACAATATAATGCAGTCTGAGCACTTTTGGATTGTCATCAATAGTGATCGGTAGTGGTGAAACAAAGACCTGGGGGAACATAGACCTGGGAGAATATAGACCACGGGGACATAGCCTCAGAAAACGTAAATTTGGTGGAACATGGACCCGGGGGAACTTAAACTGGGATCAAAAACCTGGGGAAACATTGACCTGGGGGAACTTAGGCCTGGCTGAAGGAAAATTTGGTGGAACATAGACCTAGGGGAACATAGAGCTGACCCCATACAGGCAGGCTCAACGAGAGAAAGAGGGGAGGGAGAGAAAGAAAGAGACAGAGACTGAGACTGACAGACAGAGAACAATATCACATGAAATAAGAAAAAGACAAACAAATCAGATATCGGAATCTTTCAAGAAAGAACAGTAAAACTATTCCCTTCTCGGATATCGTTCAGGAACTGGTGCCTGACTGATTCAACACACAGAATGTAGAACAGATGGATGATGAATTCAAACATGTTGACAATCCGTTAAATGAACGGTCATTTCTGTCCACACCAAAAAAAGTCAATTAATCAAAAGAGAGGATCTGAGAGAATAAGAACGATGACAGTAAGGAGGAGGAGAAGGGAATGAAAAGAAGTAGGAGACGAAGGAGAAGGGGGATAAGGAGAATGGGAAGAAGAAGAAGATGATGATGATGATGAAGAAGAAGAAGAAGAAGAAGAAGAAGAAGAAGAAGAAGAAGAGAAGAGAAGAAGAAGAAGAAGAAGAAGAAGATGATGATGATGATGATGATGATGATGATGATGATGATGATGATGAAGAAGAAGACCAGATACAAACAGACTGGCAATATACGTTTTCACCAAAGAACTAATGAACTAATTAAGAAAGGGGAATGACTACGAGGAGACGGAGCATGAAAAAAAAAAAAAAAAAAAATCACAGGGATAGGGCACACAAACTGACAATGCGTTGAATGAGCAATCACATTTTTTTTCCAAAGATCCAATAAACTAATTAGAGCGGAGAATGATTATGAAGACAGATGAGGAAGAACAAGACGAAGGAGAAACTGCCAATGACGATTCTTCTCTTTTTCTTCTTCTTCGTTCGTGGGCTGCAACTCCCACGTTCACTCGTATGTACACGAGTGGGCTTTTACGTGTACGACCGTTTTTATTCCGCCATGTAGGCAGAGATTCTCTGTTCTCGGGGGTGTGCATTCTGGGTATGTTCCTGTTTACATAACCCACTGAACACTGACATGGATTGCAGGATCTTTAACGTGGGTATGTCATCTTCTGCTTGTCGTATACACACGAAGGGGGTTCAGATACAAGCAGGTCTGCACTTATGTTGACCTGGGAGATCGGAAAAATCTCCACCCTTTACCCACCAGGCGCCGTTACCGAGATACAAACCCGTGACCCTCAGACTGAAAGCTAACGCTTTAACCACTCGGCTGTTGCGCCCGTCATTCTTCACGAATAAAATATTACACACACACACACACACACACACACACACACACAGAGAGCGCTATGAGGACACACGATACACAATGTCATGCTGATCCCTGAAGGCAGAATTGAAAAACTAATGAGGTCAGTATTGACATTCAACGTGCCGTCATCACGTGTTTCACGTGCACGTGCACGACTGTGAAGTGAACAACTCCTACATTGGATGCGTTGAAATCTGACACAGAGAGTGAGACAGACAGACAGACAGACCCATAATGGAAATCACCTTCACAATAACATAGGAAACAGAGAATGGTGTATTAGGTAACTGTCCCCATCTCTCTCTCTCTCTCTCTCTCTCTCTCTCTCTCTCTCTTTCCCTCCCTCTCTCTCTCTCTTTCACCCCTTTTGACTCTCCGTATCTGTTTGTGTCTTTGTCTCTGGCCATATTGACAGAGCTTGCTAAAGTTGGTACATGTATTGGATCCAAACCAATTTTCAGTCACATACTTCAAATCTCGCACTGATGTGATGGAGACAGAATATGCCGATTTTAAAAAAATAAATTACAGTCACTTAGTTTTTGTTTAATTTTCATATATGTAATCTTAAAACGCATATAAAAATGAATGACTATGGGGGATCTCTTTCTCTCTTTACATTTCAGACCTAACTTTAATTATAACTCAGAAGAAAATTTGATGTATTAGATACACCTGCCATTCAGGAATGTTTCAATGATATTGGGTTCTTTTTATCTGGGAAGCCATAGTAATACTTAAATTGTACTAATTTTGATACGACTCAAGGACATCCTCATTGTATACGTTTAAAATTTTACGAAAACCGGTCAATAAATTTGAAAGTTGTGGAAAGTTTTCCATGCCTAGGTAGGATTTTATTTGGCGAACCTCCCACCAGGGCCTCAAACACCTCAAATTCAAGATCACGTGTTTTGGGGGTTTTTGTTTTTTTTTTGTGTGTGTGTTTGTTTGTTTTTTAATGACAAAACAATGACAGTTTTCACAAACATCAGACACTACAATGTCACCAAACAACACAGCTGTCCTTCCTGTATCTGCATCAGTGTCACGCGGCCATGTTGGCAATACCTTCAACTTCTTTTTCTGTGTGAGTGGGCCGAAACTCACTCGTTCACTCAAACGACAAGTGGGCTTTTCCGTGTATTGCCGTTTTTACCCCCACCATGTATGCGGCCATACTTGTGGGTAAGAAAACCTGCTTCTGCTTCTTCTTCTTGCCTTCCATCTTTTTTTCCTTGCATTGAAGGTTATATTTCTCTCATTCAAATGTCATCATAATTGACAGAATTTTGCATAATTCGCGTATGTCACTAAAGACAAAATTACATCATTAACACATTAAGCAATTGCAATGCACTTCAGTGACAATTAAACTTGCCCTCCATCTGGCTGAAGCCTTCTCCTTTCTACGGCTATTTTCCTTGTGACTGGCTAATTTTGCCTACGTTTGTGCATTCTAAATGCGTACAATCTTTCATTTCTGATTGAAGACAGTCTGTTGAATATTCATCTCCACACTGGCCCTTTATCTCACATGAAGGAAACGAATCACTGCTGCTGCATCTATTATGACAGCACGGTCCACATCAATAACCCATTGTTCTTGTTGCTGTTTCACTTCATCCAACACATTCACTACCAGAATGATCGCTTTCATCAACTATTTCACCCTCAAACTCCTTCAGAAGATCAAAACCAGTAATTCAGTTTCACATCAGAACGTGTGAAAATAAGGGCGGCACCTGCAGTGTGTGTTAGGTCCCAAACTGTGAAGATTCATCACACAAAGTGTCCACACTGTCGAACCAGAAATACAAGCCCCATTCGTGATCTCAGTTACCCCTTCGTTTCTGGACTTGAAGACGTCTACTGTGTGGAGGCTTATGCCTTTTGTTTTTAGAAGAATCTCTTTACTTTTGAGGCAGGTGATATTTCGACAACGCTGGATGATAAAACAATCCATCCAATCGAAGTTTCTTGCCTAAAAAAAAAAAAAAAATTATAAAAAAAAAAAGCCACACGGAGGCAGCCATCTTGTCAAAACCCAGGGAGCATTTCGTTCCGATAAACTTACAGGGAGGTGCTCATTATTGGTTACACAGCGTGGGGTGCAAAATACTGCTCCTTTCTTTTTTCTTTTTTTTCTTTTTTTAAGTCTCAACAAATGAATCCTGACTCCCCATGGTATGCGAGCAAAAACGTCTTCAGGATACGATGCACAAGTGCATCATACCCCAACACCCGCATTCAAGAGAGCACTCTGAATACATCTTTTCAAGTTGTATCTCTCTAAGTAGAGCTTTTCCATCTGTATATGCTTGCTGTGATTTCATCGCTGGGCGTGCTCTTGGAGTTGATTTGTGTGCATTTTTTTTATGATTTTAGGTCTGATACTGTAAAGGCCTGGTTCCCTGGTGCATGTTTTGACTGGGGTGAATGTGACATTTTTTTTTTATCCTGCTGTGATTTAGGTCTATGTGTTGTGAGACTGTGATATTGCCTGTGATGATATATCATATGGGGCCATGGCCTTAAATGAACAAATCGTCTGTAGTCTGAAAACTCTCTGTCTGCTTTTGTGTGTCTCTCACTCCCTGTCTCTCTCTGTCTCTCTGTCTCCGTCTATCTGTGTCATGGTCTCTGTCTCTGTCTCTGTCTCTTTCTCCCTTTTTTCCTGCAACGTCGTTTGCGTAATGAAGTTGATTTTTACCTCTCTCTCTCTCTCTCTCTCTCTCTCTGTCTGTCTGTCTGTGTGTGTGTCTGTCTTTCTCTCTCTCTCTCTCTGCCTCTCCGTCTCTCTCTCTCTCTCTCTCTCTCTCTCTCTCTCTGTCTGTCTGTCTGTCTGTCTGTCTGTCTCTCTGTCTCACTCTGTCTCTGTGTCTATCTCTCTCAGTATCTGTCATTCCCTGTCTGTGTGTGTGTCTGTCTGCCTCTGTGTGTGTCTCACTCTGTCTCTGTCTCTGTCTGTCTGTCTGTCTGTCTGTCTCTCTCTCTCTCTCTCTCTCTCTCTCTCTCTCTCTCTCTCTCTCTTTCTTTCTTTTTTTTTCTCCTGCAATGTCGTTTGCGTAATGAAGTTGATTCTTGCATCTCTCTCTTTGTCTTTGACTCTCTCTCTCTCTCTCTCTCTCTCTCTCTCTCTCTCTCTCTCTCTCTCTCTGTCTCTGCCTCTGTCTCTGTCTGGCTGTCTGGCTGACTGTATTTATGTCTGTCAGTCTGTCTGTCTCACTCTGTCTCTATCTCTATCTCTCTCAGTCTCTGTCATTCCCTGTCTGTCTGTCTGTTTGTCTGTCTCTCTCTCCGTCTCACTCTGTCTGTCTGTTTCTCTCTGTCTGTGTCTCTGTCTGTCTGTCCCCCCTCTCTCTCTTTCTGTCAGTCTGTCTGTCTCTCTGTCTCTGTTTCTGTCTGTCTATTTGTCTGTCTGTCTCTCTGTTTCTGTCTGTCTATTTGTCTGTCTGTCTCTCTCTGTCTCTGTCTGTCTGTCTCTGTCACTGTGGCTCTGTCTCTCTGTCTCCGTCTCTCTCTGCCTCTGTCTCTGTCTGTCTGTCTCTGTCACTGTCTCTCCCTGGCTCTGGCTCTGTCTCTCTGGCTCTGGCTCTGTCTCTCTGTCTCTGTCTCTCTCTGTCTCTGTCACTGTCTCTCTCTGGCTCTGGCTCTGGCTCTGTCTCTCTGTCTCTGTCTCTCTCTGTCTCTGTCTCTCTCTCTGTGTCTCTCTGTCTCTGTCTGTCTGTCTCTGTCACTGTCTCTCTCTGGCTCAGGCTTTGGCTCTGTCTCTCTCTCTGTCTCTGTCTCTCTCTCTCTCTCTGTTCCCCCCCAGTGTCGTCTGCGTAATTAAGATGGTTCTTGCATCCCCCTCCCCCAGTCTTCACCATTCCTCTCTACCCTCCATCCACATCTGTTGAAACAATGTTCATATTGCGCTGTGTAACATCCGCCCCAGAGTGTATTATCAGCATGCACAGCAGGAAATTGCGGCTGAATCGTGATCGGAGAGAAAGAGAGACAGACACACAGATAGACAGACAGACACACACACAGACAGACACACAGGCAGACAGACAATCTGTTTCTTTCTCTATCAGTCTGCCTCTTTCTTTCTCTTCTTTCTCTCTCTTTGTCTCTGTCTGTCTGTCTGTCTGTCTTTTTTTTCCAACAATTTTTTTTTTAATTCCCCGTCATTCACCCATCCATTCCACAAATCTTACATTCATTCATCAACATCTTTCTGCTGTGGTCGTTATACAGGATTACCTGCAAATGGACAGGAAAAGAGAAATGAAAAGTGTCATGGAAACATGCAACAATGTTGGCTTCAAGAATATGTGCTACAGTAAAATATCTTAATAAATACATGAATAAATAAGTAAATAAATAAACATTTCTTGAGACAATACGGATAAATTATGTGACGGATGTCTTCACCTTCTTTTTAAAGAAATGCTATATCAATGTACGACTGATGATTTCTTCTTTTTTTTTTTTTTTTTTTTTTTAGCCTCTATTCGTTTTTTAAAATATGCAGCTCTTTTTTTTTCCAACAAAGTGAGTTGTATTTAAGTCTGTCTGTCTGTCTGTCTGTCTGTTTGTCTGTCTGTCTCTGTCTCTGTTTCTCTCTCTGTCTTTCTCTTTCCCTGCCTTTTATTCATGATAGTTTATAGCTCGCTAGATATTGTTCGCATTCCCTTTCAGGCTGAGGTCTAAATGTGAACAAAACATGTTCAGTCTTCAGTCTTCTCTCTTTCTCTGGGTAGTATCTACCTAATACACACGACCGTGCACGTTTGTATGTAGGGAAGTAGGAATTAAGGAGAGGTATGATTGTGCCCAAGACACAAGACAGGAAGATAGATATTCAACCGGATGGACAAACAGATAAACGGACGGACAGGGGGACGGATTCATAATGCAAAAGTTCTCAGATCACAGCTGCGCTTTTGAATATAAAAAAGACGTTGTTCTCTCTTTCCCGATATATATTCACAACCCGAGACAACGATACTCCAAGATTTCATCGTGGTGTGTAAAATAACAACCCTATTCTGTGACA
>NC_134877.1:28820232-28832732 GCF_041734735.1 Babylonia areolata | reverse complement strand
TTAATAAAGTGTTTTTGAAATTGAAGTTGAATTATATGTATAATATGAAGGCCTTCGACAGTGTGGACAGAGAGACGCTGTGGAAGCTGCTGAGGCACTACGGAGTCCCAGAGAAGATCATCTCCCTCATCCGGTGCACCTACCAGGACATGAGCTGCAGGATTGCCCACGCAGGCCAGCTGTCCGAAAGTTTCGAGGTGAAGACCGGAGTTCGCCAGGGGTGTCTGCTGTCACCATTCCTCTTCCCCCTGGTTATCGACTGGATCATGAAGACCACTACAACAGGCAGGAGCAACGGTATACAGTAGACACTCTGGACACAGCTGGACGACCTCGACTTCGCTGGCGACCTGGCGCTCCTGTCACACAACCACAGCCAGATGCAGGACAAGACCACTAGCCTGGAGACCACGTCAGCCAGGACAGGGCTCTAGATAAACAAGAAGAAGACCGAGCTGATGAAGATCAACACCACTGCCAACACACCAGTCACAGTCGGTGGAGAGCCAATCAGGGAGGCGGAGTCTTTCGTCTACTTGGGAAGCGTGGTTGACCGACAGGGAGGCACGGACCGAGACGTCACAGTCAGAATCGGCAAGGCAAGAACAGCTTTCATCATGCTCAAGAACATCTGGGCTTCTGGAGCAATCAGTATGAAAACCAAACTCCGCATCTTCAACTCCAATGTGAAAACAATTCTGCTCTACGGATGCGAGACATGGCGGACAACACAGACGATGCAGCAGAAGATTCAGACTTTCTTCAACACCTGTCTGAGGCGCATCTACAAGATCCGATGGCAGGAGAAGATCCGAAACGAAGATCTGTGGGAGAGAGCGGGACAGGAACCAGTGGCCAAGCAGATACTGCAGAGGAAGTGGGGCTGGATCGGACACACCCTCAGGAAGCCAGCGTCCAGCATCACACGCCAAGCCCTGACCTGGAACCCGCAGGGAAAGAGGAAGAGAGGCCGGCCTCGCAACAGCTGGAGGCGAGATACCGAGGCAGAGCTGAAGCAGCAAGGGACCAACTGGACTGGAATGGCCAGAACAGCCCAGAACAGAGTGCGATGGCGAGGGGTCGTCGATGGCCTATGCTCCACCAGGAGCGATGGGCATAATGAATGAAATGAAATGTGTGTGTATATGTATATGTATATATATATATATATATATCCCCTCCCCTCAGTATCCCTTTCTCGATCCCTCTCAGATGCCTCCCTTCCTCCCTTACCCAGAAAGACAGACACACAACCAGAGAAAGAGACAGAGGCAGGGAGAGAGAGAGAGAGAGAGAGAGAGCCAGAGCCAGAACCAGAGAGAGAGAGATACAGAGGGTAGAGAACTCAAACCGCAGAACTAAAACGAAATCATTCACAGCAAAGCCATTGGCCTGTGTGCAAAGGAGGAACACGCAGTAAAGACACAGAACATGCGTGAATAATTCAAGAGGGTAAATCATATTGCACAGTGTCCTAGCTTACATTCGAGCCTCTGGGCAAAGAAAATTCAATATGAAAACGAAAGAAACAAAGGAAAAGAAAGTGAAAGCCAGAATATTCACAACAGCAGCATTGTCGAAATTGCCCATGCACAAAGCATATTCATGTACGATAACACAAGGCCACAACCAAACAATAACAAATGGTATGATGGAGAGGAGAGGAGAAACAAGAGAGAGAGAGAGAGAAGCAAATGAGAGAGACAGACAGAGACACAGTCAGAGACAGATATAGAGAGACACAGATATATCAGTTCCAGAAATAAGCCGAAGTTGATGTCAGGATGTTGGCTGGAAGCGGCCAGCACAGATGTGGTCTGTGTGGAAGGAGAGGAAAGCGGGCCACGTTAGAGAGGAAGAAACAATCTCTCCAAAGACCAGGTGTCAACGTAAATTGGTATCCGATAACATTCACCCCTGGGCAATTTGCAACAGTGTCTTACCACCATCCAAAAGAGTGTTCATATGCCTAACATGTTGTTGCGGTGGGGGTATCCTAATTGATCTACCCCTTGGGTAACTTGCAACTGTTATCTTGCAATGACCCCTGCGGGCATTGCTCAGACATATAACACAGCGTTGGCAGAATGGTTAAGACGCTTATCTGCTGATGCAGAGAGTCGGTGAGAGTCAGTGTTCGAATCCCTTTCTCACCCTTTCTCCCAAGTTTGACTAGAAAACTAAACTGAGCGCCTAGCCATCCGGATTACAAGATAAACCGAGGTCCCGTGTGCAGCACGCACTTGGCACACTGAACAAGAACCCATGGCAACGATAGCGTTGTCCTCTGGCAAAAGTCTTCAGCAGAAATCCACTCAGACTGGTAAACAAACATATAAGCATGCACTCAAGGCCTGACCAAGCGCATTAAGTTATGTTGCTGGTAAGGCATCTTCTAAGCAGATACTGTATAGCGTATATGGATTTTTCCGAACGCAGTGACGCCTTCTTGAGAAATTGGAACTGAAAACTGAAACCGTAGTTGGGGTACTCGATACGATTTACCACTGGGTACTTCGTAACTGTATCTGGCATATGGGTGTCAACGTCAAATATGACCAAGTACTTAGTGGCGAGTGCATGGTTTTTGTAACGCGAAGAGAAAAAAACAACAGAGACGTATCTCTCTCTCGATATATATATATATATATATATATGTGTGTGTGTGTGTGTGTGTGTGTGTGTGTGTGTGTGTGTGTGTGTGTGTGTGTGTGTGATCCAGTATTCAGTTGTCCTTAAAAAATAGACATGCGACATGATAGGATTCGGTATGGTTACGATGCCATACGGTATGTTACAATACGGTATGAATCGATGAGGTATGATACAATACGGTATGATACAATAATTATGGTATGATACAACACGGTATGATACGATGAGGTATGATACGATGAGGTACGATGAGGTATGATACGATGAGGTATGATACAATGCGGTATGATACGATGAGGTATGATACAATACGGTATGATACGATAAGGTATGATACGATACGGTATGATACGATAAGGTATGATACGATACGGTATGATACAATACGGTATGATACGATACGGTATGATACGATAAGGTATGATACGATACGGTATGATACAATACGGTATGATACGATGAGGTATGATACGATGAAGTGTAATACGATGAGATGCTGACTCGTGCACTGGCCTTCTCCATTCTGGACGATCACATGTGGGTGATTGCGTCTCAGCAAATGTCAGCCCTGCCCACTCTTCAAAGTTGTGAGATTTATTTTCTTTCTTTTTTTTTCCTTCTTTTTTTTCAGTATAATGGCGTGATTTTAATTCACTTTCTTCGCGACAATGGCAAAATGATAACTCGTGTTCCTCTCCTAAAAATACGGATATCAATCTGAGAGCATACGGACTGAGAGAGGAGAAAAAAAAAAAAACATGAAGAGAATCAACGATTACGAAGCCAGAAAATAAGGCATCAGAGCGATGCAATGTACAGCAATGACCCAAAAGGAAGTACAAGCAGGCGGGTCTCTATGCACATTGTTCTTCACAAGAGGTCACCGAGATAATTACTGTGGAATCTACAACCTGTTTGCTCTTGCTGGACTTCTGGTTTTTTTAATACTTGAAGAAACAAAAACGCTGGTGCTAACATCTTGATGCATATAGTGTGTGAACTACTAACCTACCCTTATCTAGCCTGGTTGTCAGAATTAATAAGCTGAATATGAATAAAACCTTTGAGATTGACCGTGATACTGAGCAGCCAATATCAACGATAACGACTCGGCGCTGTTTCCTGTTTTCACGGGAGACAGTGAGGCATTTGCATAGTGTCTTCCTGTTGAATATTCATGAAGAGCCAATCACTGCAGCACCTATCGACCACTGACGACACGCCTAGGGTGTGGAAACACACCGCGCAGCCTGACAGCAGAACAGCTGTTCGTTCGTTCGATCAAAGAGAGGAATCCCATTTCGGGCAGTTTGTGTTAGAGAATAGGGAATTGTTTTTTGTTTTTTTTTACCTATCATTCTCATGCTTGTTTTTTTTTTCTTTGTGTACGTGTTTCTTCTTCTTCTTTTTTTCTTTTCTTCTTGATTTTTTTTTTTTTTTTTTTTTTTTTTGTTCTTGTTCTTGTTCTCCTCCTCCTCTTCCTCCTCCTCCTCCTCCTTCTTCTTCTCCTTCTTCTCTGTCGTCGTCGTCCTAGTCATCGTCGTCGTCTTCTCCTCCTCTTCCTCCTCCTCCTTCTCCTCCTTCTTCTTCGTCTGCTCCTCCACCTTCTCCTCCTTCTTCTCCTCCTTCTCCTCCTTCTTCTTTTATCTCTTTCTTTCTTTCCTTTTTTTCTATCTGTTCTTTTACGTCTTTCCATCTGAAGCACATCTCTTTCTGACACAGTCTTGGCTTTCGAGGCGGCCCTCCTTCCAGACTGTTACCAGTGGAGCATGATTTTGTCAGAGACCCAGACTGCGCGCAGTATCTGCGATTAGTGTTACTCATTATTAGCTGACCCATTGTGTGTCGAGGGGACTGACCCTAACCGAGAGTCCCCCTGACGTCTGAAGCAACAGGTCCGTCTCGGGGAGATGAGGAAGTTAGGGATCATTTGGTTGTCTCTGGATGAACCCATCCTCTCTCTCCGTTTTCCACCACAACATTCAAAGAGAAACTTGGACAGTGCATGCGTGCCAAGACCCAGACCTAAAACTCTTTTGTTGTCTTAGTCATAAGATACTACGTTTGTTTGTTAAATTTTGTGTGCATGCGTGCATGTGTGTGTGTATGTGTGTGTGTGTGTGTGTGTGTGTGTGTGTGTGTGTGTGTGTGTGTGTGTGTGTGTGTGTGTGTGTATGTCTGTCTGTCTGTCTGTCTGCCTGTGTCTGTGTGTGCTTGAGTATGTGCGCGAGTGAATGCTGCGGGTGTGTGAATTGCAAAACGTATATGATAAAGTGAGGTAAATGGTTACTATGGACACCACAAATATAATTGTGTTCGTATAAAATTGTTTGCTTCCAGTCATTGACAATCCTCAAGAAACTGTCTAAAAACGCGTCACTCAGCTGATAACTTCTCACGCCAAGGAACATTGTTTTCAGGGCTCTGATCGTCTTCTCACTAAATTGGACATAAAGGAAAACCAAGTCTAGTCACGGTTTCTATTATATTCTTACATGTAATACTAATTGTTAACCATCCTCACACAACCCTTATGTACGCTTATCTATTATTTATTCACCTTTTTTTTCTTTTCTTTTTTTCTTCTCAAGGCCTGACTAAGCGCGTTGGGTTACGCTGGTGGTCAGGCATCTGCTTGGCAGATGTGGTGTAGCGTATATGGATTTGTCCGAACGCAGTGACGCCTCCTTGAGCTACTGAAACTGAAACACAACCCCACACTGTTTTTTGTTGTTGTTTTTTCTCCCTCTCTTCCTATCGCTTTCGCACTGACATCTCTCTCTCTCTCTCTCTCTCTCTCTCTCTCTCTCTCTCTCTCTCTGAAGCCCCCCCCCCCCCCCCTTACCCCTGTTTTCACGGGCAGAAAGGCCTAAACAATAAACCATTCAGACTTCAGATTCAGACTTCTCTCTCTCTCTCTCTCTCTCTCTCTCTCTCCCCTACAACCTACAGCGCTCCCTTGAGACTCTCCCTTCCCCTGTCATAACGTGTCCATCTGTCCATATCCCTATCACCCGTCACCTCATTTCCCCTTCTCCATTTCTTGCTTTCTGTGTTTTCTTTTTTATCGTTACTTTTCTGTACTGCTAAGATTTCATTCGAGTCATACGATTCAGGTGTGGGTGTAAACGTACGTTTTCTTGTGTAATGTGTTACTCGCTCACGTTTCGTGAATGCATGAGCGACAATGTGTCCATCAGATTGAAGCTGTGTTATCCCTTTACATGTATTAAGTAAAGCTATATTTATATGTGTGTATATCTGTGTGTCTTTAATGCAACGGCAGATGTGTAAGCCGGCTGATGTGCTTATATATCCACCGTTGGAAAATAAAGATAAATGAATGGATGAATGAATGAATGAATGAATGAATTCTCTCTCTCTCTCTCTCTCTCTCTCTCTCTCTCTCTCTCTCATCCACTTTATTGTTATGTAGTATTGTGCAGTGTAGACCCTATTCAGGGCGGGGACTGGATGTAAAAAAGCACACCAGTGCTTATCTATTATCCTCGTAATAAAGAATTTTGTCTTGTCTTGTCTGGTCTTGTCCCACTTAAGCACGTGGCGGGACTGACAACAGTCACACCAAACATTACGCTCACTATGGCAACCAGTCAGCAAGTCACCTGGCGACGGCAGTGACGTGACAGACACTTGCTGGCCAGAAATAAATAGGTCAGGCCCGGCCTTCCAAACCAGATTACACATGTGTACTGTATTATAGTCTGGAGAACCTTTATACAAAATCGATTGACGTTTCGTTTATATACTGTGACGACGATTTTCATCTCGGTTTGTTTTTTTTTGTTTGTTTTTGGGGGTTTTTTTAACATGCTTTTTTAGATTCATCCTTTGATCACGGTACCGTTTTTGTTTTACAGATTAACTCAAGTTTTCTGCTCCTAGAAAAAAAAAATCACACACCAAGGAATGATATCAATGCTTGTATCAAATATGTCAGATGCTTTTGCAGTACAACATAATTATTGTAACCAATAAATAAAAGAAGCAAATGAATGAATGATAATAGAAATCTAAAAAAATAAATAAATAAAATAAAATAAAAATGAAAAAAAGGAAGCAAAGTACACAAATGCAAATAAGACAGCTAATGTGTCGGACGATTTTTCCAACGCAATCGTTTATTTTCCACTTACTTCCATTATACTCTCAGCAAACAAACATCTTCCTAAGGCCGACCGTGTTTGGAATTTTCCTCGACACATTTACCACCTTCTATTGAAGGACCGCTTCTGTTGAATATTCATGATTTGATAAAATCTTGAAGACGTCTGTCGGGGCCAGCAAGTGCCGAGAAAAAGATGTCTCCCTTAATGGAACACTACAACAATCAGGACATGGTCCTTTGCATCGATGGCTCAGTGGTAACGGACCTGACGAGGAAGCGAGGGTCCTTGACCACGAGTTCGAATCTAGCTGTGGCCAGGGATTTCTTACTTTCCCCCTTCCACCAGTGATGTTCTGGGCGCTAGTTGTTTGGATGAGACCTTGGACCTTGCAATTTGGAATGAATGGACCTTGCAATTTGGAATGAACTTCCTCTTTCGCTTCGTCAGGTCTACGCACTCAGCTCTTTCAAGTCTGGCCTTAAAACCCACCTCTTCCCAAAATAGCCTCCCTTGCCTCTTCCTTGTCTTCAGTTTCTCCGGTTTTAGAGTTTTGCATGCGTGTGAATGACTGGTGCGAAAGCGCTTTGATTTGTCTCTGCACAAAATTCAGCGCTATATGAATATTATTATTATGATTATTATTATAATTATTGGAGTGATGGCCTAGAGGTAACGCGTCCGCCTAGGAAGCAAGAGAATCTGAGCGCGCTGGTTCGAATCACGGCTCAGCTGCCGATATTTTCTCCCGCTCCACTAGACCTTGAGTGGTGGTCTGGACGCTAGTCATTCGGATGAGACGATAAACCGAGGTCCCGTGTGCAGCATACACTTAGCGCACGTAAAAGAACTCACGGCAACAAAAGGGTTGTTCCTGGCAAAATTCTGTAGAAACATCCACTTCGATAGGAAAAACAAATACACATAAACGTACATGAGCCCCAACGCCCCTGAAAATGAAAAAAAAAAGGGTGACGCTGTAGTGTAGCGACGCACTCTCCCTGGGGAGTGCAGCCCGAATTTCACACATATATATATATATTTATAAATCTATTGTGATAAAAAAAGAAAGAAATATAACTACAGTATTAACCGAGGTCCCGAGCGTAGTTTGTACGACAGCACACTAGAAAACAGCAGTTTGACCGACAGCACACTAGAAAACAGCAGTTTGACCGACAGCACACTAGAAAACAGCAGTTTGACCGACAGCACACTAGAAAACAGCAGTTTGACCGAGAGCACACTAGAAAACAGCAGTTTGACCGAGAGCACACTAGAAAACAGCAGTTTGACTGACAGCACACTAGAAAACAGCAGTTTGACCGAGAGCACACTAGAAAACAGCAGTTTGACCGACAGCACACTAGAAAACAGCAGTTTGACCGACAGCACACTAGAAAACAGCAGTTTGACCGAGAGCACACTAGAAAACAGCAGTTTGTACGACAGCACACTAGAAAACAGCAGTTTGACCGACAGCACACTAGAAAACAGCAGTTTGACCGACAGCACACTAGAAAACAGCAGTTTGACCGACAGCACACTAGAAAACAGCAGTTTGTACGACAGCACACTAGAAAACAGCAGTTTGTACGACAGCACACTAGAAAACAGCAGTTTGACCGACAGCACATTAGAAAACAGCAGTTTGTACCACAACACACTAGAAAACAGCAGTTTGTACGACAGCACACTAGAAAACAGCAGTTTGTACGGCAGCACACTAGAAAACAGCAGTTTGTACCACAACACACTAGAAAACAGCAGTTTGTACGACAGCACACTAGAAAACAGCAGTTTGTACGGCAGCACACTAGAAAACAGCAGTTTGACCGACAGCACACTAGAAAACAGCAGTTTGTACGACAGCACACTAGAAAACAGCAGTTTGTACGGCAGCACACTAGAAAACAGCAGTTTGACCGACAGCACATTAGAAAACAGCAGTTTGTACCACAACACACTAGAAAACAGCAGTTTGTACGACAGCACACTAGAAAACCGCATACGGTGATAAACAGGCTGTCCCTGGCAAACGTCCGCTGAAAAATGGACTTAGATAGTAAGACAAATACAATGGCAGATAGTAAAAGATACATGTCCCGATGTATTGTACTGCTATCTGTTCTTCGGAAGAGCAGCCCGAATTTCACACAGAGAACCCTGTCGTGACAGAAAGGCAATACGATAGAACACGATACGATATGATACTTTGCAACACAATACAAAATGATACAATACAGTGCAATGTAGTTCAATACAGTACAGTGCACTAGTGTACAGCACACCACAGTGAGCAACGGAATATGGGAACGTGCGGGTGTGCATATATATGTGTGTGGGGTTGGGGGAGGGGGGTATGGGCGTATGTGTGTGTGCTTGTACAAGTAAGTGTGCCTCTGTGTGTGTGCGTGTGTGTGTTTGTGTTTGTGTGTGTGTGTGTGTGCGCGCGCGCGCGCGCGAGCATTGTAACACGTTTATGTGGTAGAGAGAATGTGTATGTGTGTGTGCATGTATACACACACACACACACACACACACACACACACACACAGAGCACGCACAAGCACACACGCAAACACAACACAACACAATCGTTGTGTGTGTGTGTGTGTGTGTGTGTGTGTGTGTGTGTGCCGTGGAAGCTGCGATACGTAGCCTAGAAATGAGTGTGTGGAGGGGGGTAGAGGGGGTGCAAGGTAAGGTGTGTGTATGGGGAATGGGGAGGGGGAGGGGCATTGTACGTTGTACGTTTATGTGTATTTGACTGTGCTTTCATATCTGTGAAACTGCATGCTTGGTGCATATCTGTTATGTGTGTGTATGTGTGAATGTGTGTCTGCTTTTTTTTGTTTTGCTTTTTTTAACATTTATTTGCTTATTTATCATCATTGATGTCTTTATTTATTTATTATTTATTTATTTATTTATTTATCTATTTATTTTATTTTCATCATTATTGGGGGAGACAGGGAACGAGAAAGAGAGAGATGGGGGGAGACAGGGAACGAGAAAGAGAGAGAGGGGGGGGGGAGACAAGGGAACGAGAAAGAGAGAGAGAGGGGAGACAGTGAACGGGAAAGAGAGAGGGGGGAGACAGGGAACGAGAAAGAGAGAGAGAGGGGAGACAGGGAACGAGAAAGAGAGAGAGGGGAGACAGGGAACGGGAAAGAGAGAGAGAGGGGAGACAGGGAACGGGAAAGAGAGAGAGGGGAGACAGGGAACGAGAGAGAAAGAGGGGGGAGACAGGGAACGGGAAAGAGAGAGGGGAGACAGGAAACGGGAAAGAGAGACAGGGAGACAGGGGGGGGAGAGACAGGGAACGAGGAAGAGAGAGAGGGAGACAGGGAACGAGAAAGAGAGAGGGGGGAGACAGGGAACGAGAAAGAGAGAGAGGGGGGAGACAGGGAACGGGAAAGAGAGAGGGGAAACAGGGAACGAGGAAGAGAGAGAGGGAGACAGGGAACGAGAAAGAGAGAGGGGGGAGACAGGGAACGAGAAAGAGAGAGGGGGGAGACAGGGAACGAGAAAGAGAGAGAGGGGGGAGACAGGGAACGGGAAAGAGAGAGGGGAAACAGGGAACGAGGAAGAGAGAGAGGGAGACAGGGAACGAGAAAGAGAGAGGGGAGACAGGGAACGGGAAAGAGAGAGGGGAAACAGGGAATGGGAAAGAGAGAGGGGAGACAGGGAACGGGAAAGAGAGAGAGGAGACAGGGAACGAGGAAGAGAGAGAGGGGGGGGGAGACAGGGAACGAGAGAGAGAGGGGGGGGAGACAGGGAACGGGAAAGAGAGAGAGAGGGGAGACAGGGAACGGGAAAGAGAGAGAGAGGGGAGACAGGGAACGGGAAAGAGAGAGAGAGGGGGGACAGGGAACGGGAAAGAGAGAGAGAGGGGAGACAGGGAACGAGAAAGAGAGAGAGAGGGGAGACAGGGAACGGGAAAGAGAGAGAGAGGGGAGACAGGAAACGGGAAAGAGAGAGAGAGGGGAGACAGGGAACGGGAAAGAGAGAGGGGAGACAGGGAACGGGAAAGAGAGAGGGGAGACAGGGAACGGGAAAGAGAGAGAGGGGGGAGACAGGGAACGAGAAAGAGAGAGGGGGGAGACAGGGAACGGGAAAGAGAGAGAGGGGGGAGACAGGGAACGGGAAAGAGAGAGAGATGGAGGAGACAGGGAATGAGGAAGGGAGAGAGAGAGGGGAGACAGGGAACGAGGAAGAGAGAGGGGGGAGACACAAAGAGAGACAGAGACAGACAGACAGACAGAGAGACAGAGACACAAAGAGAGAGAGGGGGGGTGGTATTTGAGAAACAGGCACAGAGAAAGACAGACAGAGACAGACAGACAGACAGAGAGATTGAGATAGAGAGAGAGAGAAAGAGAGGGAGAGCAGTATTTGAGAAACAGGCACAGAGAGAGGGAAAGAGAGAGAGGGAGAGAGAAAGAGAGAGAGAAGCATTTAAGAAACAGGCACAGAGAGAGAGCGAGAAAGAGAGGGGGGGAGAAAGAGGCATACAGACAGACACACAGACAGAAAGACAGGCAGCTGGGTGCAATAACCAACTTCATTACACAAACGACATTGAGGGAAATGGAAGAGACGGACAGACAGACAAACAGGCAGACAGACACACAGTCAGACAGAAAAACAGGCACACACAGTGCACCCCCTTCCTCTCCTGCCTTTTAAACGATAACATTCAAATATGAAAATCAATACTCAATAAAAGTAATGTCTACAATCACCAGTGTGTGACGGGACATTAACTCTCTCCATACGAACGGCGAAAGAGAAGACGTTAACAGCGTTTCACCCCAATTACCACCATCAAAATATTGCAAGTGAAAGGCTCTTATACCGAAGAGGTGAATGTTGACAAAGAATACCACAATTCTGACGACGGAAGCTAAAGGTTGGGTCATTGAGACACCCACTGGACATCCGAGGTGTCTGTGTAGAGGAGAAGAGAGGACTGGCCGTACTGAGTGAGTTAAACTAAATTCCAACTATACTCCAGCACACACACACAGAGAAATAGAGAGAGCGGGAGGAAGGGGAAACGGGGAGATAGTGAAAAACCAATACTCTTTTTCTAATGCAATTCCTCCCTATTCCAAAAACTGAGTCTTTCAATCAGTGTTGAATTTGGCCAGCCCGCCCTGTAAGCCAGGAAAATGAAATCATCGCCTGACGGAGGATGATGAACATTACCTGACAGGACTTCAGTCACGGGAATCAAATGATGGCGAGGCAGTGGAAGAAGGGGGTATTGCAGAACAGGATCAACATTCTTTGGCAAAGAGCGTGAACAGATTGGATGCTTTCTGTTGGAAAACGAATGTCATCATTCTGCCTGTCAGCATCTGGAACACATGAGAGAGAGAGAGAGAGGGGGGGGGGTGAGGGGGAGGGGGAGGGGGAGAGAGTGAGAGAGAGAGAGAGATAAAGAAAGAGAGAGAGAGATAAAGAGAGAATGAATGAATGAATGAATGAATCTTTATTTTCCAACGGTGAAGACATTAGCACTTTGGCCGACTTACACATCTGCCGTTGTTCTAAGAGACACACAAACATGTACGCATATAAATGTTATACTTAATACTTAATACATGTATAATGTACAAGTATAACACAGCGTCAAACTGAGAGACACAACATCGCTCACACCTGTACGAAACGGAAGCTAGTAACACACACACACACACGCACACATAC
>NC_134877.1:28812732-28815232 GCF_041734735.1 Babylonia areolata | reverse complement strand
GAAGAATTTGCCTCTTGTTTTGAAATGCTTTATTCTGAGATGTAAATAATTGGCCTACCATGGTCTTCCTCTCCATTATTCAGCCAGCTTGTACATACATACATACATACGCACAGAGCAATGACAATATTCATACATAAAGCCTTCAGGCTTCGCCTCCAGAATTTTCGTTTTTCGATGGGTTGGTTTGTTGATTCATCCCACAGTCCACATTGAACAGACCCCCCTTTTTTCTGAGACTCATCATTTCATGCTTTTATTACAAAGAAATTATTATCATTATAATTATTAGCATTAGCATTAATAGTATTGGTGTCATTAGCATCGTAGCTTTTTATAGCGAACTGAAAGTATTTATAGAGGAAACAAGGATTGGAGAAGAAAATATGGAAATCGGAAACAACGCTAAGATGGTTGTGTTGAATAATGAGAAAGGAGGGGAGGGACTTCTTCTTCTCCGTCTGTCTGTCTGTCTGTCTGTCTGTCTCTGTCTCTGTCTCTCTCTCTCTCTCTCTCTCTCTCTCTCTCTCTCTCTCTCTCTCTTTCTCTCTCTCGCTCTCTCTCGCCCCCCTCTCTCCCCCCTCTTTCTCTCTCTTGCTGTTGTGAGAGCATGATGAAAAGAAGCTTGCAGCTTAACCTTTCACCCTCTATAAAACATTCGAGCGAGTTTCTCTCTCTCTCTCTCTCTCTCTCTCTCTCTCTCTCTCTCTCTCTCTCTCTCTCTCTCTCTTTCTCTCTCTCCATAACAAGAAGAATTGAAAGGAAAAACGAATGAATGAAAGACATTGGAAAAAGGAAAGAAATAATGAACGAACGAACGAAAGAAAGAAAGAAAGAAAGAAAGAAAGAAAAAAGAATGAATAAATAAATAAAAATGCAATCACTATAGTGTATAAACGCGTGCAGCCATTTCTCCAGTAATACGGTGCAGAATCTCCACCCCCACACCCCACCTCAATAAATCTCCAGGCGGAATTCACTGTTACTTTCGGAAACAGTCTGCATATTACATAGGCGATCCTACGGTTGCATGCAACGGACAGGAAGGTGGCAGGATGAATAAGACGCTCATCTGACAAAGCAGAGTCCGTCCGTGAGGGTCTGGGTTCGCTTCCCGCTTTCGCCCTTTCTCCCTTGTTTGACTGGAAATACCAAACTGAGCATCTAGTCATTCAGATCGGGTGAGACAATAAACCGAGGTCCCGTGTGTGGCACGCACTTAGCGCACTGAAAAAGAACCCACGACAACAAAGGTATTGTCCTTTTGTTGACGGGCGCAATAGCCGAGTGGTTAAAGCGTTGGACTGTCAATCTGAGGGTCCCGGGTTCGAATCACGGTGACGGCGCCTGGTGGGTAAAGGGTGGAGATTTTTACGATCTCCCAGGTCAACATATGTGCAGACCTGCTAGTGCCTGAACCCCCTTCGTGTGTATATGCAAGCAGAAGATCAAATACGCACGTTAAAGATCCTGTAATCCATGTCAGCGTTCGGTGGGTTATGGAAACAAGAACATACCCAGCATGCATACCCCCGAAAACGGAGTATGGCTGCCTACATGGCGAGGTAAAAACGGTCATACACGTAAAAGCCCACTCGTGTGCATACGAGTAAACGCAGAAGAAGAAGAAGAAGTCCTCTAGCAAAATTATGTAGAAGAAATCTACCCCGATACGTACAAAAATATATATACGCATGCACACAAAGCTTGACAAAGCGCGTTGGATTATGCTGCTGGTCAGGCATCTTCCCAACAGATGTAGGGTAGCGTATGTGGATTTGTTCGCACGGAGTGACTCCTCCCTGAGAAACTGAAACTGAAGCACGGGACTTTGGTTTATCGTCTCATCCGAAAGGCTAGAAACCAGACTACCAAAAGGTCTATCGGAGGAGAGCGTGTGTGTGTGTGCGTGGGGAGTGAATACCGCGGTATGTGTATGGGACACGAACACTTGGACACTCGCTTCCCAGTCGGGCGTGTTACCACCAAGCCACCGGTCCGCTGTGTGTGTATACTTCATGAAAACACGGCACAGAAACCAGGCAGTGTGGAAACACACACTCCCAACGGGTAAGCGCCAGAAACACGTTGCATTATTAACACAGTACGACAAAGGGTACTCACAGGTCTGTTGTATTTACACAATACAGCAATGGTTTTGTCGACGTTGTGATGTATTCACACAACAACGATTTATTCCAAGGTTTACAGCTCTGGTAGGCAAGACAGTGGGGAGTGGGGGGGGATGGGGGGAGGGCGGGGGGAACGGGCATGGGGGGGGGGGGGGGAGGGACAAGCGCCAACGTCAATGTAGCGATGTCGAAAGTTCGGGGTCAAAGCCTGTGTGCTCACGTGCTGCTCAGTGAATGATTAATCCATTGACTGCTCCTGACGTGTATGTTTGTCAGTAGAGAGCCGTCACGCCACTGAGATGAAATTCAACAAAGCGGTCAGGCTGTCGGTCACCCTTTTTAATTCGGACTGCTTCCTTTCAGGAATA
>NC_134877.1:28752732-28805232 GCF_041734735.1 Babylonia areolata | reverse complement strand
GTATGCGCCTTTCATTTTTGGTGCATGCAAACGTCAGGTGTATGCCCTTTTCATTTTTGGTGCATGCAAACGTCAGGTGTATGCTCCTTTCATTTTTGGTGCATGCAAACGTCAGGTGTATGCTCCTTTCATTTTTGGTGCATGCAAACGTCAGGTGTATGCCCTTTTCATTTTTGGTGCATGCAAACGTCAGGCATATGCCCCTTTCATTTTTGGTGCATGTAAACGTCAGGCATATGCCCCTTTCATTTTTGGTGCATGCAAACGTCAGGTGTATGCCCCTTTCATTTTTGGTGCATGCAAACGTCAGGTGTATGCCCCTTTCATTTTTGGCGCATGCAAACGTCACGTGTATGCCCCTTTCATTTTTGGTGCATGCAAACGTCAGGCATATGCCCCTTTCATTTTTGGTGCATGCAAACGTCAGGTGTATGCCCATTTCATTTTGGTGCATGCAAACGTCAGGTGTATGCCCCTTTCATTCTGGTGCATGCAAACGTCAGGCCCCTTTCAATCTGCTTTCCAACAATTTTCATACCGACAAAGGTGTACAGAATCGAACAACTCGTATACATTGTGAAGTAAAAATGGAATACCGCTCTAAACATTGACTATTCAATGTGTGTGTGTGTGTGTGTGTGTGTGTGTGTGTGTGTGTGTGTGTGTGTGTGTGTGTGTAGTCACATTTTGGTGTGTGTATGTAACATTGATGTAATGTTTTATGTTAACAAAAGCGTTTTTGTAAAGCACCTAGAGCAGATTTCTGGATAGTGTGCTATATAAGTATCCATTATTATTATTATTATTATTATTCAACATGACAAGAACATTGGCATAACAAACAATGTTTCCAAAGCTTATTCCTGTACAATGCGTGTACACATGCTGCCAGCTAATGAACACTTCTTATACATTTTATATAGATGTGATGTAACCTTTGATACTTCCTTGAATCTGAAACAGAAAACTGCTCGTCTTCCCTTTCAGTCTCTTTCTAAGCCTGATCAGGGCCCCGCAGACGTACGTTTCAGTTAATGAGCTTTTGATGTTATCGGATGACCATAATCAGATCAGGCGGTGCTAGTGAGTGCACGTGGAGGTCACTTGATTAAAAGCAACGCGCATCGAGCCATGTGTACACAGTCATGAGACAATTGTCATTGGCTGTTGTTGTTTTTTTTCCGTTGTATTCATTGCAATGCTAGTCTTAGAGGGAAGGAGGGATCGAGAGACAGACAGACAGAACAGACAGACAGACAGAGACACAACATAGAGCGACACACAGACAGAAACACTGAAACAGAGAGGGAGAGAAAGGAAAAGGGGAAACTGACCGGCGCCTGGTGGGTAAAGAGTGGAGATTTTTCCGATCTCACAGGTCAGAATATGTGCAGACCTGCTAGTGCCTGAACCCCCTTCGTGTGTATACGCACGCAGATCAAATACGCACGTTAGAGATCCTGTAATCCATTTCAGCCCAGCATGCACACCCCCGAAAACGGAGTATGGCTGCCTACATGGCGGGTAAAATAAATGCAAAACAGTCATACACGTAAAATTTTACATGTCTGTCTGAGTGTATGTGTGCTTGCCTGAAATCTGATTGAATGGCACAGGAAACAAATGATGAGCGCCCAGTGGCAGCCGTCAGTCGGCTCTACCCAGGTAGGCAACCTGTTGTGTAAATGACCCCGTGTTTGTAAAGCACTTAGAGCTTGGTCTCCGACCGAGGATAGGCGCTATATAAGTATCGATATCAATCAATCAATCAAAAAATAAATAATTTCTTTCTCTGTCCCTGTGCGGTTGCACGTGTGTGTGTGTGTGTGCGTGCGTGCGTGCGTGTGTGTGTGTGTGTGTGTGTTCATTTGTTTCGTTATGGACACCAGAAGTTTTGCTAATGATTTATCGTCTGTTGCTTTATACCCTGTGTGTAAGGTTTCAAACACATCGCGTCTTCTTGGCTTCCACTGTCCTCGTCAGTCAATAAGAAATCAAATATATTCTGCTGCCATTGTAATATTATCTTTTTCTTTCTGTTTTTTCATAAAGACAAGCAACAGCAGAGAAACAAAACGCTGATTCCAAGAACTTCTAGTTTTCACTCCTTCTCAGAGTCACTGCTTACATCAGCTTCCATTTCTTCTCCATTCCCGCAACTCCTTCCAGTCCCAATGAGATCAAAGAAGAAAGTGACACGTTTCCTTTCATGAACTTTCGATACTATTGGATGACCATAACCAGATCTGAAGGCGGCAGTGAACGCATGGACGACTGCCTTGATGTCTTCTTTACTGTGTTAACTGCTTCACTTTTAGTTTGAGTATCAGTTGTAAGACTGTGTCAAAGTGAACATGTATGTATGTATGCATGTATGTATGTATGTATGTATGTATGTATCTGTGTGTGTGTGTGTGTGTGTGTGTGTGTGTGTGTGTGTGTGTGTGTGTGTGTGTGCATATCTACACATAATATGTATATATATATATATATATATATATATAGTGTGTGTGTGTGTGTGTGTGTGTGTGTGTGTGTGTGTGTGTGTGTGAAATTAATGAGCAAAAATGAAATGAGCTGAATGCAACAAGTCAACAAACAGGTAAATGAATAGATAAAGGACATAAAGAAAACAAAAGAAAAAAATGCACAGAAAGAAGTAATGAAAATGAAATAATCTTTATTCATGCTGTACAAGATACAGAACCAAGCTCAGCGTGTCATAACTGGCGCCATGAGATCCACCTCAATCCTGAAGATGGAGGAGACTACTGGGCTAGTCATTGGAGGACAGAAGGGACACAAAGATCCTCATCCAGGCAGCAAAATTCAAACGCCTTGAAAACCATCCAATGAACAACAGAATGAGCAGACCCACCATGAGCCGGCTGAAAAGAGGCAGCTTCATCTACCAGTCAAGACGCCTTGAAAGACAAACCCCATTCTTGATGGAATACGAAGCAAAGCCTATCCCGGCAAATGTCACCCACCGATCTTGGAAGAGGCAGGTGTTCCCAACAGTCGTCACCAGCATTCCCGGAGTGGAGAAGAGAGGAACACAGTCAGACACCCAAAGGAAGGCCCTGACCATGGAGTACATCTGCAATCAGTACCCCCAGGAAGACTGGACCCATGTCTTTTCAGATGGTTCCGCCACAGAAGCAACGACGGATGGTGGAGCTGGAACTTCCTCCGATACAAAGACGGAGGTGAAGAAATTGCAATCCCAACAGGAACATACTCCACCAACTTCCGAGCTGAGCGAGAAGCCCTCTGTGAGGCCGCCACAACAGTCTCGCAGAACTCCACAAGAACAACAGGGCAGGTGGTGGCGTTCTAAGACGCTCTCTCCGTGCTCCAAGCCCTCAAGAACTCCCGCTGCAAAGAACAGAACCATCTCACTTCAGCCCTTGTTGCCCTGAGTGCCAGAGTGGAGAAAGTGGTGATACAATGGGTACCAGCACACTGTGGTATCAGAGGCAACGAAAAAGCGGACATTATGGCAAAAGACGGTGCACAGAAGGAGCAGGCCAACAAAATGGTGTCATACGATGAAATAAAGATAATCAAGATAATCATCAAGGCACAGCAAGGAATAAAGTGGCGCCTCCAGCACCCCAAATATAACCCAGAAGACAGATACCATTTGCTAAAACGACGGGAACAGGTCAAGATCTTCCGCCTGAGGACTGGACACAACCACCTGCTCCACCACATGCACACATTGGTGAGGGACCAATGACAACCGACCACATCCTTCAAGACTGTAGGATGCATGCAGCATCCAGGAGGAAGTACTGGCCAACACCGACAGCAGTGGAAGCCAGACTGTACGGCACCCTGGACGAGCTGCGACGGACGGTAGCCTTCATCGAGGATACCGGGCTGCTCATCTAATGGGAGGCAAACGAGGAAGAAGAAGATTCATGCTGTCATGAGACACGCTGACCGCCACATCGTTGCTGTATTCATTGCATAGCCAGCCCGCCTGGGTGATGCTGTCAGGCTGAAAAAAAGTAAAAAGAAAAAGAGCAGTTTTTGTTGTTGTTGTTGTAACGCTGCTGGTCAGGCATCTGCTTGGCAGATGTGCTGTAGCGTATATGGATTTGTCCGAACGCAGTGACGCCTCCTTGAGCTACTGAAACTGAAACTGTTGTTGCTGTCGGAAGTTGTCGAGCATGATGACCCGTAAGAGCTGGTGATTGTGATCAATATGTTTTTGTTTGCTTGTTTGTTTGTTTTTGTTGTTGTTTTTGTTTGTTTGTTTGTTTGTTCGTTTGTTTGCTTTTTGGTTGTTGTTTTTTTGTTGTTGTTGTTTTTGTTTTTTTTGTTTTTTTTTGTTGTTTTTTTTTTTTTTGTTTTTTTTTTGGGGGGGGGTTGTTTTGGTGTGTGTTTTTTAATGATCTTTTTCCCCCATAAGATTCCATTGCTAGTTTCGCTATTGAAAACAGACTTCATTGCACTATCGTATTATCTCTCGGTCCCAGTCACTCTCTCTCACTTAGTTTTGTTCTGTCTGTCTGCCTGTCTGTCTGTCTATCTGTCTCTGTCTCTGTCTCTCTCTCTCGCTCTCGCTCTCGCCAACTCAAACTATGATCAAAGACCGTCAACGCACATTGAGTTTCGTGAGCTTTTGATTCTGTCGGATGACCATAATCAGAGTGGCGGTTCAATCTGACGCTGGTCGTCTCCTTTATAAACAGATACATGGCAGCGTGCATCCTATCACGTCATGTGCATGCTGCCACGTGCATGCAGCCACGAGACAAAGATGACCGGCCGTGATTTTCGCTGCGTTCAGTGCAGGGAATGTCACCCTGGGTGGATACTGCTAGACGTGTGCAAAGAAACAAGGGGTTTCCACGGAACAAGGAAGGAAGGAAGGGTAGATTGAAATTATTATAATAATAATAATGGTATTTATATAGCGCTGAATCTTGTGCAGAGACAAATTTAAGCGCTTTCACACCAGTCATTCACACGCATGCATAACTCTAAAACTGAAGAAGCTGAAGACAAGGAAAGGGTAGGGGATGGAGGCTATCTTGTGAAGGGGTGGGTTTTAAGGCCAGACTTGAAAGAGCTGAGTGCGGAGACCTGACGAAGCGAAAGAGGAAGTTCATTCCAAATAAAAGATCCAGAGACAGAGAAAGAACGGCATCCAACAGTGGAGTGTTTGAATCTGGGTATGCTTAAACAGAGTGGATCCAAAGCCGATCGTAGAGAGCGAGATGGAGTGTGGAGGTGAAGGCAGCCACAAAGATAACATAGAGTGCTGATCTTATACTTTACTCTGTGTGAGACAGGGAGCCAATGGAGACGTTGCAAAAATAGGAGTGATGTGCTCAGATCTTTTCTTTCTGAGGACGAGTGGTGGGAAGGAACTGTCCGCGACAACCCGGAAGTTATTGACATCAATATATAGCTTTCCTTTGGCGGGAGGGGTGGTGGCGGGTGATGATGGAGGGTGAGGGGGCAGAGCATGGGAGGGTGGGGGGGGGAGGAGGGTGGTAAGGGGCTGGTTATCAATTGCCCATTTTGCTATGGAAGACATATAGTTTGCTTTCGTCGTATACTTTCTCTGTCTCTCGCTCCCTCTCTGTCTGACTCGATCTTGTCTTCTTCTTCTTCTCTCTCTCTCTCTCTCTCTCTGTCTGTCTGTGTGTGTGTGTGTGTGTGTGTGTGTGTGTGTCCCTCTGTGTGTCTCTCTGTCTGTCTCATCTTTCTCCCTCTCTCTTTCCCTCTCTCTCTCTCATCTCTCTCCCCTCTATCCCCTCTCTCTCCCCTCTCTCTCATCTTTCCCTCTCTCGCATCTTTCCCTCTCTCTTCCCTTTCTTTCATCTCTCTCTCTCTCTCATCTTTCTCTCTCTCTCCACTCTCTCTCTCATCTTTCTCTCTCTCCACTCTCTCTCATCTTCCCCCCTCTCTCCTCTCTCTCTCTCTAGCTGCTGCAATACTAGTGTTTGTGGGATTTATCACAGATTTTTCTCTCTCATCTTTGGCTCGTTATCTGGCCGTTCGTCAATACGAGTTATTTGGAATTGATACAGTCCAAAGTGCTCGTGCGTAAGCTTCGGCACAGCCCTCCTCCAAGTTTGAGGATGTGTGTGTGTGTGTGTGTGTGTGTGCGTATCTCTGTCTGTCTATTTACATGTGTGTTTGTACGTGTATGTGTATTCATTTTGTGTGTTTGTGTTCGTTCTTTAGTTTAGTGTCTTTTCACTATCAGCGATATTAGACATGTGTGTGTGTGTGTGTGTGTGTGTGTGTGTCTGTGTCTGTGTCTGTGTGTGTGTGTCTGTTTCTCTGTCTCTCTGTCTTTCTGTTTATCTGCCTGCCTGTCTAAAAAAAATATGTGATTGTGCGTGCGTGCGCGCGCGCTTGTGTGTGTGTGTGTGTGTGTGTGTGTGTGTGTGTGTGTGTGTGTGCCCGCGCGCGCGTGTCTCTTTCGTGTCTGCATTTGTGTGATGTTATCTTCCATCCCTCTGCCCCAACAACCCAGAAAACCTGCACTGATGATCTCCTACCCTCGCATCATCCTCCATCCCTGGTCGCACACAGTTGAGACTGTAAACGTACAATTTAGTTCGTGAACTTTTGACGCTATCAGATAACCATAATCAGATCTGGAAGGCGGAAGCAAGTTCCCCGTGATGAATGCATCCTGCCACGTGCATGCAGTCACGAGACAGGGTGAGTGGCTGTTCGGGCACTGCGTTCACTGAAAATAGATCCTGAGGTAATGTTGCGAGACTTGCAAAAAAAATTGGAGAGCTGTTTTCTAACAGGGGGGGGGGGGAGTGGTAGGAAAAGGGAAATTGTCAGGGAGGAACGATACGTGGCAGCCCGGTGATTATTGGGAACAAGGGTTATTCATTTGTTTATGATTGTTTTCCGTTACTGTTGATTTATTGGTGGCAGAGTTGAGGGGGTAGGTGTGTGAATAGGGTGGGGGGTCTGCTATCATTCTCAGTTCTCATGTTGAAGATAAGGGACTCTCTCTTCCTACGAACTGAATCTTTACCCCCTCTCTGTTTCCTTGTTGGCCTTAGATACACGTGTAAAGCAACACGAAAATGGAGGGGGGAATTTCCAGTAATTTTGCTACTGCAGACCTTGCTGACACAACCCTTTAGGCCTTGCTGACACATCCCTTTAGGCCTTGCTGACATGTCCCTTTAGGCCTTGCTGACACAACCCTTTAGGCCTTGCTGACACATCCCTTTAGGCCTTGCTGACACAGCCCTTTAGGCCTTGCTGACATCCTTTAGGCCTTGCTGACACATCCCTTTAGGCCTTGCTGACACAGCCCTTTAGGCCTTGCTGACACAACCCTTTAGGCCTTGCTGGAACTGTTGAGAGAGGCAGAGGATATGGTAAGAGAAAGAAGAAAACAACAGCAACAAACAAACAAACATAAATCAACAAAATAAAACAAAACAACAAAAGCCATGTGCTGACAACATCGCAGAACGGAGAGGAAGAGCATTTGAAGAAAACACATTTCAGTTTAGTTCAGTTACTCAAGGAGGCGTCACTGCGTTCGGACAAATACATATGCACTACACCACATCTGCTAAGCAGATGCCTCACCAGCAACGTAACCTAACGCGATTAGTCAGGCCTTGAAGGAAAATAGAATAAGATGAAATCAGATAGATAGATAAACATATCGATAAGAAATAAGTAATGAAATAAAGAAAAGATTTTTTGTTCATATTACAAATAAATTAAAAATTTTTTTAAAAAAACACGAAAAACAATAACAATAATATGATGATAACAATGATGATATTAGAAAAAAATAATGAACAAATATAACACACACGCATACACGCACGCACACACACACACACACACACACACACACACACACACACACACACACAGAAACACACACACACACACACACACACACACACACACACGCACGCACGCGCGCGCGCGCACACACACACACACACACACACACACGCACACACACACACAGCAGAATCCCAGTCATTGACACACAACCAAGACTTGGTTCCTCTGCGTGGCTCCACAGTGGTTCTCCATAGAATTAAAGCGAAGAACGTTATTGTTATCGTTTCCTCCCCACACTCTCCCTGTCCTCTCCCTTTCCGTAACCCGATTCAAGCCCCGCACTTCCATTCCATCATCAGATCAGTTACAACAGACGCGCACCCTTTTTTTTTCTTTTTTTTTTTCGTGACTTTTCATGCCAATGGCTAACCATAATCACACCCGGCTGTAACAAACCAGTGCACGTGAAGCTCGCTACCCGTGCATCCTGTAACATGCATGCTGTGCGGAGACACGCTTGACTGTCTCTTGTGTTCCGCAGCGTGCATTCGCTTAATCAATTTGAACAGCCAGGTTGGCTAATGTTGCAAGACCACAAACAGGAAAAGTGCTTCACCAATGAGGAGTCAAGAAGAAAGAAATCTCCGGAAGTATCAACCGTCATGTGACGTTTGTTCGAACCAACATATTGTGTGTGTGTGTGTGAGTGTGTGTGTGTGTGTGTGTGTGTTTCTTCTTCTTTTGTTTGATCGTTTGTTGGTTATTTTGTTTTGTTGTTGTTGTCCTGTGCTTGGTATTGAAATAGGAGTTCGTTGTCATCGTCGATTTTGTTATTGAAAATATAGGGAATTCATTTCAGGTTTGATTTTTGTCTGTCTTTCGCTTTCTCTTTCTCTTGCTCTCCACCTCTCTTTTTTGTCTATCACCTTTACTTTCTCTCTGTGTCTCCATGTGTGTGTGTGTGTGTGTGTGTGTGTGTGTGTGTGTGTGTGTGTGTGTGTACATCTTAAACCAGTGCTACTGGTGTACACAGTACATACATTTTGGAATCTTCAATATTCTCACTCTACTCTCTAGAATATATTTTTTATCAACCTTGTCATGGAGGATTTGAGGGGGGCAGTCTTGCTCTGTGTTGGTCCCAGTGCCAGAACTCATCCTTGGCGTCTGGAGAGGCGGACAGTGTTGAAGCATATGCGCTGACGAGAGTGACATAGCCTTCGGAGGTGTTGAGGCGGAGAGTCAGGAGTCGTTCTGAACCGCCGCTGCCTGGTTCGATCATGTTCAGCAGGCTGTTCCTGACTGCAAAGCCTACTCCGTACTCTCTTGGGGCATCAGAGCTCTTTCCTTGCCAGAAGAAGGTGTAGTCCCTCTCCTTTAGTGTTCCTGAGTCAGCCAGCCGTGTTTCCTGCAGAGTGGCAATGTCCACATTTAGTCTCTTCAGCTCGCTGTTTATGACGGCCGTCTTTCTGGCGTCGCTGATGTCTTGCAGATCTTGGGAGAGCCCAGTCATCATTGTCCGGACATTCCAACAGGCCAGTTTCATTGTTGAACCGTTTCTTGAAGTTTTCTTTTTGCCTGGTGTGGAAATTAACGACCTGCTTGTCGGATATTCTCCTAATCTTCATACACCCATAGAAGAAGGCAGGTCGCGGCAGGACAGCACCTAACTGGCTGGGGGCTGCCCAGCTTGGGCGGGCGGTAGCTGTCCAGTGGGACGCGAGGGTCCTTCCCACCGTCAGAAGCAACCCCTGGCGTCGACTCTACGCCAATAATTGAGCGCTAACTTATAACCGGTAACTGTTGCTTCACGTGTTGTTCCGACGCTAGTGCTAGTAGCGAAGCTGGAGTGTCCTCTCCAGGTTTTAGGTGCAAGGTGCAAGGTGTTTGTGGATGGGTGGACGGATATAAGCCTGGGCAATGTAATATGGAAGACAGGCTGTTGCCCATGCAGCTTGTCCCCCCTCTCCACCTCGCTGACAGATCCAAAGGAACAGCAAGGCTGTTACGTTTTGGTGCCAACGCGGCCGCAGGAGCTGCCGGAAAGTGAAAAAGTTTACCATCCAACCGACTTAGGGGACCCACACCGGATTTTCTGTCAGGGTTTACTCCCTTAGCTAGGTGGCCGCATGTAGCTCTCCAGAGCTGGCGCCCTTTGATGGGTCATTTAATTCCACCAGGGTGTCTAGTCACCCTCCTCACCATTCTCCTGAGAGGACTGGTGGGGGTGCTGGTTTAGTCGTCAGCAATTCGACCCTGTGACAGGTAGTACTGGGATCCAGGTTACCAGCAGCAGATATATCTATCTGACCTGACTGCAACTAACATGGGAGAAAAAGCGACTACTTCCAAGTTTTATTGTGCGACGACAACGACTATGACGTCAGTGGTGTCTCGCTACAATTTTCCGTCACCATCCTTTCATTTCTGTTGGTCGTTTGCCTTTTCCAATTATCCACTCTGGGTTCTCCCGGTTTTCGAGATACGTTCACCAAGACAAGCAAATCAATGTAAGGTTACACGGTGGATTTCAGAGAGAGAAAGTGTTCATTTGACGGGCGCAATAGCCGAGTGATGAAAACGGTGGACTTTCAATCTGAGGGTCCCGGGTTCGAATCTCGGTAACGGCGCCTGGTGGATAAAGGGTGGAGATTTTTTTCAATCTCCCAGGTCAACAAATGTGCAGACCCGCTAGTGCCTGAACCCCGTTACTGTGCACACGCACGCAGATCAAATGCGCACATTAAAGATTCTGCAGTCCAGGTCAGCGTTCGGTGGGTTGTGAAAACAAGAACATAACCAGCATACGCATCCCAAAAAACGGAGTGTGGCAGGGTAAATGAATAAAACGGTCATACACGTAAAATGTTACATGTCTGTACGAGTTTCTCTCTCTCTCTCTCTCTCTCTCTCTCTCTCTCTCTGATTCTGTCTTTTCGTTTTTCTTATAGGACAAATACAAGGCCTCACGTATAAGAGCTGTGCGACAAAAATAGACGGAAAAAAATTCATGGAATCATAAATATCTCTGTTCTGCTCTCCCCGCGGACAGCAGCCCGAATTTCACACAGAGAAACCTGTTCTTATAACGAAATGTTATATAACACAATACACAAAGAAAACTTTCCTTCCCTTTTCGACCCCTTGAACTATTGGCACCACCGACAGACCATAGAGTTATCCAAAGGTGGCATGATGAAATAAGGGTGCTGTTGTGGGCGTGCTGTGAGCAGGGTAGAGACCACTGTAGTAAAAATAGATGAATACCTCATTGGCCAGGAAAGCTGAAGCCAACTGGACGCCATACTTAGACTCGTATTCGGCTGGCTGTCCGTTGAGACGTCGTCTGCTAACTGAACTGTATCTTCGGTGAAATCGCGTTATGCTTGCCCCCACGACATGCCAAACGTATCTTGATTGATATCTGCCAATGGTTTATTTACCAAAGTTATTACAGGAAATCAGTGTAGTGCCACGTAGCGCAAAGGAATGTCAGCTTAACTAACACCGCGAGCAAGTGAAAGCTTGCCGTGAAGCAGGCAATGGGGGCCAGCTGAGCGCTCGGATACATATATGTGGTTACCGCTTCGCACTGTACTGACACGAGAAGCAAAATGGCTGATTGAACACTTCCGCTGGCTTCAGTTAGCAAAGGGGCTCAGAGAAAGCATGCGCTATGCACCTATTTTTAGAGCAGTGGGTAGAGACACCCTGACCCATTGTCCATTCACCACCGGACGTCGAGCTCCGTCGTGGCAAGATGTAAAACGAACGTTTCCGGCAGACGAGGAAACCGCGGAAACAAATTGTGGCGTTTGGCCTCTGGCCGCGGCAATAGGATTTTGGAGTATGCTTAGCGTTTGGTGTCAAAAATCGATATCGATATCATTGTCAGGCTGACTTTGACAGTTGATTTCCATTGTGTTGTGATTTATACCAATGTTGTTGCTTGACTTATTGGAATTTTTTTTCCCTGTCTGTCTGTCTGACTGTCTCTTTGAATATCTGTGTCTGTGTTTCCATCTCTCTCTCTCTCTCTCTCTCTCTCTCTCTCTCTCTCTCTCTCTATTCATATATATATAAGTGTGTGCGCGTCTGTGTGTGTGTGTGTGTGTGTGTGTGTGTGTGTGTGTGTGTGTGTGTGTGTGTGTGTGTGTGTGCTGTCATGTGGACAGAATAATGACCTTTCTATTCGATTTCTGGAGTTCCTATTCGCTCTCTGGTTCTGCCTCGTTCAGCCTGTCTCTATATATTTCATTCTCTCTCTCTCTCTCTCTCTCTCTCTCTCTCTCTCTCTCTCTCTCTCTCTCTCTCTCATATATATATATATATATATATATATATGTGTGTGTGTGTGTGTGTGTGTGTACGGTTTAACTGAGGCGCTTTAAACCCATTTCATGGGGAGTGTGTGCCATACATGCACTGCATATTATTTTCTCCATTACGATAACATGGACGTAAGCAGAGCGAGACAGAGGCTGAGATAAACAGACAAACAGACAGTCGGACGGATGGACAGGCCAAGAGTCAGAAAGGAAAGCGCGGATCCGTGTTCGATTCTGGCATGCACCAGGTATTGTTGTTCCTTGTCCTGGCCAGACGCTAGCGATGCATTGCATGCAGGTCTTTCGGATGGAACGTTCATGGGACGAGTGCAGTAGCCGAGTGGTTAAAGGGTTGGACTTTCAGTCCCAAGGTCCCAGGTTCGAATCTCGGTAACGGCACCTGGTGGGTAAAGGGTGATTTTCCCGATCTCGCAGGTATACATATCTGCAGACATAATAGCTCGTGAACGCCCTTCGTGTGTATACGCACGAAGAAGATCAAGCACGCGCGTTAAAGATCCTGTAATCCATATCAGCAAACGGTGGGTTTTGGAAACAAGAACATACCTAGCCTGTGCACTCCTGAAAACTGAGTATGGTTGCCTACATGGCGGGGCAAATAAGCAAAACGATCATACGCATAACATGTTACATGTCTGTATGAGTGCGTATGTGTGCGTGACTGAAACCTGATTGAATGACACAGGAAACGAATGATGAGCACCCAACGGCAGCTGTCAGTTGGCTCTAACCAGGTAGGCAGCCTGTTTAAAAATGACTCCGTGTTTGTAAAGCGCTTAGAGCTTGGTCTCCGACCGAGGATAGACGGTAGAAATTATCTATATTGTCACCATCATCACCATGGTAACAAGAGAGAAGCCAGTGACCGCCGCCTGAGCTTTGCGAAAATCAAAAGAGAAGAAAAGGGGAGATAACTTGAATGGGGAAACAAATATGCAAAGAAGGAAAAGAAAGAGAGAGAGGGGTAGCGTTGCAGTTTGGGAGAGCCTGAGTTTGACCCCAAGAAAAATAAATGTCGTTGCGACAACAAAACTAATGCAACACAATATCATGGCTTCAGGTTCTGCTCCGAAATGGAAGAAATGAAAATAAATCACAAAATGGAAAATTCTATTGGGAAAAAACAGCAAAAAACTCGGAAGCTTTCAGGCAATCGGGATATGTCCTGTGGTTTTTTTGTTGTTGGGTTTTTTTTTTCTGGGGGGGGGTGGCAATCTGTGTCAGGAGGTAGCGTTTGTGCGCCGTTTTGTGCTTGATTTATTTTGTAGTTATTGGTGTTATTATCTCTTGCCTTTGATATATGCCGTTGCTGTTGGCATTATCTCTCTCTCTCTTTGGTTTCTTTTGGCGTTTCTGATTTGGTCGGGTTTTTTTGTATGGGTTTTGTGTGTTGTTGTTGGTTTTGTTGTTTTTGTTTTTCGACATTATCCATGTCTGCTCGTTGTGGCTACTGCTTTTCTTGACGCTATCTTCGTGTTTGACTGGCATCATCTCGGACATTAAATGAATTTGTTTTGACAGTATCTCTGTTGACTTTTTGTGTTGCTGTGATTGTTCTTGATTTAACGTCCATTCACTTGTTCATGGATGCAGACACTTTGCTTTCGTTGATGATAAAGTTTTCTTTTTTTTTTTTTTTTTTTTTCTTTATATTATGGCCATCAACGATATCGCCGATCCCATTCCCACCCACCACTCTCAACTATCCCCCACCTCCCTCCCTCTCTCCCTCACACACACACACACACACGCACACACACACACACACACACACACACACACACACACACACACACTTGTGTCTATTAATCCTTCGGGATTTTATGACAATAAATGAAGTCAAGTCAAGTCACACACACACACACACACACACACACACACACACACACACACACACACACACACACACACACTGTCCCTTTCTCTCTCCATCCCTCTCTCTCACACCCTCTCTGTCTCTGTCTCTCTGTCCTTCTCTCTCTCCCCCCCCCTCTCTCTCTCTCTCTCTCTCTCTCTCTCTCTGATACTCTTTTTTTTCCTTTCCCTTTTTTTTCATTTTGTCTCTGTCTTTCGAGAACTGAATGGGAAAAAACATTGTTTGCTCATTCTGGTGGTGGTGGTGTGTCCATCGAGATCGATGATGACCATCGTTGTCATCCAGCTGGGGGATGGGGGGAGGGTGGTGGTAGGGTGGGGTGGAGGATGCTCATGAATCTATCTGTGAATGCGCAGATGGCTGAATAGTCCAATCTGCGCACGAAATGTTCACTGACAGTTGGGGCAGACAAAGACAGGCATATCATTGTCAGGGAGCTTGTTTGCCCGTGACTTTCTGGCCTGCCTCTTCTGAACAGCTGCTGCAGTCCTGTTGGCCTCGCACAACTTGGCGCCTTTGTGCACAGCAGTGCGCCATTTGTCACGGTCCACTGCAGATTCCTCCCAGGAGTCAGGGTTGATATCAAACGCTTTAAGAGAGACTTTCAGAGTATCTCTGAAGCGCTTCTTCTGACCTCCGTGTGATCTCTTCCCTTGTTGCAGCTCGCCATAGAAGAGCCTTTTGGGCAGCCGATGGTCTGGCATGCGCGCCACGTGTCCAGCCCAGCGAAGCTGGGACTGCATCAGGATGGTGAAGATGCTGGGAAGGGTGGCTTTTGCGAGCACCTCTGTGTCTGGGGTCCTGTCTTGCCACTTGATGTTCAGTAGCTTCCTGAGGCATGTTGTGTGGAAGTGGTTCAGCTTCTTGGCATGTCGCTGGTACACTGTCCAAGTTTCGCAAGCGTACAGTAGTGTGGGGAGAACTACTGCTCTGTAGACCTTTAGCTTGGTCTCAAGACTAATGCCTCTTCTGTTCCAGACATTTGCACTGAGTCTGCCAAAAGTTGCGCTTGCTCTTGCAATCCTGACGTTCACTTCATCGTCGATGGTCGCATTTCGTGACAGTGTGCTGCCAAGGTATGTGAACCGCTCCACCGCACTGAGTCTCTGACCGTTGACTGTGATGTTGGGCTCAACGTAGGGTTTCCCTGGGGCTGGCTGATGGAGAACTTCAGTTTTCCTCGTGCTGATGGTAAATCCGAAGTTCCTGCTGGCAGTGGCAAACTTGTCGACGCTGAGTTGCATGTCAGCTTCAGATCCAGCGAAGGGCACAATCATCAGCAAACAAAAAGTCTCTGATGATGTCTGTCATGACCTTCGTTTTTGCTTGAAGCCTTCTGAGGTTAAACAACTTGCCATCTGTTCGGTACTTTAGGCTGATTCCAACATCGCCATCTCTGAAGGCATCAGTAAGCATTGCAGAGAACATGAGGCTGAACAGCGTTGGAGCCAGGACGCAGCCTTGCTTGACACCATTTGTGACAGCAAAAGGAGCAGATGTTTCGCCATTGTCCTGGACTCGAGCCTGCATGCCTTCATGGAATTGGCTGACCAAGGAAATAAATTTCCGAGGGCATCCGTACTTGGCCATGATCTTCCACAGTCCCTCTCTACTCACGGTGTCGAAGGCCTTAGTGAGGTCGACATAGGTGGAGAACAGATCAGCATTTTGCTCCTGACATTTCTCTTGCAGCTGCCTTGCAGCAAACACCATGTCGGTGGTTCCGCGCTCTTTCCGGAATCCACATTGGCTCTCAGGCAAATGACCTTGGTCAAGGTGTGCTGTGAGGCGGTTTAGTAGGATCCTGGCAAGTATCTTGCCTGCGATGGAGAGCAAGGAAATGCCCCGATGGTTATCACAGGCTTGCCGGTTCCCCTTTCGCTTGTACAAGTGAATGATAGATGCATCTTTCAAATCCTGGGGGATCGTCTCTTCTTTCCACATGAGTGAGTACAGCTGATGGAGCTTCTCAGTCAGCACAGTGCCTCCATCCTTGTAGACCTCTGCTGGTATGGAGTCTGAGCCAGGTGCTTTGCCACTGGATAGCAGACGGATTGCTTTCTGGGTCTCAAGAAGTGTTGGCGGATCGTCCAGTGCTTCGTTGATGGGGACTTCCCCAGAAAATAGTATTAATTCTATGTTTCTGCTGCTACGCCTGACGCTGTATATCATGTCTGTATGTCTGTCTGTCTGTTTCTCGCTTGGTTTCTAAGATTGTTTTCTTTCTATTTCTTTTATGTCTTTATCTGGCGTTTTTTTTAAATACTTGCTTCGTCCTTTCTCTCATTTTGACTGTATGACCTGTCCCTTAAAAAAAAAAGTTGTCGTAGTAGTAGTAGTAGTAATAGTAATGATGATGATAATAATAATGATAATAACTGTAATAATAACAATAATGATAATAATAATATGATAACAACAACCATAATAACAATGATAATAATAATATTGATAATAATGATAAACAGCTCTTTCTGTGGACCACGAGTAGTAGTAGTAGCAGTAGCAGCAGTAATGATAATGGTGGTGATGATGATAATATTAACAATAATAATAACAATAATAATAATAATAATAATAATAAACAGCTCATTCTGTGGATCACGGCACACAGATAAAACCTGCACTTTTCAAGAGCAAATTTACGCATTCTCTGCTAAGACCGCGTGCTGATGTACAAAAAGGCAGTGATCCATTTGAACCACACATTGTTCCTGCACAGAAAACGTGGAGTGCTTGCACCAGAGCCGATGTAAGCTGATTTCTTCACGTTCTCAGATTTCACACACAAGACGGAAGCGAAAGGAATGAACCGACTGCAAGCATTCGATGCAGTGGTTTTGTTAGCAGTGAATGAATGGAAATGTTACGTCCACTGCCGTTGGTGTCGTGTGTATGAAAAGCGCACGTGTGTTACACGCACGCGTACAATATCTCTCTCTCTCTCTCTCTCTCTCTCTCTCTCTCACACACATCTGATTTCCAAATACAACATTGCCGATGCATGAGAATGAGCCCACAGTGACGTTGGTGGTGCTATCGGTACTTGAGACACCAGACCGACCAACGTTTGATTTAAAGATCACCTCCAGGGGCAAACTTCGCATTCCCACCTTCACTGTCGTCATTGGTGAGGGAAAAGTTTTTGGTCAGCGTTAAAACGACTGACTTCGGCCTTTGACCCGAAGCTTTTTGTTTGTTTTGTTTTTTATTGTTTTTTTTTGGGGGGGTGGGGTGGGGTGGGGATTGGGGGCGAGGGGCGGGGGGTTTCCTCTCTCGACTGACAGTAAGTATTCTAATGTGCTCGCTTTCTGTACCGAAAAGAGACCAGGGTAGTTTTGAAGACGAGTTTTTGACTCACTTGTGTAAACAAAGTGAGTCTATGTTTTAACCTGGTGTTCGGTTGTCTGTGTGTGTGTGTGTGTGTGTGTCCGTGGTAAACTTTAACATTGCCATTTTCTCTGCAAATACTTTGTCAGTTGACACCAAATTTGGCATAAAAATAAGAAAAAATCAGTTCTTTCCAGTCATCTTGATTACCTCTGGGATGGGCACACAAAAACAGCCAAATTATATGCAAACTGAATTTACTGGGGTTTTTTGTTTGTTTGTTTGTTTGTTTTGTTTTGTTTTGTTTTTTTAATTCTCTAAACTTGGCACTTTGATCTGATATTCTGACACAACAAGAGCAGTCATTTTTATCATTTTTTGTTCAAACAAGAACTTCTTTTGCTAAGCATGGAAGTCATATTTATTTTGCATGTTTTTGGTGCAGATACTAAAAAAGGGAAAATAATATGTAATTAATGCTAGGGGACTTAATTTGCTTAAACTGATCTTTCTCATCTTAAACATTACATTTTGAAATTATACTCAATATATAAAAAGCTTGTGTGTTTTACTCTCAGTGTACAGGGCTTTCACTGTGTTCATTCGCCCAAATGGTCTTTTTCGGAAAATACTAATATCAGTAGGACGAGTGGACTTTATAGATCTATTGGCTGAGCCCTGAAGGTCATTGGCAAAAATCAATTGCGTACACATATTTATACATATTCAAAGCGCGTGCTCATATTCTTCGCGAACGCGGACGCCATTTTGTTTCCAGTTGTTGACCTGCCCGTTCAATCCTATATTCAATCGACAATACACGATAACATGTGATGGAAAGTTGGAGAAGGAGACCGTAAAATGTTTATTCAGAGAAAGATTTGTGAATACCTCATCACTTACTGGATTATGCCCCAAACATCCAAAAAAATATCCACAGAATCAGTCGGAATTCAGTTTAAAATAATAAACCATGAGAGTTAATGCCCTTGAATTGATGGAACGAAAAAATTTCCCGTCTTGACTTTTCTCAAAAAGAAGTCCTCTTCACTTCATACGACGTTTAGAAGTTCTTGTACTTGGCTCTACATGTTATTAGTTTAACAAAATACTCAATTTTCATATCAACTTTAAAACAAAACAAAAAAAAATAATAAAAAAATAAAAAGAATGAACATAAAAGAGAAATTGAATCGACCGTGTCAACCGGGTGTAACTATAAACTTGTACATCTAGCTAGATCCAGAGAAAACGGCTAAATGTTGCAGTGTGATTGCGGCGATAGCCACTTCTCCTTTACCGCGGACTTAGAAAGAATTCTTAATTGCCCTTAAAGATTTTTTTGAATGCCCAAGATACACCAGAATAAAATGACTTAAACAGCGTTCTCACTGCGAATACCGGAATCGATTTATCGCCCTTTAAAAAAGCATGTTTAAATATTATATTTTTGAACGCCAGTTAAGAAGCCACGATAGTGTAATGGGTAAGACAGTTTCTTCTCACCCGAACACGCGGAGTTCGAATCTGCCGTTAGGACTTTTTCTTTTCTTTTTTTTTTTTCTTTTAATCCAAAGCTTTATAATAACAAATACAGAACGCATTTTAACGATTAGATTTTTTTTTAAGTGTATCACAAGTGAGTCTTGAAGGCCTTGCCTCTCTTGTTTCTATTTGTTTAATGTGTGTGTGTGGGGGGGGGGAGAGGCGGGAGGGGGTGTGTTGATTTGTTTTCTAAAGCTGGCACATCGGTGATAGTGCACGTTTTCGATAAGGAGATGGAGACAGAGTGTCTAAAAGACAGGGAAAAAATGTGTTCATCAGTTTCTTAATCTCAGACTTTACCCTTTCTCTTCACTGTCAATACAACAATATTACAAAAGTCAAACATAGTCACTCTCAGTTTCCGATTATTTTTTTTTCCCCTGGATATCAGACGACAAGGAGACTGGAATCTGAGTGTGGTTTTTTTCGCTCACAGTCGCAGCACAACAATGTTAACTTCTACACACAAAATGCTGATTTCCCACACACGTACCTCAAACGTGCCCTTCCCCTGTTCCACGAGACTGGGTAGAGAAGGGGTCGTGCTATCATCTGTGTGCAGACGACTAAGCTCTTGGCTTTCCTTTCGGCCCAAGTAAATGGAGTACGTGTGCGTTTCGGTTCCACCTAAATTTACGCTGCTTCGGTAGCTCAGACACGAACCTATGCTGAATTCGAGAAAATGGCCAAGAATCCAACTATCGATTCACAGAAACTCACTCCAGCATAGAAGAGGTTGGGGGGCGGGAGGGGGGGGGGTGGATTGGGGGCGGGGAGAGGGTTGAAATTTAGGTCATCTTGAGGACAGGGTACGAAAAGCCGCAGAATGTGGGTGGGTTTTTGTTTTTTGTTTTTTTGTTGTTGTTTTTTTAAATTGTTTTTTGTTGTTGTTTTTTTAGGACGGGGGGGGGGGGGGGGGGGGGGGGGGGGGGTCTTTTCGTCATGACCAATGTAATGTATTCAGGATGCTGACATGCATTGGCTTTCAAGACTATTGAAAAGGACTATAATCTAGGCTTCTTTTTATCACCTTTGTTTTTCGGGTGTTTTTTTTGTTTGTTTTGTTTTTTGTTTGTTTGTTTCTCGTGGTTTTTTTGTTTTTGTGGTTCGTGTTTTTTTGTTTGTTTATTTCTTTCTTTTGTTTTGTTGTTGTTGTTGTTTTGTTGTTGTTGTTTTTTGGGTTTGTTTTTGTTTTTTTGTTTGTTTTGTTTTGTTTTGTTTTTTGGTGCCCCATCATCTGCACCGTTTCAGTGGCATCACACCCACGCCGCTGAGTCCCTCGCACACACCCCCTCCCCCGCCCCCTCACACACACACACACACACACACACAGCTACACCCGGGTTCGTCTGCCACAGTCCCAGTGCCGGAAGTCCACGAGGAACCATTGATGTGAGGTTATACCTTTTTCAGTCATTCTGGTGAGACATTAAACCGAGGTGCCGTGTGAAGCGCGCGCCTAGCGCACGTAAAAAGAACCCCACGGCAACAAAAGGATTGCTCCTGGCAAACTTCTGCAGAAAAAGTCCAGGAGAGAGAGAGAGAGAAATGGGTGGCGCTGCATTGTGGCGACGCGATTTCCCTTTGAAAAGCAGCCCAAATTTCACAGAGAAATATGAAGTGACAAAATGCAATACAATGCAATACAATACATACAATACAGCACAAATCAATCCTGTACAACACATCCAGACCTTAGTTAACCAGGCCCGAAAAAAACCTGCTTCTGCAGTTTTGGACAGACAAGTTAGGCAGCGCCCTCAGATGCATCCATGAAGTAGCTCACTATCTGCTGTAAGGTTCCAGCATTCCGATTTGAGCTCATAAGACTCCGTGCTTCGGTCAATGCATGCCACTGGCCAGCAAATCCCACGATGGTATGGGCATCACGTGGGGTTGGAGTTCGAATCTGCGTCCTTCCAATCAATATTACGTTGTTATACTAACCTGTTTGAGATTGCGGCAGGTATTTCTCTCAAATATCTTTTGTTCAGAAAAAAGAAGAATATATAGCAAAGCATGTGCCATTTCTTTAGACCAAATCTTCGACATTTATTCTGTAATGTGATGTTGTTAGACGATTTCAAGATCTCTTTACGAAACAAATGTTAACAGAAAGGAAACGATATATAGTTTTGAAACACACACACACACACGCGCGCGCGCGCGCGCGCGCGCGCACGCACGCACGCACACACACACTCACACACACACACACACACACACACACACACACACTCCAACCCCTCCCGTCCCCCCACTCCAAACTCACAAAGACACTTGCAACTTTCTCCCAGCAGTTTGAAAAGCAGTCAACTCCAAGAACATTTCCACCACACTGACGATGCAGAAAATCAAAGCTTTACGGATCTGGTGCAGCAGCTGAGCGGATTTCTGCAGACAGCATCCCAGTGCCTTTGATGAAACTTCACCTCTGGGTAAGGCTCACGTTCCGTCTTCACCGCTGCTGTTGCTGCTGTTGTTGTTGTTGTTGTTGTTGTTGCTGCTGTTGCTGCTGCTGCTGCTGTTGCTGCTGTTGTTGTTGCTGCCACTGCTGTTTCTATTGCTGCTGCTGCTCTTGTTGTTGCTGCTGCTGTTTCTGTTGTTGCTGTTGCTGTTATTGCTGCTGTTGCTGTTATTGCTGCTGTTTCTGTTTTCCTGCTGCTGTTGTTGCTGTTGCTGGTATTGCAGCAGCTGCTGCTGTTTCTACTGCTGCTTTTGCTGTTTATGCTGCTGTTTCTGTTGATGCTGCTGCTTTTGCAGCTGATGTTTCTGTTGCAGCTGTTTCTGTTGTTGCTGCTGTTTCTATTTCTGCTGCTGTTGCGGTTGTTCCTGCTGTTATTGTTGCTGCCACTGCTGTTGCTGTTGTTGCTGCTGTTTCTGTTGTTGCTGTTGCTGCTTTTGTTGCTACTGCCGTTCTGCTGTTATTGCTGCTGCTGCAGTTGCTGCTGTTTCTAATGCTGCTGCTGCTGCTGTTTCTGTTGTTTCTGCTGCTGTTGTTGCTGCTGCTGTTTCTGTTTTTGCTGCTGTTTCTATTGCTGCTGCTGCTGTTGTTGCTGCTGCTGTTGCTGTTGTTGCTGCTTGAAAGTGAGTGGTCAGGATTATCCCGGTTCGATTTAAAATCTGCAATTTCAAAGTCTTTTCCTGGGTCTTTTTTTTTCAGGGGAGCGGGGAGGGGTGGTGGGGGGAGGGGGGTGGCGATCTGTTTTGGAATGAGGTTGGATTCGTTGTGTTTGGATCAATTTCGATCTGTAATTTGAAGTCTTTTCTGGGCTCAGGGTTTGTTGTTGTGGTGGTGGGTTTTGGGGTTTTTTTTTCGCGGGTTGGGGGGTCGGGTGGGGTGGGGGGGGGATGGGTGCACTCTGTCTTGGAATGAGGTTGGGCGTGCTGTCCTGGTTTTAGGACTTGGCTAGGGCTAGAGTTATATGTTAACAGACATGTAGATAGACAGACAGATAGATAGATAGATAAACAGATAGATAGATAGATAGATAGATAGATAGATAGATTGACATTTCGATAATTAGATACATAGATAATTATACCCAGCTTCATCACTTATTACATTACTATACCCAGCTTCACCATTTATTATATGCTCTGCTCCAATGGGGCAAATTTTCGTTTATGAGTGTATGCCATATCAGACTGAAAAACAGAGCAGAACACCAGAGCAGATTCAGACCAAATATCTGTTGAAAACTAACAGGCCGCTTTCTAGAAAGCCATAACGAGTGTTGGATGAGTGTGGAGGGGAGTGAGGGGGGGTGGAGGGAGGCATCCATTTCATGGTCGCCAGGCGTCAAACCAAAAACCACAGACCAAGAAAGACACAGCGGCTGGTCGGTGACAAAAACCTCTTCCATCATACCAGCTGCCCCTGGGCAAAGTGGTTAGTGTACTGGAATCACGACTAGGAGAATGCAGGCTCGAGCCCCATCACAGGTGTTGTTGTTTGTTGTTGGGTTTTTTTTGTTGTTGTTGTTGTTGTTTTTTGTTTGTTTGTTTGCTTGGTCTCTCTCTCTGTATATCTGTCCGAAAAAAAAAAACACGAAAAAAACACCGTCACCGTTTGGTTTATTGTGGATGGGTGGCATCTCTCTCTCTCTCTCTCTCTCTCTCTCTCTCTCTCTCTCTCTCTCTCTCCCTTTTTCAGCCGGCCTCCTGCGCCAAGATCACTTTGCTATGGACTCACACGGGAAAAGTGGGACCGCACAGTCGGGGGTGATCCACATTATGGATGAGTCTTTAGGAGTTTTGTCATAATTACCAGACCAATAATAGAAGTGTCTGCATCATTTTCTAGGGCCTGGTGGACACCGGGTATATTGTAAGAGTCCAGTTTTGTCAAGAAGTCCCAAACCAAATAGGACCCTTCATGACAGCATCGTCATCACTACCATCATCATTTACCATCACTGAGACATAGAATCGAATTGTCCAAACTTCTGGCGCACACAAAAAAGACTGTCCTTTAGATAAAGATGTTTTCATTCGGTCAGGACATGGTTCAAAGCTTGAACTGAAGTATGTATCTGGACAATCTATATGGTCCAAAATGTTGGTATTGACTGCATGAACGTTTCAATGTCTTGTATATCTCAGAATAGGCTGAAATATCGATGACGGCAGTGCCACAACTACTACTACGATTACTATTACTACGACTACTGCTGCTGCTACTACTACTACTACTACTAATGCTACTACCATTTCTACATTATTTTTGCTTGTCTGTAATAATAGAAGTGGTAGTGGTGGTGGTGGTCGAGGTGGTAGCGGTAGCAGAAGTATTACTTATACTATAGTCATCATGGTCACTACTTCAAACAATCATAAACAAAATAAAATCAATAACAAAACAAAACTAAACCACCACTGAGAAGAAGAAGTCCTGGAGACTAATAATCACCACCTTCTACCAAAGAAAAAAAATAAAGGTGTCCCACCTTCTACCTGATATTCAGCAGTCATGATTTCCAATTTAACGACTGTACCAATGTCGATTTCTTTACATGGACAACGCCATGCAACAGAAAGAAAATCTCTTCCTGCACAATCACAGCCGAGAAAATTGAAGTTTTAATCAAGGGGAGATGGGTGGGTAGGAGAACGGGGAAATCCGGACAAAAACACATTGTTTCTGTTTGGGAATCCATGAATCTGCATAGCAATTATCGTACTGCATGAGGTGGATTCCATGACGTAGGGGCAAAGAGTGAGAAATGAAAGTTCATTATCTGGAAGGTGTTTAACGCTGCGGGAGGTGACGTGGTGTTCCCAAAGCCTGACCGAATGGGACATGCGTGGGCAGCTCCCCCCCCCCCCCCCTCGCCCGCCCCCCCCCCCCCTCCCCTCCCTCACCCCCGGCCCCCCACAGTGACAACACCAGGGCTGTCCTGATTCACTGCGCAGCCATGAAGCTCTGAAGAAAATAAGAAATGGATTTTCCAGACTCAGTTATGTCATTATTGGTAAGAACCTTAGCAGTTGTGATTAACCGCAGATTTGGAAATAATAATTTAAAAAAATACGAATGCGAAAATATGCACGAGCAGACGAATACACACACACACACACACACACACACACACACACACCACACACACACACACACACACACACACACACACACACACACACACACACACACACACAGTGAGAGAGAGAGAGAAGATGGGGGGTGGGGGGGGGGAGGCGGAGACAGAGACGAGGAAGGTTTCCCCTGCACTTTAAAACAAGTCAGCTCCGAGAAACATTTCCACAAGACTGCTGGTGCAGAAAAGCCAATCTGAACAAGGCCAGCACGGCAGCTGCTGCTTGAGACAACACGCAAACTGTCTTTGATTAAACTTCACCGCCCTGGGCCAACACACTCTCCTCCCTCTCCGTCGTCACTGGAGGGAAAAGGATGAAGAGGGTGAGAGGTTGATCTCGGCCCTTTGATCTGGAGTACTTCCGTGTTTGGGTGTTGATTCCATCTATGGTAGTTCGTGTTCTGGAATAGTCTTGATCTTGGAACCCCAGGTTGTTTGGGTGGTGTTCTTTTTTTTTCCAGAACTTGCCTTGTTCCTTGTCGTCAATACGCGAGCATCCCAAACAATTTCTGGTTGCTTTGGCAAATTAGTTTGACTTCAGTCAGTAGGAAGGTGTCAGGCGTGCTGTGTTATTATCAGTATGACTGTGGTAGGCCATGATCGACGCACTGGGCTATTATCGCCTCGGAGGTGTTGAACACATATTCGCACAATCACGCGTACATACTTATAAACGGAAACACGACATACGTGTCCATAAACAGCCAAGTGGGCGTGTGCGCATGAGCACACACACACACACACACACACACACACACACACACACACACACACACACACACACACACAGTGAGAGAGAGAGAGAGAGAGAGAGAGAGAGAGAGAGAGAAAAGACAAGACAGACAAGACAAAATTCTTTATTTCGAGGATAATAGATAAGCACTTGTGTGCTTTTTTACATCCAGTCCGCGCCCTAAATAAGGTCTACACTACACAATATTTAATAAAGTGAAAGCATGGTGTTAGTAGAGATACACAACAGAGGAAAAAAATGCATAAATCAAAACAAAAACAACAACCACACACACACACGCACGCACGCACGCACACACGCACACACACACACACATGACATACAGACACTAGCATGGTGTTAGTAAAATGCACAGGTAAAAAAAAAAAAAAAGGAACAAAATCAAAGAAACAAACACACACAAGACACACCGCATTACACATCAGAATGGGGGATAGAGGGTGAGGAAGGTTCTGTCAACCATACACATTTGACAAACAGTATCAATAAAATGAACGATTTCCATTACACATTATGGCATAAGGTAGGAAAGGCAATGTTTTTTTAAGGTGGTTGGGCAATGGTGTTGTTTAATTGTTTCTGGGAGTGAGTTTCATAGGGTGGCGCCTGAGTAAATCAGACTGGATTTGAACAAGTCAATTCTTGGAATTAGGATATGGAGGGGATATGGGGGGATTCCTTGATGAATTTACAGAAAATGTGTCTATTAATGTTGGTGGTGCATTACCTGTCATAATCTTTCGCATCATGATTCCTTTATTATACTTTAATCTACGGATTAGTGGGATAATATTCGCTTGTTTATAGTCTGAGTCTAAAAGGGTAGTCTTTTTAAGGAGTACCAGCTTGAGCCCCCGTTTATGAAGATTCTGTAATGGCTTCATGGTATTCGCACTTGCGGAGTCCCATAGTGTTGATGCATTATCTATTGTAGACTGGATATGCGCTTGAAAAAATAATTTCCGTGAATGAAGGTCAAGGAAATGTTTGATTTTGGGTAGTTGATGGGTTTTCTGGGCTGTCTTTTTGCAAAGGAAATTCATGTGAAGATTCCAAGTGAGATTGTTGTCAAATATGATCCCCAGAACTTTATGATCACTGACCTGTTCAATAGATTCGCCTTTAATTTGGATGGAAGGAAGATTATGTATAGTGTTTTGCCTCTTTTGTCTGGTTGTGATTAACATGCATTTTGTTTTTTGAGGGTGAAGAGACATGTGGTTTAGTTCGGTCCATCTAACGAGGTATTCAGTACTTTCTTGTAAGTCTTTTACAAGAGCGACAATGTCAGTATGAGAAGTGTGGATTGTTGTATCATCCGCAAAAAGTTCACAGGCGGATCTCATATGGAGCGGTAGGTCGTTTATATATATTGAGAACAGTAAACGGCCTAGAACAGACCCCTGAGGAATGCCATAATTAACTGTTGTTGGTGCGGAGATTGATGTACTCATTGTCACGCATTGTTGTCTGTTTGTCATATAGGATTCAAGAGAGAGAGAGAACTGTGGAGAAGAAAGATGGTGACATGGACAGAGAAACCATGGAGACACAGGCATCAACCAACACACACACACACACACACACACAGACACACACACACACACACACACACACACACACACACACACACACACACACACAGATATATATATATATATATTCAAGTTTTGTGATTTTAAATGCTTTGACCACTTACACATCTGTATCAAGGGAAAACATCCCTAGAGAATGACACACCTGCTGTCGTTAATCACGTTGCTAGTCATTTGAGAACGTGCCCAAAATAAACAAAAAATACCCCGTGAATACAACGATTACGTGTTTCATCGTTGTAACTGGAGATATGAGAACAGGAGCTACATTTGTTCACAAGGAATACAAACGGGCTAGTCTGATTTCACCGAAAAGCCGATACATGGAAAAAGACAGTGCATTTAAACGAAAATGATTTATTACCGCTCTCGGGATGAAACGATTTTGACTGAAAGTTTTGTTCAAACAGATGAGCTTCTTTGATTGTGTGGATAGATAATAAAATGCACATATCGAAATATAACACATGACAGTATGTCATCTAGCGTGTGTTTGAACAGCGACAAAAATACAAACATTAACGACTGTAATCTCGTATTCTGTAGACAAGCAGCAAAGGTGGTTCAGATAACCCCCGGAATTGATTCTACAGAAAAACGAAGGGATTGACACAAGGACTAGGTCCCTGATACAAATGAATAATACAACCTTATTTCTCTCTATCTCTCATCCACAAAGAATTGGAGGAGGAGGAGGAGGAAGAGCCGATGAGAAGAGGAGGGTGAGTAGCAGTGTCCTGGCAGTGTGAACATGGGGATGGTAGCTGCAGCGCCAGCAGCAGCAAGGAACAGGTATTCTGCAGGGGATGTCTGGAGCGGCTGGGTCCCCTTATGAAGTCTTTGCTTTATGGCCTTTTAAAGCGACGCCCTGAATTGCACGTGCGCGCTCGCGAGAGAGAGAGAGAGAGAGAGAGAGAGAGAGTTTGCTTTGTGTGTGTGTGTGTGCGCGCGTGCGTGTGTGTGTGTGTTTTGTGTGTATGCGTGTGTGCGTGCGTGTGTGTTTGAATGTACATATATGTATGTGTGTTTTAGTGAGAGAGAGATATATATATATATATATATTATATATGTGTGGGGTAGGGGGGGAGGGAGAGAGAGAGAGAGAGAGAGAGAGAGAGACTGTGTTTGCTGTGTTTGTGCGCGCGCGTTTATTTGTGAGTGTATGTGTGTGAGAGAGAGAGAGAGAGAGAGAGATACTGTGTTTGCTGTGTGTGTGCACGCGTGTTTGTTTGTTTGTGAGTGTGTGCGTGTGTGTGTGTGTGTGTGTGTGTGTGTGTGTGTGTGTTCTTCAATTCTTCTTCAAATAGGAAGGTCAGCCGTCATTACTGACTATTAATGACCTGTGTGCGCAGAGGCGTCAAAAAAAGGTGTGTGTGTGTGTGTGCGTGTGTGTGTGTGTGTGAAACAAGGACAGCAGAAGTTAGAGAAGTGGTGGTGGGAAGGGGAAAGGGCTGACAGTAGACAGTGGAAGGAAGGAGTGGGGTGATGGGGGAGAGAGATGTGAGCGGCAGAAAGGGGAGGGAACTGATTGGCATGATTTCCATGCCACAGCCGATGGATCAATCGTTTTCTTTCGTTTAGCTATTGGAAAACCTTACTGCAGGCTCGCTTGTGTGTGTGTGTGTGTGTGTGTGTGTGTGTGTGTGTGTGTGTGTGTGTGTTCTTTATAACAACAGCGACTGTTAGATTTGGCTGAGATTTGAGGGCTGTCTGGGACAGGTCAATGTTCTGTTTCTCAATGTCTCAGTTTTAAATCATAGTGTTGCATTTAATTTGTTTATTTGTTTGGCGATCTATTTCCCTTTTTTTTTATTGGTGTGTTTTGGTGTGTGTGTGTGTGTGTGTGTGTGTGTGTGTGTGTGTGTGTGTGTGTGTGTCTGTGTCTGTGTCTGTGTGTCAGTGTGGGGGCGGGGGGTTAAGAGGGGAGAGGTTGGTATGGATTTGTTTCTTCTTTGTTTCTTCTAAACCAAGCAGTTCAAGCCATACTTCAATTTCATTTCTTGTGCTATGGAAAGAAAGAAGGAAGAAAGCAGTGAGGTCATGACAGCCCAAGATAGGAGATAGAAAGAAAGAACGGCTAAAGGAATAAGGAAAGCACAAAAGAAGAATGGGAAGAAGAAACAGAAAATGAAAGAAGATGCGCATACAGAGAAATAATAAATGTGAAAACGGAAAGAAATGAAGTTATCATTATTATTATTATTATTATTATTATTATTATGAGCATTTACGCCTAATCTTGAAAATAAGCCCAGGCGTTTACAAATAGAACACATACGTAAATATCAAAAAGGAAAAACTGAACACAAGATACCAAATATCATTGAAAACTATTCATCCACCCCCCACCCCCAACCCCCACACAATACACACAAGCACACGCGCACGTACACACACACAAGTCATAGCACACAATCGTAAATAGTACACAATCAAAAATACCAACAACAAATCCTGAAACTATCAAACCTCACTCACTCACAAATAGTCATTTTAGTTCATGCTTCAGGAGGAATGTGTCCAAATGTTTATACTGTATAAACCTTTTCTTCAAAGGAGCAGAACTGATGCATTTCTTACTGACATTTTTTGTACTGTCTTGTTTTGTCTTGTATTGCATTGCATCACTTTATATTGTTTTGCGTTGCATTGCTTTTTCTCTCAACGATTTCTGTGGGTGAAATTCGAGCGCGCCGCCACAGTGCAGAACCATATATATATATATATATATTTCTGTTTCCAAGTTATTTGTTTTACTATCAAAGTACTTTTTCATTGTCAAACCTTTGTTGCCGTGGGTTCTTAATGCATGTAGCGAACGGGACCTTGGTTCCTTGTATCATCCGATTGACTAGCACTCTTACTACCACTCATAGTCTATTGGAGGTCAGATGTTCTTCTCTGCTACTGGTGACCATGTAACCCAGTACTACCTGCTGCATGTGAGGCCATGAGGTCCGGTGCCACAACGTCCCGCTCATCAAAGGAATGTGAAGCGAACACCCAGCCTCTCACGTTCCAGGTGTAGGTTCCTCTGCCGTGGGGAGTGTTGTCTGGCCTGCCGGCAGGCATCGCTACATGGCGTCCTACACAAAAGTGTCCTTAGCCAACAGGTTCACGTCCTGCCCCCTGTTTCCACGGAGCTTTGCTATGGGCACAACCGAGTGAGTGGCGGGATAACCAGTGGTAAAGGGAGGTGGTTGCTGTCCCCCTTTGACAAGCGAAAAAGGAGGAAGTGATGGTGCGCAACCTTGGCATATGGAACGTGAGAACTCTGCTGGATAGCATCAAGGCAGACAGACCAGAGAGAAGAACTGGTTGCCAAAGAGCTAGCTCCCTACAACGTAGATATAGCAGTCTCAGCGAAACGCGCCCAGTTCTTCTGGAGCGGACGGAGCAGCGCTGAACGACGAGAAGCATGCGTGGAATTTCCCACTTTCAAACAAGAAGAGCGCAACGCTGTTTAATGCCTACGCTCCCACCATGACCAACCCATATGACATTAAAGACAAATTCTATGAAGAACTCGCCGCCTTCATTTCAGCAGTCCCACAGTCAGAGAAGCTCATTGTTCTCGGGGACTTCATCGCCAGAGTGGGGACCGACTACCAAACCTAGGAAGGCATCACTGGAAGACCCGGCACTGGCAAGTGTAACAGCAAAGGCCTTCTGCTCCTCAAGATGTGTGCCACACATGATCCTGTCATCACCCTGTTCCGCCTACCCACTCGTAAGAAAACGACATGGATGCACCCACTCACTGGCATCTTATAGACTATGTCATCACCAGGAAGAGGGACAGGCTGGACGACAGAGTGACGAGAGCGATGTGTGGTGCTGACTGCTGGACCGACCACCGCCACATTGTGTCCAAGTTCAGGCTTCGCATTCTGCCCTTGAGACCCCAAGGTCAGATGACTGCAAAGAGGCTGAATGCCTCCAAGCTGAAAAGCAGCACGGTTGCAGAAGAATTCGCCGACGACCTTGAAGGCAGACTGCCGGAGACACCACAGGAAGACGGGGCTAGTGTTGAGGAATAGTGGATGGCATTCAGAGACGCTGTCTACACGACTGCCCTCGAACATCTCGGAGCAACAACCCGAAGAAACCAAGACTGGTTCGATGAGATTGATGAATAAATACAGGCACTGCTAGGAGAGAAACATCAACTGTTTAGAGCGCATCAGAACGACCCCACATCACAAGCAAAGGAACATGCCTTTGATAACGCAGGAAGAAAGGTGCAAAAGAAACTTCGCGAGATGCAGGACAGCTGGTTCAGCAAGAAGGCGGATGAAATCCAGGGCTACGCAGACAGTCACGACACAAAGCGCTTCTTCGATGTGCTTAAGGCTGCACACGGACCCCAGTCCTCCGGCTCCTCACCCCTCCTCAACGCAGATGGGACGCAGCTGCTGACAGAAAAGAAGCAGATTCTGGAGCAGTGGGCTGAACACTTCAACAACCACCTCATCATTCCCGCCGACATCGACGGCGAGGCCATTGCTCGCCTGCCCCACGTAGAGATCAACGAGGACCTCGACACCCTCCCCACAGAAGATGGTCAGAAAGGGGGAAAGGATCTTTGAAAAAAGGAGTTTGTCGGCTTGGAGATACCAGCAGTTCATACAGGACATCACTATTCTCACAGTTCGAACCCTTAGACTCCGAAACACTGTCGCAGAACTAACGGAGCAAATATTCGGTCTCAGAAACCAGGTTCTTAGCCATACGAGGCGTCAGTTGTGTTACTTACATGGTATATTCACACCTGATACTGTTACACATAGCCATGGTACTTAAGCTGTCAACAAAGATTGTATCAAAAGCAAAAGGTGCATGCGGGTCAGCTGGTCTCAGGGGGCGCAGGGGCTCCTGCATACTTCTAAAAATAAAGAAAAATACAGAGAAAGATGGACGCAGCGGAAACACAGAGAGAAAAAAAAAATCACCAATCAAAATACGCAGATAGTACCCAAAGGTCATACAATCTTAGTCCTATCAATCCCACATGCACTGAATGTTGGACGGAGATAAAAAGATGCGCTGGACGCAGGAAGGGAACAACTATACATTTGCGTCATGAATATGGGGGCTGGCAGCGGCAACGTCCGCAGCAAGGAAAAGATATTCTGCAGGGGACTTCTGGAACGGCTAGGTCCCCTGATGAAGTCGTTTGCTTTATGGCCTTTTAAAGGGACGCTCCGAATTGCACGTGCGGTCTCGGGAGAGATGCTTTTGTGTTCTGCAGACGTACTGTGGGCGGGAGTTAGGAAGGAGGTGGTGATGGGGGTGAGACGGATGGACAGGGGAATGAGGGTTGTGGTGGGTGTATTGGGGGAAGGGGGGCGGGGGATGAAGGTGGCTGAAGTGGGTGGGAACTGATTGGCGCCAGGTCCGTGCCACGGCCCTTGGACCAATCGTTTTCGTTTTGCTCTTAAAGTGACGTAAATAGGCCTCCCGTACTTCGGGCTGACGGGCTTCTGTGTGTGTGTGTGTGTGTGTGTGTGTGTGTGTGTGTGTGTGTGTGTGTGTGTGTGTGTGTGTGCTGTGGTTGTTTGTTGTTTCGTTGTTGTTTTGAAACGACGATGGCTCTGGAATCTGACCTCTAGAAGCTGTCTGGTATTGGACGTTGACCTTTGTTTCCCAGCATGTTCTGTGTAAAGCATGACATTGCCTTGGGTTCTTTGTGGGTTTTTTGTTGTTGTTGTTGTTTCTGTTGTTGTTGTTGTTGTTGTTGTTGTTGTGTGTGTGTGTGTGTGTGTGTGTGTGTGTGTGTGTGTGTGTGTGTGTTTCCCAACTTGTTTGTTTCTTTGTTTGCTCTTGTCGTATTTGTTTGCTTGTTCTCTCTCTCTCTCTCTCTCTCTCTCTCTCTCTCTCTCTCTCTCTCTCTCTCTCTCTCTCTCTATCAAAGTTTTCCTTGTTTCTTTCTTTCATTCTCTTCTTGGTGTCTTCCTAGCCACTTAGTTCAATCACTGCTTCAGTTCTGTGCTTTGTAGTTTGACGTTAATGATAAAACAGAGAGAAAAGGGAAGATTGTGTGAAGGATGGAAAGCAGAAAGAAGGAAAAGAAAAAAAAAGATTAAAAAGGAAATCCAAAAGGAAGAAAAAAAGAAAAGAAAAAAGGGGGAAAGAAAGGGGGGTGAGGGTGGGAGGGGGGGTGAAGAAGGACAGAGATTTCGATAAGGGTAAGAAGTAACCAGGCTTGCAGTGGGTGTACATGAGTTATCTGAAGAAGCAAAGGCTGCTTTACATGTTTACTGTTTATTATTTAATGTGCAAATTATTGATATTTTAGTTTGATAAAAGAGGATATAGCCAGATGGAGTCACACACAGAAACAAGAAGCATCAGCAGCAGAAGAGGAAGAAGAAGAAGAAGAAGAAAACTGAAAGAAGAATGATGAGTTCACCTGGAGAGTAGGGTATGGAATGCCAATCGTTTTGAAACTTAATTCTTTGCTTCATACTTGAAGAACGATAATGATGATGCAGCTGCCACTTGGGGGTCTGTTCAGGGTTGGGTTTTTTTTGTTTGTTTGTTTGTTTTTTGTTGTTGTTTTTTACTGCGTGGCAAAGTTCCGTCCATACAACACCCAGGCGGCAGCCAGGCGCGAGAAATACGGACACGTGCAGTGCTGTTCACTACCAAAGACGAAAGACGCCGAGTAGATGAATGGAACTTCAGTCCCACTCTTCCGACATGGGCACGCTCAAAGAAAGAGCCGGCCCTGGACCAAAGAATAATGTCTGGGATGGATGCTGCGCCCTTCCAGTCGGCCAACTGCGTTGAAGTATCAGAAGTACGTACAAGAGCGTCTTGACCCCTGCGTGAAGGATCCTTTCTGACGGCCCGGGAACCGACCACGACACCAGACACTTGTCCGCCTGTTCCAACCCGAGAGAGGCTCTCCGAGTGGTCAAAGACTGTGCTGCTTTGTACCACTAACGTGTCGTTTGCTGCCTCATGTACCGGAAGCTCTCTGCCCTGCCGGAGTCTGATTGTGAAGGGCAACAGAGAAAGAGTTAGTGGGACGAACGAACGAACGATGTTATATACCAAGAGGGAAAGGGAATAAGAGCAATTGCTTTTTTACATCCGGTCCTTTAGGGGGGGTGGGGGGTGGGGGGCGCTAAGAAAAATGCATACACAAAAGCAAATTCTTAAAAATAAAAATTAAAAAGATACTGCCTTCCCCACCCCAACCCCCAAAAATGTAAGCATGTGCATCACATAATTCGTTACATCAATAACATATATGAATAGTAGAGAGACATGTAAGCATGTCCAAACTGTCCAGACTAGATTACTGCAATTCTACTCTAGCAGGTTTACCATTTTCCTCTCTTAAAAGACAACAGAAAGTACAGAACAATGCTGCACGACTTACTTGTCCTAGCAAAAATGAAATCTGATCACGTCACACCTCTTTTGCATCAGTTACACTGGCTTCGTATAGAGTCCCGCATTCACTATAAACTAGCGACACTTGCCTTCTGACATTTTGATGAATACCTTCCCCCGTATCTCTCCTCTGTGCTGGAAACGTACGAACCATGCAGAACGCTAAGATCCAGTTCTGAAAGGTTACTTAGTCCAAAGAACTAATTCAAAGTGTGCAGGGAAACAGTCCTTCAGGGCTCAAGTACCCCAAGTTTGGAATTCTTTGTCATAGTCGCTCAAACTGAAGTCGCTCAGAAATGTTCCTGATCTCCAGTCCGTTAAGTCAGAACTGAAAACGCACCTTTTCCGCAAATATTTCTGTACTCAGCACAATGGATAGTCCAAAGTCTGTTCGCCACATGGAGTTTTAAGCTAGAGATATTTCAATACTTATGTGATCTTGTTTTAGTGCAGTTGATAAATCTAACGTGTCTAGGGGCGCACGCGCGCGTGCATGTGTGTGTGAGTGTGCGTTGTGTGTGTGTGTGTGTGTGTGTGCGTGCGAGTGTGAGCGCGCGTGCATGTGTGTGTGTGTTTTATGGAATGTATTTCATTTCAATTCAAGCATTATTTACTTGATATTTTTTATTGTTTGGTGGTTTGTGCTTTTTGATTCGTTCTGTGAACGCATTGGATTGAGTTGTTGTAATGTTTTTTATGTTATGTTTATATCTAGCTCGATCATGTAAGGCGCTTTCAGCAGTATTAGTACTGGATATCGCGCCATAGAAAAGTTATGAATTGATTATTATCATTACATGTATAAATAATACAGTAATGAGGGAGAGAGAAAGTAAGAATGGAAGGAAGAAAAAAAGAAAGAAAGACTGTGAAGAAATAGAAAGACAGGTAGGCCTGACTTATGCAGAGACATACAATGAGGCAAAACGCAATGATTAATAATGATCAATTAAATTGTGAATTATATCATCATGATAACTTGAAGCATGTTTACCGACATTTCATGAGATATACACGATATGCGTTTCTAAATAATGAGATGCTTTTAACTGCGTTCAATTTTGTACATGTTGACACCTCATTCCATAAGCAACCACCCGAGTAAGAAAGACTGCACTTGAATAGATCAATTTTAGGAAGCGGTACAGAAATGTTCTGCACATGACGGTGAGTATTGATAACAAATCTATTTTGAAGAGGAGGGGGAGTAAAACCAGATATAATTTAAAGCATAAACAGAGCCTTATTATAATTTAGTTTAGTTGTTAGTGGAAGAATATCGAGAGCTCTGTAATCAGAGAGATTTAGTGATGAGGATTTCAGAAGAATTGATTTCAATGCTCGCCTGAAGAGACTCAAAAAAGGTTTTACAGTATTTTCACTTGCTGAATCCCATAATGTTGATGCGAAATTAATGTAGAATTCAACATAAGTATTAAAAAATAACTTGCGTTAATGATGATTCAAAAAATGCTTTAATTTTAGATAGATGATAGATACTTTTTATACGAGTTGTGATGTTACCATGTTACCAGGTTTATTATCAGCTGTAACCCCCCAAAATGTATGGTGTTCGGCTTCTATCATCTCGCTGTTGAGATAGGCGAGAAGTCTACAGGCCGATTTTGACGATTTTGTCTTCTTGTAAATTATCAGTATTATCAAGGGAGGGGGAGAGAGGGGTGGGGAGAGATGAGAGAGAAACGAGAGAGATTAGTATAAAAAAGAAAGAAATGAGAGAGAGAGAGAATAGAGGGAGATGGAAAGAGAGGGAGAGACAGAATGGAATGAGAGACATTTCAAAGAGATGAGAGAGAGAGTAAGGTAGAGATGAGAAGAGAGAGAAGATAGAGAGAGGGGAAGAGAAGAGAGGGAGTATTGACAGAAAAAGCGAGAGTGGGAAAGAAAGAGAAAAAAGTAGACAGGAAAGAAAAAAAAAGGGAGGGAGGGAAAGAGAAAGCTGGAGAGAACACGGGGGTAGGGAAGAGACAGCGAAAAAGATGGAGAGAAAGAGGTGGAGATGTACATTCTGGTGAAACAAGGGGAAGGTGGGGAGTGACGGAGAGAGAAAAGAGGAACAGGAGGAGGAGCAGGGATGGGGAAAGGCAGCGATAGAAAGGGAGAACCAAGAAGAGTGGGGAAGAAGCTTCAGTTTCTCAAGTAGATTTCACTGTGTTTGGACAAAACACGCTACATCTACTAGACGGATGCCTGACAGCATGCAAGGCAGCCCCACGCACTTTTGGCCATGTGTGCATGTGTATATCTTTGTATACCTGTCACAGTGCTTGTCTGTTTTCAGTATTGGCCAGAGGACAATTTTTTTTTCTTTTGTCGTTGTTGTTGTGTGTATGTGTTGTTCCTCTCGCCAGCATTTTCACCAGTCTTGTATGGGATATTGCTTCCCATGACATTTCACCCGGGGGTTGTTTTCTGAATTTAATTTCGGTACAGAAGTAGTGGTGAGTTCAACGATCTATTTATGAAGTTGGAATATTAAAAAAAAAAGGGGGGGGGGGGGGGGGGGGTCCAATGCAAATTCTCCAGGCGAGGCGAGAACTAGCTACTACTATTATGCTGCGCCAACCCTCCATTTCTGGAATATTCCAGGAATATCATGATTCCCAGACCGTGGGGGGCGGGGTGGGGCCACTTGTGACCGATCGTCCCCGTTAGTCGGGGAGGTTATTCTGGTACGGCGCTGAATTGTGTCCCTTGTATTGTCCCTCTTTATCGAAGCGGGATGTTAGTGGGTGGGTACCGGTGGGTGCGGAGTAAGCGAGGGTGATTTGTCATCTGCATTCCTCATTTTTCAAACTGAATAGTGATGATATTTTAAAATGGAATCGGTAAGTTAATGGGTAGATAAATAAATGAAGAGGTAAACTGATGGAATGAAATAATGAATAATAAAATGATAATGAATAAATGGGTCCGCAAATAAGGATAAATGGTTTGGGCTTTTTTAAGTAGGGTAAATAACAGAAACAAATATGATTTTTTTTTATCATCATACTCCAGGAAGTAAGTTTGCACGACAGTCTTCGGGGACAGGTTTTTGTTGTTGTTGTTGTTGTTGTTTCACTAATTCGTAAAATAATGGACTAAACAAAATTGAAAAAATCGACTGTGGTAGACGCGCTGGGATTTTTATGTATACCGATCTGACCAGCATCTGTCTACCCAAGAGAAAGTGAAAGAAGGAGACTTTAAAAAGCAATGGGGTGTACATTTCGTGCATACTTTCGTGCATACTGTCTGACCATCATCTGTCTACCCAAGACACAATGAAAGTCTGAGCCGGGCTTAACGACAGGCCATGGATGTTGGCTTCTCGCTGAGTGCTGAATTCATCTATACTGCAAACTGAAGAAGAAGAAGAAGAAGAAGGAGGAGGAGGAGGAGGAGGAAAAAGAAGAAAGTTTCCAAGGTTAATACTCTCAGGGGTGGCAAGACAAGACACAGAAGTCGACCATGAAATTTCATTCTTTAAATGTTTTCTGAGCTCATGGTTATCGTAAGTTCTAACAAAGGACCACGGCCGGAAAAAAGTGGTGGTGGTGTGGTGGTGTCAAACTTGTCGTCTAGTCGTTTTAACCATCACACTGTTTTAAAGCTGCGGTGTATAATATTAATACTTCTTTCTCAGTGGCCCATAGCAAATTAATCTCAACGAACCAGTAATATAATTTCCGAAGTCTGTTTAAAGGGACATGGGAGTACGTTCTATATCAGATCAATGGACTCATGATCAATACTCAACAAAGAGAACAAGAAAATGGGCTGGAACGAAATCCTGTATTTCATTATCTTGGAAGCTTGAAAAGCATACGTTCTATCGCTGCACGCGCGTGCGTGCGACACACACACACACACACACACACACTCTCTGTCTCTCTCTCTCTCTCTGTCTCTCTCTGTCTCTCTGTCTCTGTCTCTGTCTCTCTCTCTCTCTCTCTCTCTCTCTCTCTCTCTCTCTCTCTCTCTCGATTCAATGCATTATAGAAATAACCAAAGCTTGAAAGAAAAGGTGATGAATTCGAACATTACATTTTATTGTCTATTTACAACACACACACACACACACACACACACACACACACACACACACACACACACACACACACACACACACACACACACACACACACACACACACACCGTGCGATAAAAAGATAACGTGTAGCGAAAAAACCTAAACCTGCACAAGCTTCCAGTAATTCCATTTCACAGTGATGGCTCCGCCACACGAAAATGTGCCGAAGAGTAATGGAAAATGATTCTGTTTCCTCCGCACGAAAATGATTCTGTTTCCTCCGCACATTCAGAGCAAATTTTGGACGAGATCTAAAGCTCGTTATTGCGGGTATGTTAAAGAAAAGTGAAACAAAACAACAACAAAAATCAAACCATAGCCACTTTCTCCTTTTCAACATGTAGCCAATTCTGTAGTGAAATGCTGAGAATTGTTCTGTAAGCAGCCAGTGTGAATAGATAGCAACATTCATGACCAAAAGGACTTTTGGGGTTTTTTGCACATGCATTTTCATTTTTCACAATGATTAAACGCAGCATAAACTACTAACTGTCAATATTAGCCGAAACACCGATTTTCCAATCGTATATGATAAAATGTACGTGGTGCGGAGCCCTGGGCGAGTCCTGTCACTATGGTCAGTTGGTGTGAAGAGTGTACAAGCTGTCAAACAGACCCCTGGGCAGGTCCTGTCACTATGGTCAGTTGGTGTGAAGAGTGTACAAGCTGTCAAACAGACCCCTGGGCAGGTCCTGTCACTATGGTCAGTTGGTGTGGAGACTGTACAAGCTGTCAAACAGACCCCTGGGCAGGTCCTGTCACTATGGTCAGTTGGTGTGAAGAGTGTACAAGCTGTCAAACAGACACCTGGGCAGGTCCTGTCACTATGGTCAGTTGGTGTGAAGACTGTACAAGCTGTCAAACAGACATCAAAGACCCCCAGCGGACCAGCCTCTGTCAGGGACCCTTCAGTCAAAGACCCCCAGCGGACCAGCCTCTGTCAGGGACCCTTCAGTCCTTTCGGGTCTAAACTTGCTAGCTTCTTTGACCTTTGCTTGCTACTCATCCACTCTCAAACAGTCGACGCTGTCGAGTACTCTCGCTGACATTGGAGCCTCTCTCTGTGCCTCCCTCTGACTGTCTGTCTGTCTGCCTTCTCTCTGTCTCTCTCTGTCTCTGTCTCTGCCTGTCTGTCTGTCTGTCTGTCTGTCTGTCTGTCTGTCTCTCTCTCTCTCTCTCTCTCTCTCCTCTCTCTCTCTCTCTGTCTGCACAACCGTCACGTTTGGAAATGGTCATGCTTCAAGGAATATAGACGTAACAAAAAAAAACCAAAAAAAAACGAGAACAAAAACACAAAAAAACGAGAACAAAAAATGCACATGGATTGGTAAAAGACAAGGATAAAACAAAGAAACAAACAAACAAGCAAACATAGGAAAAAAAACTAAGAAAGCGGCAGAGATGGTCAAGGGGATAGGAGCAAAACGAAATGATCAGCTAGCTTATCACTACATGTTGTTCAAAGTTTACTTGTTTGTCTGTTGAAACGCACGCTTACTCTTTCACAGTTTTCATATCCCAAAACTAATTCAAATCTCAACGACAGTCTGAATTACACACACTCTCTTTAACTTAGTTTTTTTTCATGGATCCATGGATTTCATGGATTTTTTTTTAACTAACTTTTTTCATGGATCCAGGTAATTATGCCTTCGTTGAAGACTATTTTCCTCCGTTTGCACGAAGAGAGGCTTTCTTTTTCTTAAGTGGACAATTCTAATCACGCGGATATATTAACTCACTCAGTACGACCAGTCCTCTCTTCTCCTCTACATAGACCCCTCGGATGTCCAGTGGGTGTCTCAATGACCCAACCTTTAGCTTCCGTCGTCAGAATTGTGGTATTCTTTGTCAACATTCACCTCTTCAGTATAAGAGCCTTCCGCTTGCAATATTTTGATGATGGTAATTGGGGTGAAACGCTGTTAACGTCGTCTCTTTCGCCGTTCGTATGGAAAGAGTTAATTTTACCGAGTCTTTAGAAACACGAAGTAGCCCACGAACTGACTTTGTGTGAAAATAAACAGGCAGAAGAATATTTGACGGACTCCGAAGTACGGGACAAATGAAAACAAGAATAGCTTTCAGAGTAAAAGAAGACTGAAAGACAGACTGACAGACAGACTGACAGACAGACAGATAGAAAGATAATTACCCAGTCATACAGAGAGAGCAAAAACAAAAAATAAAAGCAAAAATAAAACAACTAAGACGATAACGAATGAACAAAATGAATGAAGGAACGAAGGAACATACGATTGAACGACTGATTGAATGAATACATGAATGAATGAAATGAATGAGTGCGAAAATGAATGAAAAAGGACATAAAAGAACCAGACTGAGAAAAGAAGAAGAGGAGGAGGAGGAGGAGGAAGAGGAGGAAGGAAGGAGGAGAAGGATGGGTTTTAAAAAGAAACAAAAAAGAAACAAACAAAAAACAACTAGAGCAAGAAGAAGGACAGATTCAAAAGATTCACGATTCAAAAACTTTATTACTCAAGGATAAAGATTTTTGGCATCGCCTAGTCTTCCAAACTGTCCTTGTAACAACAATAACAATAACAACATTAACGATAACGACACAACATTTTTTTTAACACTGCTAATACTAACCATCATCATCATCAACATTGTATAAAGTAATAAGAGTAATAAAACGTACGCATTTACACATTCACATCGACCCACCCCCACCTCCACACACACACACACACACACACACACACGCGCGCGCGCGCGCGCACGCACGCACAGACACACACACACACGCACGCACACACACACACACACACACACACACACACACACACACACACACACACACACACTTATGCATATACAGAAACATGACCGAAGTGAGAAACAAATAGCGGTCATAAAGATAACAGAAAAACAGAGAGCGACAGAGAGAGAAGTAGTGGGCGGGCATCGGAGAAAATGATACCCTAGACCCTTCGGGGAGCGTTTTTCAGCTATTATTAATAACTCGCTGGACAAGGAAAGCACAGAAGCCGGAGCGAGTGATACCCATTTTGTCAATCCTTCCATATTCGCGACCATAAAGTAATTCCGGTGACTTTTTCTCGAGGCGCTGTCCGTGCACTTTGGGGAATCTTTCCCTGTGGCTAGCCATTCCCACAAATAGGCCTCAATTGGAGACGACAGATATAGATGATAGATAGGCATATAGATTCATGTAGAGCCTGTGCACATAGATATAGACAGATGTAGAGTCTCCCTTCGGCTATTCTTTCACACACGTAGGGTTTGATTTGAGGTGATAGATAGATAGATAGATAGATAGATGGATAGACAGATTGATTGATTTATTGATTGATATATCAAATTAAATCAAATGAGATTATGGTACTGAGAGCCTCGCCAACCACTAAGACTGTCACCACAATATCATCTACTTCAAGTCAAGGATATAGAAAAAAGTACAATAAAAACTAATCACCGCTTCAATCTGGATATAGATAGATAGATAGATAGATAGATAGATAGACAGATAGATAGAGCGTACACATAAATGGGTATAGATAAACATAGATCTACACACACACACACACACACACACACACACACACACACACACACACACACACACACACACACACACACAATATACATATATATGGGTTGATACAGAAATAGAGACATAAACTAAAGATAGAACAATAAATAGAAATAGAGACATAAACTAAAGATAGAACAATAAATAGAAATAGAGACATAAACTAAAGATAGAACAATAAATAGAAATAGAGACATAAACTAAAGATAGAACAATAAATACATTTATAGACAGACACATAGATACATTGGTAGTTATTCAGTTACAGAAAGGTGGGTTGTTCGCAATAATCCATAGGACTCTCTCTCTCTCTCTCTCTCTCTCTCTCTCTATATATATATATATATATATATATATATATATATATAGATAGATAGATAGATAGATAGATATATGTGTGTGTGTGTGTGTGTGTGTGTGTGTGTGTGTGTGTGTGTGTGTGTGTGTGTGTGTGTGTGTGTGTGTGTGTGTGTATCTATTAATCTAACTATCCATCTGTCCATCTGTGTGTGTGTGTGTGTGTGTGTGTGTGTGTCTGTCTGTCTGTCTATCTGTGTGTGTGTGTGTGTGTGTGTGTGTGTGTGTGCATGTGTGTGTGTGTGTCTGTCTGTCTGTCTGTCTGTCTCTCTCTGTCTGTCTGTCTGTGTGTGTGTGTGTGTCTGTGTCCGTCTGTCTGTCTGTCTGTCTGTCTGTCTGTCTGTCTGTCTCTCTCTCACTGTCTTCTCCTCCATCTTTCTTCGTTTTTCTTCTTCATCATCTGTCTCCTCACCTACGCTCTCTCGTCTTCCTTCTCCCATCTCTCTCTCTCTCTCTCTCTCTCTCTCTCTCTCTCTCTCTCTCTGTCTCTCTCTGTCTCTCTCCTCTCTCTCCTTTCTCCATCCGCCCCCTTCCCCCTCTCTCCTTCCTCCACCCCCCGGGCCCCCCTCCCTCTCTCTCCAGCCTCTGAACGCCCTCCCTCTCCCCCCCTAGCCCTCTAACTTGCCTCGCTTCGTAAAACAGACGATTGTTTCATGGGGATCACTTTACACACACACACAAAAAAAAGATTATGCTCAGACCCTTCACGATAATGTCACAAGCGGCGCCCACGAGTGAACCCCATCTTCCTGCTCTATCACGTTGACTGGAGCAGTGGTGATGGGGGGGTAGTGTTTCGGGAATGTGGGGGTGGGGCTGGGGGGGGGGGGAGATAACGACTGTGCCAGCACGTTTTGTAACAAGACATAGACATGTTAACTCACGGGGGGGTGTGATGATCAGGGTGAGATGAGAGATAAGGAAGTAAGAAGGCAGGTAGGTAGGTACGAACAATAAAGTGCAACACAATACAACACGACGCGATTCGATACGATATGACACGACACGATACGATACTCGAAGTGCCCAAACAGTCGCCCGGAAATCATTCAACAATTGCATCCCTTTTAATTTTCTATTTGTTTCTACACACTAAAAAGTGACCAAACGTAGTCAAATCGCCCAGATGTCATTCAACAGTTGTAGCCCTTTCCATTTTCTTTCTGCTTGTTTATGCACAGTTAACAGATCGAACAGGTAGTTTGATTAATTAGGATTTTATTGCTAAGAACTGCTTGGACATGCTCGTGAAAAGAATGCAACGGTGTTAGAGCATTGTAAATTGAGCGAAAGAAGAAAATGAAATAAAATTAAATAAAACAAAACAAAATAAAACGAAAAAAATGCCCTTGTATCAAAACATGCCGCAACGACCTTGGCCCATCATGTGTTGGGGGAGGGAAGTCTCTGAAACCCAAGTCCGACAATCACCCTCAGTCCCTCCTCTGTGTTCATTTCCGGCCTAATTTCCGGTCCGGTGTCGCCTCGAGCTGGCCCTGGTATCGGCTTTGACGTGTTCCAGGAGTGGTGTCGCTGTTACATCTCGGCACGGGACTCTGCGTTGGGTGGCTGGCTCTCTGGCTTTGGCGAGCATACAGGGGCGACCACTTTGAAGGAGGAGGTAGAGGAGGAGGAGGAGGAGGAGAATATCGAGTAACCACGGGAGTGACAGGTTCAGCAGGACTACAACAGTTTGTTTGTTGTACATGTCTGGTTGTTTTGTGTGTGTGGTTTTTTGTTTGTTTGTTTTTTTTGTTTGTTTTTTTCGCTTTTCCAGGTTGAACATTTATGCAGCTGCCTCGGGTATCTTGAACGGATCGTTGTGTGTCTGATGGTGGTGCACCTTGCAGTGGTGTGATCAATGGTTCGGACATCAGAGGGGCTTTGTTTGGGTTTTGTTGTGTGTTGTTTTGGTTGTTATTGTTGTATATCAAAGGGCTTTGTGTGCGTTTTTATTGTTGTTGTTGTTGTTGTTGTTGCTGTTGTGGTGGTTTTGTTGTTGTTTCTGTATATCAAAGGGCTTTGTTTGGTTGTTTTTTGTTTCGTATTGTTTTGGGTTGGGTTTTTTTTTTTAAGTTTTTCTTCTCTTTTTATTCTTTTTTTTTGGGGGGGGTTGGTTTTTTTTGTTTTTTTTTTTTTTTTTTTTTTTTTTTTTTTTGCTGTTGTTTTTTCGGGGTGGGGGGGGGGGTTGGTGTTGTTCTTCTTGTATATCAAATGACTTTGTTTGGGGATTTAGTTGTTTTTGTTGTTTATTATAGGGGTTAGGTTGGGATTTTGTTGTTGGTGTTGTTATATATCAAAGGGCTTTGTTTAGGTTTGGGGGAATGTTGTTGTTGTTCTTGAGAATTAAAGGGTATTGTTTTGTGTTTATTTTGGGGGGTTGGGGTTTGTTGGGTTTTTTGTTGTTGTTGTTGTTTTTGTTTTGTTTTGTCTTGTTTTCAAAAGGCTTTGCTTTGGTTACTATTCTTCTGTTATTGTAGTTTGGTTGGTTTAGATTTGAAACAGAAATACATGGCCCACTTTACAGCTGAAATTGTCCTTCTTTATCTTCACTTTCGTGTTTTTGTTTGTTTGTTGTTGTTTTTTTCACAAAAGAACACAAAAGCAGCATAAGAAGAGACATAGACAAAAACTTCCATAGCGATCTTATTTTATTTTGACTGGACTGACAGAAAAAGTCGGCATCCGGAAAGGTCGCCTCTGCCTTATCGGTCAAGTAAGACACATTACTGCCAGTGCTGCTCCCATCTATGTATGACGAACCAAACTGAGGTTTCTTACTTAAAAAAACAACAACAACAAGAAACCAAACTCAAATGGAACACACACGAAAGCAAACTTCTTTTTTTTTATCGCCTCTATTTTGTGATTGATTTGGCATTCTCAAGTATACCCCGGTGTTTTTTGTGCTGCTGTGTGTCGAATATTTGTTTTTTAAGTAATAATGTTTCCGCTATTTTTTGTTCTTTCTTTATGCATTCACATGCAGGCTCCAGTCCAGATATGTATTAACCATGTCAAATAGAAACGGAAATATATGGTCACTCTTTCTCATCCTCTTGTGTGTCTGTAAATCAATACACAAAGCACACGTTTACACTTGTGCTCTTTTTTCGTTCTTGTTCTTTCTGTTTTTCACAATGATATGTGAAATTGTATGAATACCATATCATTTTTACGGGTTATTTTTCAAACCATTTTCGCTGAAACGTTAGGCCATATTTATCAATATCGCTTTCAGTATGAATGCCGTTTTCAGGGGTGATTTTTTTTTGCTCTTCTATTCCTTTTTTGTTTGTTTGGGTTTTTTTTTGTTTTTGTTTTGTTTTGTTCGCATGAATAAGGCTGCACCCCGGAAAGGACTTTCTTTTAATATAATAAAACAAGAAACATGCTCTCGTTCACTGTTTGAATTTATTTGACTCTGTCTGTCTGTCTGTTGGTCTGTTGGTCTGTCTGTCTGTCTGTTTCTCTCTCTCTCACTCTCTCTCTCATTCTTTCATACACACACACACACACACACACACACACACATTCGTGCAAACACACGCACTCATACACACGTAAGCGCATACACACGCACACACGCACGCACGCACGCACGCCCCCCCCCCCCCCCCCCCCACACACACACACACACATACACACGCACATACACACGCGCGCGCAGCCAAATAAGTACACACGAGAACACTAAGATGACAAACATCAACCGCAATCCACCTTTTTTTCTTTTTTTTCTTTTTTCTTTTTTTTTTTCACGCACACACGAGGCACGTTTGTGCACTCTTATGATAGCAGAGAAGGTGTTTTGTTTGTCGAACACAGTGCTCTCCCTTTCTTATCCTGCACAAAAATTCCACCCGTCTACTTCTTGATGCCAGAAAACGAGGAGGGAGAGGAAGGGAGAGAGGTGGGGGCGTGAGGGGAGTGGGGGGAGGGGGCATTCTCTGCATGCAACAGCTGTTTGGGATCAACAAGTTCCCCGCCCCCGCCCCCCGACTCACCACTCCCCCCTCCCCCAGTGTGTCTGTTCAATTTTTAAACATGTAGTTGGCACAGAGACAGTCTGCATGTTGATAATACAGGCGTCCTGTTCTTTGTAAAATGCATGTTTATTGTTGTTGTTGTTTTTGTTCTGTTGTTGGTGGTGGGTTCTCTCTCTCTCTCTCTCTCTCTCTCTCTCTCCCCCTGTATCTCTCTCTCTCTCTGTATCTGTCTGTCTCTGTGGTTTTACAACGGTGTGGTAATGCCTGTGGTAAATGCCCACAAATACTTAGGAATTCCTTTCTCCACACGTTTAAGTTTCGTTGCTGCATGTAAAGATCTCGCTCGTAGGGCCAAATGTGCTTTATTAAGTATTATGCAGAAGTTATCTGCTCTTAACAATAACTCATTTCAATTGTTCATCAAACTCTTTGATTGTCAAGTTCAGCCCAAAATGCAGTATGGCTCAGAAATATCGGGTTTACATAAAGCTGTGTTCCACTGTGAAGCTGTTCATTTGTTTGCTATAAAAAGATATCTGGGCGTTGATAAGCGAACCCCAAATGACCTTGTATATGGTGAAACAAATCGTTATCTTGTATATGTAAATTCTGCAGTTAATTGTATACGCTACTGGCTAAGAATTTTGCAAATGAAAGATTTCAGACTACCATATAAAGCTTACAAATTATTATACGATTAGATGAAAGGGGCAAAAAGAATTGGGTACAAACGTGCGTGTTTGTTTGTTTGAATATGGATTTGGACATGTATGATTAAGTCAGGGAGTGAGTTGTGAAGCTGTTTTTGTAAATGCATTTCCGCAACGTTTAACAGATTGTAGTTAGCAGGATTGGAATCAACATATTCACACAAGTGAAAGGTTTGGTGTGTATAGAACGTTTCGTGTTTTGCATGATTCAAAGCCATATTCGCCTTTAAATCTGGAAGGACACTTGAAATATGTGACGACGAAGTTTGGACTAGGTATCTCTGATCTGACTGTACATTACTTTCGATACAAAGAAGTCAGAGATTCTGATCTAATGTGCCCTATGTATAAACAATCAAAGGAAGATGAAGTGCATTTTGTTCTCAGTTGCGAAGCACTCAAAGATCTTATAGAAATATTATCGACACCCTTGCCTCTTTAAATTGACTTTATTGTTATCTTGTACTGACGATAGCGTTGTTAGAAATGTGTCTATTTATCTTTATAAAGCCTTTAAGTATAGAGAAATTGCTGTTTCTAAATCTGATGAAAGATTTGTAACATTTATTTCTGTTTATATGTTAATGCGTATTTACGTGTTTGCTGGAATGGGCATCAGTCTTTTTGTTTGGTGTGTGTGTGTGTGTGTGTGTGTGTGTGTGTGTGTGTGTGTGTGTGTGTGTGTGTGCGTGTGTGTGTTTGTGCGTGTGTGTCCGTGTGTGTGTGTGTGTGTGTGTGTATGTGTGTGCGTGTGTGTCCGTGTGTGTGTGTGTGTGTGTGTGTGTGTGTGTGCGTGTGTGTGTGTGTGTGTGTGTGTGTGTGTGTGTGTGTGTGTGTGAAAGACACATGTATGTACCCTTTCAATGCCCCCCACGGAGCACATGAAATAAACTTCTTGCCTTGCCTTGCCTTGCCTTGCTTTCATCCATTTCACTTATACTTTTTTGAGAGTTTAGTTCGGGTTCCCTGACCGGCTCAGCACTTGTCTACAGATCTGTGTGGAGCAGTGGCCTGTTGGTAACGTGCCTGGTTGGGAAACCACTGTCTTTGGGTTCCAGCCCCAAATGCGGACTTGGAGTTTTTCTGTCCACCTACTGGTCCTTGAGTGGTGGTTTGTGTACTGGTCATCAGGGTGAGACGATAAGCCGAGGTCCAGTGTGCAGCACGCATTTACCACAGGTAAAAGAACCCCCAGAATTAAAAGGGGTGTCCTTTGCAAAACTCATGTAGAAAAATACACAGTTGCAGACTGTCGACATGGTTTTTTGACTCACTTGTGTAAATAAAGTGAGTCTGTGTTTTAACCCGGTGTTCGGTTGTCTGTGTGTGTGTGTGTGTGTGTGTGTGTGTGTGTGTGTGTGTGTGTGTGTGTCCGTGTGTCTGTGTGTCTGTGTGTCCGTGGTAAACTTTAACATTGACATTTTCTCTGCAAATACTTTGTCAGTTGACACCAAATTTGGCATAAAAATAGGAAAAATTCAGTTCTTTCCAGTCATCTTGTTTAAAACAATATTGCACCTCTGGGATGGGCACAAAAAAAATAAAAAATGAAGCCTAATTATATGCAAACTGCATTTACTGTTATATTTTTATATTTTGTATTCTCTAAACTTGGCTCTTTGACCTCTTATTCTGACACAACAACAAGAGGAGTCATTATTATATTTTTTTGTTCAAACAGGAACTTCTTTTGCTAAGCATGGAATTTTTATTTATTTTGCAAACGTTTTGGTGCAGATAGTAAAAAAGGGAAATTACTCTGTAATTAATGCTAGGAGACTTAATTTATCACAAGTGAGTCTTGAAGGCCTTGCCTCTCTTGTTACATAGTGTGATTCTTTACCGCGGCACCATTGCAAAATCAGGCGTCGGACTTCTGAACCTAGTGTTCAACAGTGATGAAGGTTCGAGGCCCCGTTTCGGCATGGTGTTGTGTCCTTGGGAAAGGAACTTCACAAGGAATGTTCCTCACTCCACCCAGGTGTGACTGGGTACCCGACTTCGGTAAGGGGGGGGCGGGGTGGGGGGGGTTACAACGGCGGAAGGAGAGGAGTGGGCCCCGCCTTCTATGCCGAGCCCTTGAATCATTGACTCCAACTTCACTGTCCCCACTGCCAACAAGGCTATGGTGTACCTCTTTAACCTTTAATACTTGAATATCTTGTTTTCTCCTTTCTCTCTGTGTGTTCTTTATTTATTTCTCTCTTTCTTTCTATCTTTTTCTCCCTTCTTTTTCCTTTTTTTCTATCTTTCATTCTATTCATACATCTTGCTTTGTTTCCTTTTCTTTTCTTCTCGTTGTGTTCTCTTCTTCATTGATTCGTGTAATGTCTTCCTCTTTTACTCTCTTACTTTCTGACATGCTCTTTCTTCACACTGTCTTCGTTCTTTGTTATTCTTCTTTCTTTATTTGTTTTCTACATTTCCTGTTTCAAAACGCCGCAGGCTATTTCATAGGTCTCGTGCTGTGTCGGGTGATGAGAGTCAGGTATGTTGTGTTGTGTTGTGTTGTGGCCTTTCGTCCCTTGTTAGAAACACCGTTCTCACGGGATTTGTTGGGAAAACATTAAGTCTCACAGGGTTCGCATGTATGCGGGGAGACTGCCAAGGAAATGAAAAGAAGATAAATGATTATGAAGAAGGAGAGAGTTAAATAGGCGCGAGATGTGTGTGTGTGTGTGTGTGTGTGTGTGTGTGTGTGTGTGTGTGTGTGTGTGTGTGTGTTCGTTGTTTAGTTTAACGTTCTTTCACTGTAAGTGATATTAGAAGAGGGTAGGAAAAAAATCAAGGGGGAAAAAGAAATTACTGTGTACGCATGCGAGTAAGTGAAAGTGGGTGTGTGCGTGCGTGTGTGCGTGCGTGTGTGTGTGTGTTACATATAGAAAATGATTGATCTAAGTTTTGTTAAATAATAAAACTTTTTTTTAAGCATAGCAATATAACATCTTTCTAATGAAAACCTAAGAACTATAACAGCAAACCAACTGGACTATTCAACAAGGATTTGAAAAAGTCATACATTAGCAATGGACTGCTGAAGACTGTCAACACTGAAGATGATTTCACGTCAGGGATGTGAGACTTTAACACATGGCAAGTTAGTGAAAATTGGTAATGTTTTCCCATGAAACCATACATGGGTGTGTGTGTGTGTGTGTGTGTGTGTGTGTGTGTGTGTGTGTGTGTGTTTCTGTCTGTCTGCCTGCCTGTCTGTCTGTCTGTCTGTGTCTGTGTGTCTGTGTATGATTGTCTGTGTGTGCGTGTGTCTGTCTGTGTGTCTTTGTCTCTATGTGTCTGTGAGTCTGTGTGTCTGTCTGTCTTTCTGTGTGTGTGTCTGTCTATGTCTGTCTCTGTGTGCCTGTGCCTGTGTGTCTCTGTGTGTATGCGTCTTTGTCAGTGTGTGTGTGTGTGTGTGTGTGTGTTTGCGCGCGCGTTCGCTTCAGTTTGTGTTCTGTCTTTGCGTTCTCACTCACCCACTTGATCGCTTTGTCTAAAACCAGTGTGATGTTTTGTTGTTTTTCTTGCTGCTGCCCGCAAAATGACGTACGAGGAAGAAAATGTGCATCGTATGTCTTGGCCAAAACGCGCCTCGCCATGGAGCCCCGCAGTCTGCGCATGTCAGGAAGGATAGGATTGAGAAGGGAGACTTGTTCCCCCCTTGATTTTTTTCTCCTCTCTCTCTCCCTACTTGTCCTGATAAATGTGTATTATCTACCCTTTGGATAATAATTATTTATCTTTCTGTCATCTGTTGTGGGGGTTTTCGCGTGGCCGATTTTTTTTTTTTTTTTTTTTTTTTCACGTTGGATTGATTGAGTTTGCGTCACTCTGTCTCGGTCTCGGTCTCTGTCTCTCTATCTCCATCTCTCTCTTGCCTGTAAATCTATGGGTTTTTTTTCATTCTGTTATTGTCTGTTATTGTCTTTCTTTCATTCTTTATATTACCTTTATTTATTTCTGTTATTTCTATTTGTTTACTTTCTGAGTTAGAGTCTCCAGTCCTGACTAGCGCGATGGGTTATCCGTAGAATTTGTTGTCGTTGTTGTTGCTGCTGCTGCTGCTTTTGTTAGTGTTGTTGTTGTTGTTCTTCTTCTTCTTCTTCAATGACAAATTGTGTGTATGTGTAATCGTGCTAGCAAATGAACAGTAAGTGCGTGTGTGTGTGTGTTTGTACGTACATGATAATGTACCAATTGTTCTTTTCATTGATTTGTTACTTTTGATAGACTATGCTAGTTACTATTCTTATTCGTCGTTCTTATTTATTTTATTTTATTTCATTTTATTTCTTTATTTCTATATTTTGTGTCGTTCTTTATTTTTATGTTTTGTGTCGTTAAATGGGCAGAATTGTAGAAAGGCCTTTACTGCGCCTGATTTTTTACCCATTAAAGATTCAATCAATCAGTCAATCAATCAATCTTCTTTTTCTGTGTGCTTCAGCTTATGTGGTTCAGTGCCATCGTTCTGACACCTCCTGGAAACTGATACGGAAACTGTTGCTCGGGGCTGGGTGGTGCCAAACAAAACACACAAGCAGGCAAACATGCAAACACAATTCTTTCTTTGTTATAGCGATTATCTCGTTACTCTGGTGAAGTCAAATAATGTACTCGTTCTCGTTCTTTCATTTTCATTTCTGATTCTGTTCATTCCATCTTTCCTTCCTTCCTTCTTTTTATTCTTTCTTCTTTCTTTCGCTTTTTGTTCTTTCGTTGTTTTCATCTTCTTCCCTTCCTATTTGCATTTATTTTTTACCTATTTATTTTATTTATTTATTTATTCATTTATCTATTTATTTATTTATCTATTTATTTATTCATATATTTGTTTGTTTGTTTGTTTGTGTATTTGTTCGCTTGTTTCCTTGTTTCTTTCCTTCCTTCTTTCTTTCTCTGGAATGCCTCATGGCATTTCACAGGATAACTAAGGTCTGCCATTTGGAGACAGCTATGATTATCTTCTTCTTCTCTTCTTCTTCTTCTCCCTCAGCTCTGTGAAGTCATAGCGGCGTCAGCAGAAAAACAGATGATGAAAATAAACAGTGTCTCTGCAAATGGCTTTCCCGCCCCGACCTGTCTTCCCCAATCTCCCGTCACCCACTTACCTTGTCTTGTCTTGTCTTGCCTTGTCTTGCCTCCCACGTTTGACTGGAAAATCGAACTGAGCGACTGGTCTTTCAGATGAGACAATAAACCGAGGCCCCGTGTGCAGCATGCACTTGGCGCACTGAAAAAGAACCCATGGCAGCAAAAGTGTTGTCCTCTGGCAAAATCCTGTAAAACGAAATCCACTCGAATATATATATATATATATATATATATATATATATATGTGTGTGTGTGTGTGTGTGTGTGTGTGTGTGTGTGTGTGTGTGTGTGTGTGTGTGTGCATGCGCACAAGGCTTGACAAGCGCGTTGGGTTATGCTGCTGTCAGGCATCTGAGTAGCTGATGTGGTGTAGTGTATATCTCGGGTGTCCCCCAAAAAGTGAACCGCTTTTTGACAAGTA
>NC_134877.1:28717732-28747732 GCF_041734735.1 Babylonia areolata | reverse complement strand
ATCATCATCATTGTTATTCTTTATTTCCAGGGGGGCCTTTCTTTCACACACACACACACACACACACACACACACACACACACACACACACACACACACACACACACACACACAGGGACTCACTACAATCAACAGACTTAAGGAGAAAGCTCTTTTTACTCCTGACAATTCATGTCCACTAGGACCCGAGACACTCCGAGTTACTGTCGGATGGAATCGCGGTTCAAAAGACAGAAAGTGTTGGAAAGAATGTGGGTAAACCACGACATACGCACAAAATCATGCACAACGATCACATTCATATAGTTTTGACATGTTTTATTCATGTCTTCTCGATGTAATCAAACGCGCAATTAAAGCACTGTCAACACTCGGCTTATATCACAGATTAACATAAGTTTACATTTGGGCCAAAAGCAACGTGAGAGCTGTATTATCAGTGGTTTCTCCAGTCAATGGGAAACCATTTACAGCTTAGTCTTTTGTGAAGGACTATGACTCTCAAACTAGGAGGCAAAATTGCATTGGCTGTTAGTGCTGCAGCTTTGTGGGCTAGTTGGCCTTTGGGAACCATCCCAACGCCGACTGTCTTAAAACCCTCTTGGCCGAGAGAGTGGGGATGTACTTGGGCAAGACACTCTCCACTATAATCAAATTCTAGCCCAAATAGTCGGAACAGCAGTTGCCTTCTCTGCTGTTCTGATGGTCATAGTCGGACACGACTGACTATCATATATATATATATATATACTCAGAGCTGGGATTAAAAAACAAATTAAAATCCGCTTCAAACACGCCTTAAAAACACATTTTCTCGACAGAAACTGTATGGTTTATACATTGCATTTCAACCAAAATTCATTGTGTAGACTCTTTGACAAAAGAAATGTGCGATAGTTTGTGAAGACCTAAGTGGCACCCTCCTCTAGGGTGTGATATATATATATATATATATATATATAGAGAGAGAGAGAGAGAGAGAGAGAGAGAGAGAGAGAGATTGTATTGCTTTCCATACACGTGACTCAAACTCGTGTACACTCACTAGATCGCTTCCAAGTACAAAAATAAAAAGGTCACAAATAAAACCAAGACTTTTCTTATGCTTCTTACATTCTCTTATGTGATCTATGAAGGCTTTGCCTTGTTATTTATTCAGCAGAATTACGTTAGTGCCGTGTGTGAAATAGATGATGTTTGATGTTGAAACTTTAATTTGGTAAAAAGAAGGAAAATATTGAATTCTGCGTGTACACCTAAGATTCAAAGAGGGAGAGAGACAGAGAAAGAACGTATATTTTTGTATGCGTGCATACCTGTGTGTGAATCATTGAACGATTAACACGTGCACCGTTGTTCTTCCTCAGTGTGTGCCGTCTTCTGGCCTGGTTCCGGTCAGTGAAGACATGTACCTGACGGCTGGCGAAATGATGGCAAGGGACGTGATCCTTCTCACCATCATCAGCTGTTTGCTCCTGTCTTGCAACAACGTTGTCTGTAACAGTGTCTCGTGTCCACTTCTCCAGGAAAACCACCAGCTTGTGGTCAGTTGTAGACATGCTGGACTGACGTCGGTCCCTGACAGTTGGCCTGCAGAGGTCACTTCTGTGGACTTGAGTTACAACCACATCTCGTCCCTTCGAGGTCTTACTTCTCCAGAGATGCGGACGGTGCGCCAGCTGAACGTCAGTCACAACCTTATGAAAACAGTGGAGCCATCCGTGCTGAGTGCGCTGATCCGTCTGGAGAGCCTGGACCTGAGCTACAACCAGCTGACCCTCATCCATCCCCATGCCTTTGTGCACTTGACATCTCTCAGGTCTCTGAAACTCGATCACAACCAGCTGCAGAGGAACGTTTCTACAGACACTTTTCAGGGTCTGTCAGGTCTCCAGCGACTGGACCTGAGCCACAACCAGCTGAGCGAGCTGCTCAGTGACACGTTCTTCTCTTTGCACGAGCTGACGTGGCTCAGCGTGGAGGCCAATCTCCTGAGGAAGCTGGCTGCTGACGCACTGACAGGACTGAGCAGTCTGCTTTCTCTGGATCTGTCCAACAACCAGCTGGGAATGACATCGTCTGTCCTCCCTCCCGGTCTCTTCAGCGCATTGTCATCTCTGCAAGACCTCAGACTGCAAACCAACGATGGGAGCAGCGTAGGAGAGTATCCTGAAAATGTCTTTAACAACCTGACTTCGCTTCGCTACCTGGCTATTGACACATTCTACGACCCTTACTTCAGCAAGGATTTTGCTGGCTTGCGACAGTTGGAGACTCTAGACCTTACTTTCAACTGTAAGATCCAGCGTATAACGAACGAGACTTTCTATGGATTTCGTTATTCATCTTTGCGAGCCATTATTATGGATGGTTGCCTCAGTTTAATGTCGATAGAACAGTGTGCGTTTTGCAATCTCCCGAACTTGATAACACTTCAGATCACGTTCGGTCGTTACACGAGCCCAATTATTGGCCTTCAGTCATTGTATGGACTTCAGAATCAAACTATGGCTGTGATTGACTTGTCAAATAACGGATTTTGGGGACCTAGGTCTTTCCTTGTTGACAAAAAGTCCACACGTTTTCTAATGAGTATCTGCGTGTCAACTCTCAACATACGAAATTCAAAATTACGAAGAATTAGAACAGGTAGCTTTACGGTAAAACATTCTCGTTTTTTAGAATGTATCCAACGTATTGATTTTTCAAGAAACCGCATAACTGGTGACGCACTTGAACTTTTACGTATAGGCATATTCTTTCCCCGTATTCAAACCATTCAAGTACAAGATCAGAACATCTTTTCAATCCAAAATTCCATGTGCACTCTGCGCAACGGTTGTACGGATCATGTTGTAAGTGACGTGCCCAAGGGCTTTGTCAGCTGTATTCGTTCATCTCAGCCCCCTTCCTCCTAACCTCACTTTCCACCACGCCCATAACCTTCGAGCACTAGATGTCTCCTACAATGGCATGTCCAACTGTAGAAGCACGATGTATGGCCTAGAGTGTTTGGAAACCCTGGAACTGAACTTCAACTACTGCCGTGACCTCAGTGTGACCTTGCTGGACAACCTGGTTGGTCTGAAGCGTCTGGGTCTGTCCAACTTTGGGGCCTCACAGCAGTTTTATTCCCGCCACGGAAGGAGGTTCTTCCAACATCTGTGCCGTTTGGAAGACCTGGACCTCTCCTTCAACCAGCTCTTGCACTTACCTGCTGACATGCTTCAGGCCCAGTCACGTCTGACGCACCTCAGGCTGTCAGCCAATCGCTTTCAGTCCCTGCCTGTCCACCTGGGTTACCATGGCAACCTGACGTGGCTGGATTTGTCCAGCAACATGCTGCCTACCTTGACAGCCAGCGAAACAGCTGCACTGGATCAGCTGGCCAGTCATCATGAAGTCAGGTGCTTGTCTTTTACACATCTTTCTTTGTTTTCTGTCTTAGAGAGTCAGGGGTATAGAAAATGATCACACAAATTCTCTCTCTCTCTCTCTCTCTCTCTCTCTCTCTCTCTCTCTCTCTCTCTCTCTCTCTCTCACCCACCGCATTTCCCTGTGTCATTTCCAATTGCTGAAAGTGAAGTCACTGCTTGTACTGAGAAGGCAAATTATATTAAATGGATTAATAGATTGGCTTGGAATCAAACAAAGGAGAACAGTTTCAGAGAAATTCTTTATTCAGACGATTTAAAGAATATGTGTGTACATGCGTTTTCTCGTTTGGATTATAGTGTTAATGAGGCTTTGGAGCTATTCAGTAATGTATTGTTGATAGCGAGTGAATGTAAGAGGAAGCGTGTGTGTGTTCGGATTGATCAGCGAGATGCCCCTTGGTTTGATGCTGAATGTAAAGATGCAAAACACAAAGCCAGACAATTCTTAACAATGCTAAGACAAACCAATGCTGATAAGCACCGATTACTCTATGTGCAAGCTCGGAAGGAATATAAGGATTTATGTAAGGTAAAGAAAGTCAGCTATAGACGTGATAAAGCCAGACGTCTAGCATCTCTGAGCAAAGACAGCAAACAGTTTTGGAAGGAAGCGAAGGATTTATGTAAGATAAAGAATGTCAGCTATAGACGTGATAAAGGCAGACGTCTAGCATCTCTGAGCAAAGACAGCAAACAGTTTTGGAAAGAAGCAAAGCAAGTGTCTGGAAGAAGAAAAATAGGAGTATGTAAAGACATTAAAGAAAATGAATGGTTTGAACACTTTCGGAATTTATTTACTCAGAACGAGGTTATAACTACTGATAGCAGAGCCATTAGTGAAGTGCAGCCAGAGGAATCAAATATACCTGATGAACTCAGTCATGCTATTTCAGAACAAGAAACTGCAGGTGCTATTCGGAAATTAAAAAAGGCAAGGCTTGTGGTGTAGACAGTATTTTGGCAGAAATGTTAAAATCAGCTAATAATATTGCTGTACATTTTTTTAACAAAACTGTTTAACATTCTGTTTGATAAGGGCACGTATCCAGATGAATGGGCGAAGGCAAATAATTGTTCTAATTTTTAAAAAGGGAGATAGTAGTTCAACAGACAACTATAGGGGCATGTCTTTGCTCAGTCTTATTAGCAAATGCTATACATCAGTGCTAAACGGAAGACTTGTCAAATGGGCTGAAGAAAATGATATGTTAACAGAGTCACAGGCTGGATTCAGGCGTGGTTATGCCACAACAGATCATATTTTTACTCTGAACGCGGTTATAGAGAAATCTTTATCAAAGAAGAGAGGTAAGCTTTACGCATGTTTTGTTGATCTGAGAAAAGCATTTGACTCTGTGCAACGTCGGTCTTTGTTTGATATTTTGATTCAGAAAGGTATCAATGGGAAATTTATGAAGGCTATCATTGCTATGTATAAATGTGTTACGTCTTATGTACGAATGAAGATAAGTTAACTGAGGTTTTGTTTGTTTGTTTTTTTGTTGTTGTTTTTTTTTGGGGGGGGGTGTGGGGGGTGGGGGTGGGGGGTTGTCCCGTTGGCCTTAGGCAAGGATGTATTTTAAGCCCTATATTGTTTTCGTTATTTGTTAACGAAATTGCATCAGCAGTTGAAATCAGTGGTATTCATGGAATTCAGTTTTTGCCTAATTTATTAGGGTTGTACATTCTTCTGTTCGCGGATGATATAGTATTGCTATGTAACACTGCGATTGGTCTGCAAAATCAAATTAATATTCTGAATAATGCATGTAAAACACTCTTCTTGAATGTAAATACTGACAAGATTAAAGTGATTTTTGGGAAGATATGAAAAGTGGAATCTCGATGGAAATGCTCTAGAAGTAGTGAATGAATATAATTATCTAGGGTTTGTTTTTACGACAAAAATGAGTATAAACAAAGGAGTAGAGACTTTAGCAGTAAAAGGCAAACATGCATGTATTGACTGTATAAAATATATAACGAAGCTGAATGATATTTCCAAAGGATGTTTTTTTCAAAATATTTGATGCTCAGGTACAACCCATTCTTTTGTACGCTTCTGAAATGTGGGTTCTTAACAGACTTGATAATATTGAGAAGGTTCATTCCTTTGCATGTAAACGTTTTTTGAACATACCACTTAGAGTACCAAACACGTTTGCATACGGCGAACTAGGACGTTACCCACTGTGTATAAATAGTGCTATAAGGTGTATCAAGTACTGGTTAAGGTTGTTGACTATGAATGTGCACCGATTACCCAGACAGGCATATTTGATGTTGTTTAACCTGGACGAAAGGGAAAAAAATGCTGGGTGGCTTTAGTAAAAACATACTTTATTTAGACTTGGGTTTGAATATGTCTGGTTGCAACAAGGCGTTGGTTGTGAGCAAACTTTTTTGTCATTATTTAAGCAAAGAATGAAAGATATATTTATGCAAGAGTGGGACAAGTCAGTAATGTCTAAAGATATATATCATAACTACAAACTGTTTAAAACTGGTTTTCAGTGTGAGCAATATTTTTACTTTGTGGATAAAAAGTGTTTTAGGGACTGTTTTGTAAAATTACGGATTGGTTTGCTCCCAATAAATGGATCATTTTTTAGGAGAACATTCAAATGTAATTCAAATTACGCATGTAAATGTTGTAACGTGGTCGAAGATGAAAACCATTTTATAAGCAACTGTGTCCTTTACAATAACCTGCGGCAAAAAACATATGAACTCTGAAGATCAATCGTATGTTCACTTGCTGAAGAATGGTTTTGTTTACAATATTCGTAAACTCTGCTTTTATATATTTAATGCCCTGAAGATACGATATGAATTCTGTCACAACAATGAAGAAGGTTAGAATTAATTTACTATGTACTTATGTTCTGCAGGTTTAAGTTAGTATGTATTTCACATTTTGTTGTCGCTGCGTGATCACCATATTGTGTACTATTGATCTCTTTCTAGGGGCCGGAGGCCTGGAGATTAAAGTTTTTGTTCTTGTTCTTGTTCTCTCTCTCTCTCTCTCTCTCTCTCTCTCTTCAGTTATATTTCTTTCTCAAAATCGTATTCAGTCACATGCACACCCACACACACGCACGCATGCGCGCACCCTTGATCTTTCTTCTTATTGTCACCAGGTTTCGGGAATATTCCTGCACTTCACATTCAATCCATTGTTCCAGCAAACAAAACCAAAAAGTCGAAACAGATTCAACCAAGCGAGAATGCATGCTCATCCGTTACTTCTCAATGACCTTCTTAACAGTGTAACATTCTGATTGTCTTAAACAGTGTCAGGCTGATCGGCAACCCGTTTGTATGCACGTGCGCCACTCTGGACATGGTTATGTGGCTGCGGGACACGCCTGTGTTGCTGGATGGCGAAGGTGTTGCAGGCAACTACTCATGCACGCTGGAAACAGGGGATATGGCTGACACCCAGCAAGTGCTGGCGGCGTTCTTGCCTCACTGGAGAACGTGTGTGGGCGTCAAGGCGTTTGGGGCGGCCTTGGGTCTCTTCTTGACCCAGGTGAGTGCTTAAGGCAGGTGAAACAGATTGAGTTGAAGACCTTTTGGCTCTTTGTCTAAATGTGCCCTGCGAAATCCAAGGCCTGGTGGTTCTTTCCCCAGGACACAAGCACAGACAACATCCTTACCTGATTTCCCACTATTCTGATCAGTGTTTATTTTTCTGACGTTACCAAAGTTAATGTGAGTTCTTTGTTTAGATTTTGGGGGGGATTTCATTGCGAGCATGACCAAACGCTCATTGTGTGTTTAAGTGTATGTCCGGACACACCTGCGCATGCAGTCAGCCACGTACCTGTAGTTAAGAGACAGTCCTTGCCATTGAACTGAAATCTGAAACCCTCTCTCTGTATGCATGAATAGAAATCCCTGCTATCCCTCTGTGTCTTAACCGCAGAATGTCTATGAAAAATGACGACAGGGTCTTATTCACTGTTTACGGGTGAACTCACGCAAATATCACAGACTAGAACGTACTTGACTAGGAGGATATTACAGACAGAACTGACTGAAATGAATGACATAGCTGAGTGGCTGAGTTATTTTGGAAAGGTTGTGGTTTGATGCAGGTTGGAGAGATAGGAAATAAGGGAGGAAGGGGGAGGGTTGGTGTCTAGCAGAGAGAGAGAGCGAGAGATGGAGATTGGGGGCTGATAAATGAAGATAAAACAGGTGAGAGTTAGAGGTGACAAGGAAAAGAGGATTCTTTGGGGTAAGTTGAGAAAACAGATGACAGGAAGGTAAACGAAGAACAGGAGGGATGAAGAAGGAAATGTGTGAAACGAAAAATAGATGATCCACCAAGATGGCAGCGCATAGAGGAATAGAAAGAAAAAAACTAAGAAAACTCCAACTCTTTTTTTCCCAAGCTCTTGCTGCTGGTGGTCAGTCACGTGATCTGCAGTCACTGGACCTTGTTGCGCTACACCTGGAAAGTGCTGCGACGCCACCAGCTTCCACACAGACTGCGGGACTTCAGCAGAGACGCCTACCTGGTGTATGCCGACACCAATCGTGACGTCATGTGGGCCTGTCGGACGTTGCCAGAACTGTTACGTCAGCACAGACATCTGAGGCTGCTGCTGAAGGACGTTGAAGAACTGCCCACCATGTGCATGGCGGAGAACATCGCTCAGTACATCGACATGAGCTGGAAGGTCCACCTTACTTTCTTCTTTCTTTCATTCCTTCCTTCTTTGCTGTTTATCATTTTGTTTCTTTCGTTTTTTTCACCCCTGCCTTTCAATGTCCTTCTTTCCTCCGTTCTTTTCTTCCTTCCTTCTCTCCTCTTGAATTATGGAATCCTATTAAAGATTTGTGAGGAAAGGGGAAATAAGAATGCTGCAATATGAAATACCAGGGTTACTTTGATGAGAAAAGAGGTGAAAGGTGTGAGAAGCGATGACAGGATACTCTGACGTTGATGAGGAGCAAGGTGTCTGGGCTCAAGAGCGGCATCAGGTGTTTTGTGAAGAAAGGGGTGTTTCCGTGAGAAGAGATGTAAGACCGGTGCTGTTGTTGGCAGCTCAGGTGAATGGAGTAAGAAGAGACAGAGTGACTTTGAGAAAGGGAGGGGGGGACCTTGATGAGATTATGCCATGTCATGCACACTGTGCACATGTATAACGCCACACAACTGCCATTCAACACACAGAAACACACAGACATAGACACACACAAACACACACATACACACGCACGAACATGTACAATCACATGACACACAGTCCAGGAAAACTGTAATAATTATGTTTAAAATCCATCCACCCATGGATTTGGGTAGTGATGATTAAATGACTGATTTCATCTGTCAAATGTATGTATGTATGTATGTATGTATCTATCTGTCTATCTATCTATCTATAACAGTGCCTTTCCCCCTCCCCTGTCCCAGATTGTCCTGCTGGTGACCCAGGACTTCTCCAGGGACGAGTGGGCCTGTGGGTTCACCGTCCAACAGGCCACACGCTGCATCACCGCCATGACCCCGGAGCGGGTGATCGTGGTCTTTCTGGAGAACCCGGACACGCTAGAGCCCATGCCCTCCCTGCAGCTGCTGCTGCCCCTCGTGCCCCACCACCACATCTTCCACGTGCACCCCATGGCCCCCGCCCACCACCCTGCCTGGAGAGCGCTGGCCGAGGCCATTGTTGGGGAGGAGAGGGCGTGACGAGAAACAGTGGCTGTCAACATGAAGTGATAGGGTGGTAAAGCAGTGTTAGACATGACGGTGAACAGGATGGTAAAACAGTGTTAGACTGTGATGAATATGATGGTAAAGGAGTGTTATACATGACGGTTAATATGACGGTAAAAGTCATGTTATACATGACGGTGAATATGATGGTAAAGGAGTGTTATAAATGACGGTTAATATGACGGTAAAGTCATGTTAGACATGACGGTGAATATGATGGTAAAGGAGTGTTATACATGACGGTTAAGATGACGGTAAAAGTCATGTTAGACATGATGGTGAACAGGATGGTAAAACAGTGTTATACATGACGGTGAATATGATGATAGAGGAGTGTTACACATGACGGTGAACAGAATGGTAAAGCAGTATTATTCATGACGGTGAATAGAATGGTAATACAGTGTTATACATGGCGGTTGATATGACGGTAAAGTAGTGTTGAACATGGCTGTGAAGAGGATGCTAATGGAGTGTCAGACCCAACGGTTGATGTGATTGTACAGCGGTGTTTGACATGACTGTGAATATTTATTGTATTTGTATTACTCTTTTTGTCACAACAGATTTCTCTGTGTGAGATTTGGGCTGTTCTCAGCAGGGAGAGCGCGTCGCTACACTGACAGTGCCACCATTTTTCTTTGTTTTGTTTTTTTTTCTTTTCTTTTTTGCCTGCAATTTTAGTGTTAAACATAACGGTTACTATGACTGGAAAGTAGTGTCAGACTCCACGATGAATATGACGGTAAAGGTATGTTAAACATGACAGTGAATATGATAGTAAAGCAGCGTTAAACATAACGGTTACTATGACTTGAAAGTAGTGTCAGACTCCACGATGAATATGACAATAAAGCAGTGTTAGATATGACAGTGAATATGATGGTAAAGCAGCGTTGAACATGGCAGTGCAGTGAAACGTATGGTAAGCAGAATGAAACATGACGGTTAATATGATGGTAAATCCGTATCAAGCATGACAGTTCATGGTGGTAAACCTCTGGATGATGAAGAAATGTACCACTGGCATGGGAAAATTGTGGTAAACTGGAGAACACTTCAACATTGTAAATATCCAAACAGCAGGTAGAACTATACAATGATAGGATTTCATGGTGTACAGTGCATGTAGATGGAAACACACAAAAGTCAAAGTGTACGTATATGCATGTGTTATGGTGTGTGGTTTACCTGAGGTTAAAGAGTCACCTGGACATCCACACTGTCCCTTGTCTGGCCATTGAGCTTTACTTTATCACTCCCCCCCTCCCCCAACCAACTACCCCCCCACCCCCCCCCCAACCCCTTCGTCTTGTTGTTCTCGAATTGTTCTTGATGTAAAGCCGACCCCTTGCTCCTCCTCACTCCCCCCCGCCCTCCGCCCTCGCTTACTTTCCAGTGTCATTTTCAGTGTCAAAGAAGTTGATCACAGTAGTCAGACTGATCCATGCATCTGCTGAAAAAAAAGGGCAGTCCATCCTTGTAAGCTTCTGCATCGGATGTTGTGCCAGATGCCACGCTGAGCTTCCCGTTCCACTAACACGTTTTTGTGAAGGGTACATAGTGTCGGTAGGAATTATGGCATGTTGGATTTCAGGAACACATATAGATGTTAGCCGCTAGACAGCATGTGTAAGGAATCGCTTACATGCAAATCGGCGAACCGTTTCTAAGTTCCCCGGTTTATTCATACCCACAATTTACTCACAAACAACATAACAGTCAGGAAATGTTACTTCGAATATTTTGAAAAACTACCGCATATGACTTTTCTATATACTTTTGAGAAATCTTCACAAGGCTGAGGACTGCTCTTCTGCCTTTCAACAACAAGATGTTCTATTCCCCCATGTTGGACTTATTCGGTGTAAAGATATGCGCTAAATAACAATATTCATTTACAACCATTATTTCCTCGTAACACTTCCCATGCCTACCTGATACATTTTCTAAACACCATTTATCGCGAGAGGAAAGATGACCTTTTTGACCATTTGTGGTTTTTACTATTTCTTGTACTTGTGTGTAGACGTCTTTTGTATAGTCTATAAACTTCTGACGCCTTCTTTACTATTTGGCATTTTTCAGCTTCAGTTGCATGCCGTGTTGTTTTCTTGTTTTGCACGTGTTGTTATTGCATCACGTGACAGCATGATAGGAATGTTTAACTCTGACAGCATGACAGGAATGTTTAACTCTGAAAGCATGACTGGAATGTTTAACTCTGACAGCATGACTGGAATATTTAACTCTGACGGCATGATATGAATGTTTAACTCTGACAGCATGACAGGAATATTTAACAGCATGACTGGAAACAGGAATGTTTAACTCTGACAACATGACAGGAATGTTTGACTCTCACAGCATGACAGGAATGTTTGACTCTGACAGCATGACTGGAATTTACAACTCTGACAGCATGACTGCAATGTGCAACTCTGACAGCATGACTGGAATTTACAACTCTGACAGCATGACTGGAATTTACAACTCTGACAGCATGACTGCAATGTGCAACTCTGACAGCATGACTGGAATTTACAACTCTGACAGCATGACTGGAATTTACAACTCTGACAGCATGAGAGGAATGTTTAACTCTGACAGCATGAGAGGAATGTTCGACTCTGATAGCAAGACTGGAATGTACAACTCTGACAGCATGACTGGAATGTTTGACTCTGACAGCATGACAGGAATATTTAACTCTGACAGCATGACTGGAATATTTAACTCTGACAGCATGAATGTACAACTCTGACAGCGTGACTGGAATGTTTGACTCTGACAGCATGAGAGGAATGTACAACACTGACAGCATGACTGGAATGTACAACTCTGACAGCATGACTGGAATGTTTGACTCTGACAGCATGGCTGGAATGTGTAACTCTGACAGCATGACAGGAATATTTAACTCTGACAGCATGACTGGAATATTTAACTCCGACAGCATGACAGGATGTTTGACTCTGACAGCATGAGAGGAATGTGTAACTCTGACAGTATCAGAGGTATGTTTAACTCTGACAGCATGACAGGATGTTTGACTCTGACAGCTTGGCTGGAATATTTAACTCTGAGAGCATGAGAGGAATGTGTAACTCTGACAGTATCAGAGGTATGTTTAACTCTGACAGCATGACAGGATGTTTGACTCTGACAGCTTGGCTGGAATGTGTAACTCTGACAGCATGACAGGAATGTTTAACTCTGACAGCATGACTGGAATATTTAACTCTGACAGCATGACTGGAATATTTAACTCTGACGGCATGATATGAATGTTTAACTCTGACAGCATGAGAGGTATGTTTAACTCTGACAGCATGATATGAATGTTTAACTCTGACAGCATGACAGGAATGTTTAACTCTGACAGCATGACTGGAATGTTTAACTCTGACAGCATGACAGGAATGTACAACTCTGACAGCATGACAGGAATGTTCGACTCTGACAGCATGAGAGGAATGTACAACTCTGACAGCATGACAGGAATATTTAACTCTGACAGCATGACTGGAATATTTAACTCTGACGGCATGATATGAATGCTTAACTCTGACAGCATGAGAGGTATGTTTAACTCTGACAGCATGACAGGAATGTTTAACTCTGACAGCATGACTGGAATGTTTAACTCTGACAGCATGACAGGAATGTTTAACTCTGACAGCATGACTGGAATGTTTAACTCTGACAGCATGACTGGAATGTTTAACTCTGACAGCATGACTGGAATGTTTAACTCTGACAGCATGACAGGAATGTTTATCTCTGACAGCATGACAGGAATGTGTAACTGATTTTGTAACCCATTAGGTGTCATTGTCTGCAAAGCAACACCTTCTGCAAAGAGAAGAATAAATAATTGTTTGAAACATGAAAGTAACTGTACTACGTGCCGTCCATTTTCATTTTTTGAAACATGATCAGTCAACTGTCTAAAGAAGCACTTCTGAAGAAAGAAAACAGAGTTGGACTTAGAACACATTCCTGGCGAACGCCAACTGGACTATCAGAAAAGGTCGACTGTTAACAATTAGTTCTAGTGCAAGAGATAAGTGAATTATACAATACTTTTAAAGATCTAAAACAAATCCCTGTGATACCTTCATATTGTAAACGTTTCGAGTAATTAATCGTGCTTTCTTTAAGTCAACGAAAGCCACCTACTTTTATCTACCAGTTTTTATCATGCATTTTGGAAGAATAGCACGCAAGGTAAATATGTGGTTTTCAGTGGAATATTTTCTACGGAAGCCAGCCTGACAGTCTGATATCACGTTACTGTCATCAAACTACGTATGCAGTTTTATGTTAAGCACAGTGGTACAACATTTGGAAAAGAATACTTATTAATGAAATTCCTCTTTTTTGTCTGGATCATTTACGTCGCCTTTTTTATGTACAGGCATGATAGTTGCTTTTGCCCTATCTGATGGATACAAATCCAAATAAAAAGTACATTAAACAATTCAGTGAGAAATGATATCACACGAAACCTCCACTTTAAACATTTCTGCTCAGATTTAACTAATTCCACTTGCTATTCATTCGCATAAGGACTTTATGGCACTCTTAATCTATTCCACACTAATGCATTTGTACAGATTAAGGTTTTCTTCCCTTTTCCTTGTTAAAGATTTCATCTTTTTCTCCTTCATTTTCTACACTTCCAAAAACTAGTTTAAAGTTTTCGAGCCATTCATTCATGTTCATATTACCGTCATTAATCCCACTGTTCTCTATTAAGTTTATTTTAATAATTTACTAAATACTTTATTGTCTTCTTCCAGTCTTTTTTTTAATTTTTTTTATATTTTATTTTATTTTATTTTACTCATCTGCTTTCATTCATCATCTAACCATTCTGAATGCTTCTTACCATAATTTCATATTTTCTTTTCATCATGCAAGTATTGGCAGACTTTTAGCGGTCCACGAACAAAGCTAACGCAGTGAAAATATCTTTATCTGTATAAATCATCGCAGAATGTAGTGTGTCTCGTAAAACAGGTTGCTTGATTTGGTAGATAAATTCACATTGTTAATTTGATATCCCACAACATTATTTTTATCAAATTGGATTTTCTTTACTATTTCCTGTATTATGAGCATAGGCTGAAAGTTAGCTTTATTAATTTCTACACTTCGTAAAAGCTGAGAGGTGATCATACTCAGCATACATCTCGACAACAAGAGAAACCAAATCTATGGAGGTAAATAATTCTAGTGATGACAGTTCTGTTCAGGAGGCGTCACTGCGTTCGGGAGAATCTATTTCACGGGCGCAATAACCGAGTGATTAAAGCGTTGGACTTACAATCGGGTTCGAATCTCGGTGACGGTGCCTGGTGGGTATAAGGTAAAGATTGTTCCAATCTCCCAGGTCTACATATGTGCAGACCTGCTTTTGCCTGAATCCCTTCCGTGTGTGTAGGCACGCAGAACATCATATAATCACGTTAAAGATCTTGTAATTATATGTCAGCGTTCGGTGGCTTATAGAAACAAGAACATACCCAGCATGCACACCCCCGAAAACGTAGTATTGGCTACCTACGTGATTGGGTAAATGCACGAAATAATCATACACGTAATGGTTGGAGCTTAGCCCGGGCAGATCAGAAGCAATGGAGCTGTAGTTGGCATTGGCACATATAGCACAGTGCCATGTGATGTTACTTTCTCCTAGAGTCGTGTTCTCTTGTGCTGATGTTCTGGCATTCAAGGTGAAACCACTGTCCGCATGTTTCACAAGCAACACCCCGAGTGTCCCAAGTGATTGACTGATCACAGGTACCACACGGATAGTGTTCTGTGTCGTCTGCTGATTCGTCAAATTCAGACGGGGCAGCAGATGAAGCTGCAGCTTGACTTGAGGCGTGGCTCGTCATGAGGACACCCAACAGAGCAATACAAAAAGCTACTAGGTGTCGTAGGTAGCAGTATTTCCAATGCATGGGGTCGGCTATATCAAGAAAGCGTTTTATTTTGAAGCTCACGATGTCGCGGGCCCCGCCATGTTTGTTTATGTTCTTAACACATCAAACGCTGACATGTATTACGTGATCTTTAACGTGCGCGTTTGATCTTCTATGTGCTTTGGATATAAAGATTTTGCATACTGAAATGTCAGCCTGTATAAGATTTTTTTTTTGTTGGGGGGGGGGGTGCGGAGGCGAGGGGGGGAGGGGGGAGGGGCAGGGGGTACAAAACAGAGAGGCAGAAGAATGAAGAGACAGAGGAAAAGTACAGGGGAAGAAGAATGATTGAGTACACACGAGTGAGTGCAATTATAGGCTCATTTATCGTCTAACACCACCAATGATAAAGAAGACCATAAACCACACAAATGAATGGAGAGAGAGAGAGAGAGAGAGAGAGAGAGAGATTGGATGACAACGTACTAAAAGACGGGAATAGTTTTTCTTACTGATACACATCGTCTGTTGTAATATGAACCACGATCAAAACGCCACTTTTCTGAAATTAAGGATATCTTTATCTGACTAGGTGCTCTACACCCTGAACGCCATAGAAAGGCTGGTCGTGGTCCACTGTTCACTGAACATTGATTCAAGGCGGGGGCAGAATTACTGCCGTGCTATCTTCCGACACTTCCCGTTCTCACCAGCGGGCGACATTATCTCGATTCCGAATCACCTAGGGGAAATGATGGCAGGTGCTTTGCTCCAGCCGCTGCTTTGCCAGTCAGCGTGTGCTTGTGGCACCATTGACACCTCCCTGTTGCAGCAGAGTCCGAGGGCCACACTCCGCCTGCTGGAATCCACGATGATGGATGTGTCTTTGCTTGATGTGATAGCTTCCATTATCCTTTCAGCCTGACCAATTTGCGTGCCACAGCGGAGAAGCGGATTACGTATTTGAGGGTGTGCGCGCCGCAGGGATGATCTAGTTTCCAGCATGATGACAGCCTGTTAGATCACTGTGGTTCACCGGAATAATGCTGAAACCCACTGTTATTGTCGGACGGACAGAAACAGAAGAGAGCTCATATTTGCTCCTCTCTCTGTCTCTATCTGTCTCTGTCACCGTCTGTCTGTCTTTTTGCATGTCTCTCTGTTTCTGTCTCTCTCTGTCTCTCTTTCTTTCGCTTTCTCTCCCTCTCTCTCTCTCTCTCCCTCTTTCACTCCCTCAATCTTTCTCCTCCCCCTCCCTCTCTTCACTCTCTATTTATCTATCTGTCACCTTTGTTTTTTCCATGCAGACAAAAAAGCAATTTCATCGAGGGTTGTTTTTAGCTCATTGATTCTGATCCCTAACGTCGAGATCCAAGTTAAACCCCTTATTTATATCTCGACATCACTTCCCCATGCCTCTCTCTCTCTCTCTCTCTCTCTCTCTCTCTCTCTCTCTCTTTCAAATCAAGGCTGGCACAAGTCACTGCAATAGTCGGAGCAGCACTTTGCACACTGGCTTGTAATGAAGCTGGCATGATGTGACTACTACGCCTGTCAAGAGAGAGAATGGGGCGACGATATCACAGGTTCGTGAAAAGAAGAAAAATTATACTGTTACCTTCTTGCCATCGTATAATTAAAAAAAGGAACACAACATAATGGAGTCATCTACAAATGAAGCATTCACACATTTACTTCAGATGATGGACTGGCGATTTAACCAAATGATACAAATGATGAATTCACATTCCCGGAACATTGGCAACACTCTCAGCTGCAGTCTGGGGCAACTGCACAGTGCCATAGGGAACATTAATGCTGAGATCCATACGATGAAAAGGACATGTGAGAGAGATAGAGAGGAAGTGAAAAGAGCCACAGACGACATCGCAGTTCTGAACGAAGACTGGGAATTGTTCGATCAACGACTCAACAAGTTAGAAGAACTTGTTGATCTCAACGAAGTGGACTTGAAATGCTGTAACCTGAGGTTCATGGGAGTACCAGAAGGAGGTACCTACTCTTTTCCAACAGTTGATGTAATTGTCGACATCCTGAACCAATATTCCTGTGAGCGAAGCTGGTGTCACAGAGACATCAACAGGGCGTATAGAGTGGGAGAGTGGCGTGACTCTTCAGATCATCCGAGGCCTATTGTTGTGCAGATGCACAGGTGGCAGGACAAGATGGTAATTCTGCAAGATCAAGACCTGAGGGAAGCACTACGCGAAGACAACATCAGAGTGGCCTCAGAGCTGACCACGAGACAAAGAGGGATGGTTGACTTCCACACCAAGCAAGGGAAAAGAGCCTACTATTGGAAAGGCAAACTACAAGTGGTGGAAAAGCAAGAATATTTTGGAGGCAATGATTATCCGGTGAGAGGCTCTGCTAACAGACGTTTTGATTACCGACAAGAAAGAGTGGCAGACTACCAAGATACGTGGTCAAGAGCTGAAGCTCACAAGGATGGTGGGCATTCTAATAACGGTGGAAAGGAAGGGACATCTGGTGATGCTAGATTCAGACGAAGGTCAGCGGAGCCCCGTGTAGTTCCTGGCAACAAAACTTACAGCCAGGCTGTCAGGAGTGGACGTCCAACACAAGGGAATTCTGAACATGATTATTACACATCAAGAAACCACGCACGCTGGGAGAGACGGCAAGTACAAAACCCTTCAGAATGGGACAGGCGCAGAAAGCAGAACTCTGTCTTTCGTGGTTCGTCGGGGGCAGAACACAGGAGAATAATTGTAAAGATTGGGGAGCAGAAGCGGACCTACTCAGGGCCAAAGGAACAAACAAACAGACAAGTAATGACTGACCACAATGGTGTCAGATTAGGAGTAAAAGTCAACGAGTACTCTGAACCACAGCATGAGACTACAACAACACGCACACGCGTATATCAGGTCAGTGACGTTAGAGATGCAGGGGAAGAGTCTCACGTCGACCAGCTGTCGGACTGTAATACAGTACCGAATCCAGACCCACCATCTGGCGATGACGAGGAAGAGCAGGAGGACGACCCAGAAGTTTCCCATCAGTGTCCTACAACAGGTGACCTGTCACAAGTCCACAGAGAGTCACCGCCATCTTCAGTCAAAGATCGTCAGATAACTACGGAAGACCAGACAACGGGGCAGTTAGTGTCGACAGAAGTTCACGCAGCGGCACCAAAGTGGACGGCAGAATCAACAGGACCAGTCTGTGGGGCTGTCATTCCTCTCGGGCAGTCAGATGCAGTGGAGCACGGTCACACCCAGTGTGGAGAAGACTCAGGGGATCAGCCTCTAGTGGACACTGAGCATGGACAGGTAAAGGCCAGGGCAGAAGACGCTGTCAAGGATGGCGTGTCGGACATACACAGCCGTTCTCAGGCCAAGGTACAGACCAACGCAAAGGAACAGAGGCCATCCAGAATGTCAACACGGGCAGGAACCACCAAACAACGTTCAGGCAGCCAGGGCAATATCAAGGAGGCGTTCAAAAAGGCCAAAAACGGTGGTGGTTCTCATAGCAGTGATAGAGGCGGAGAAAGACAGGCAGCTTCTCCTGCGTGTCTTCGGGACAGCAAATAGGGGTCAGGCCGGGCATCAACTACCTCATGTGAACTAAAAAATACATGTCAAACTGCAAAACTGTCTGAACCTACTTTAAATGTAAATGTTAAGTCGAGTTGGTGCAATGATCCAAGCATGTGTCAAACCATCACATTTCTAAATTATAATGTTTGTGGGCTGATTGGGAAGTTGTCTAATCAAGATTTTGTAGATTATATAACCGCTTATGATTTCATTACATTGATTGAAACTTTTGTTACGGAAGATATCGATTCAACTATTTTTAAAAATTATGACTGTTTTATCTCCAAAGCGACTAAACTCACGAAGCAAGGGAGGCATTCAGGAGGAGTTATGGTGCTTGCGAACAAACGTTTTTCCAAATTCATATCCCATATAAAAACCGATGAAGATAATGTCATTGTATTAAGAATGTCTAAAGAATTGTTTGGGAGCGAATGTGATGTCATGTTTATTTCATCTTATATAAGACCATATGATTCCAGTTACTGGAAAAACAATCACGGTGGATATGGTGTAGAAATAATTGATGAATGTATCATGTCTCTACACGAAACATATGGTAATTTTCATATTCTTCTCTCTGGAGACTTTAACGCTCGCACTGCAAACAAAAACTATGAGCCAACAGAGGACAATTTTGAGAAGGTAAGTAGCAGTGTTACACTGGATGATCACACATTTGCAAGAAAGTCTGATGATTTAGAAACGAATCTTTTTGGGAATCAGCTGGTTGATCTGTGTACGGTTGCAGATTGTTTTATTGTGAACGGTATGGTACAGTGGAATTGTGACTCTGCATGTACATTTATGTCTAATAGTGGATCAAGTGTAATTGATTATTTTTTGATGTCCTGCACCTTATTGACTCAATTGTCAGATATGCAGTTAGTTGTAAAAGAACTTGTAGACTCTGATCATTTGCCAGTACAGCTGACATTGTTTACAGAGGTAAGAACTGATACAAATTCACAGAACAATATTAAAAGAAATGGATACAATACTATAGAGAAAATAGTTTGGAATGTAGACAAAGAAGACGAATACAAAGACAAACTTACAAACGAAGAGGGATGGACAAATCTGAATGAAGCCATAAACCAAATAGACAAGAATATTGACTTAGCACTGGCATTATTTAATCAGTACTTACTTGGAGCTGCTGAGTGTATGGTGAAAAACATGTCTCATAGGAAGAAGTCAAAAGGAGCAGAATGGTTTGATGAGGAATGCAGGCAGGCAAAGCGGGAATGTCGAAGACTGTTACGTTTATACCAAAAGCACAAACGCTTGGGACGTTGCACATGTCAGAACAAACGGATGACGTACATGGAAAATAAGAGTGAGTCATTTTGCAATTGTAAGTGTCCGGAAATGAGAATATTGTATGTGGAAAGTAGAAAAACATACAGAAAATTATTGAAAACCAAAAGGACGAGTTTCCGGCGTGAAACAGCAGAGAAACTGTGTAAAAATATGAGTAAGTCTTCGATATTTTGGAATGATCTGAAAAGAATAGGACTAAAGAAAACATCATGCAACAGTGAAAATATAAGTATCCAGCAATGGTTTGAGCATTTCCAGACAGTATTCAGTTTTAATGAAGAGAGTACAGATAATCAAATAAACATAGAAAGTAATACCCAGGAAGAAGAAGAACATGCTTTAAATCAAGTAATCACACATCAGGAAGTAGAGAAATCCATTAAGAAAATAAAATGCGGAAAAGCCAGCGGAACCGATTGTGTTACAGGAGAAATGTTGAAAGCTGGTGGACACAATGTTATTAACTTTTTAACGATGCTATTTAATCAGATTTTAGATAGTGGCGTATATCCCAAAGAGTGGGCCAAAGCTATAGTGGTACCAATTTTCAAAAAGGGTAATATGGATAATCCTGATAACTACAGGGGTGTATCTTTAATCAATGTTACTTGCAAATGTTTTACTTCAATTTTGAATGAACGATTATATGCCTGGTTGGAGAAAAACAATGTAATTGTTGAAAACCAGGCTGGGTTTAGACAAGACTATTCAACAATCGATCACATATTCAATCTGTATTCAATTGCCCAGAAAATATTAAGTAGCAATGGTCGAAAACTGTATGTGGCTTTTGTTGACTTTAAAAAGGCGTTCGATTCTGTCCATCATAACAAATTGTTACAAACATTGCACAAGGAGGGGATAAAAGGGAAATTTTTTTGTTGCCTTCAGTCTATGTATGATTCTCTCATTTCATGTGTTCGTTCGAATGGAGAATACTCCGAGTTTTTTGATTGTCCTGTAGGTGTAAGACAGGGTTGCGGGTTAAGTCCCACGCTTTTCTCACTTTTTATTAATGAGTTAGCCAATTATATAAATGATACTGGGGTTCATGGTGTACAGTTACTTCCCACTTTTATTGAAGTTTTCATTCTACTTTTTGCTGATGACGTAGCTTTAATTGCAACTACACCAGGTGGATTACAGACACAACTTAACTCTTTGAAAATATGCTGTGATAGCTTGAGGTTAAATGTTAATAGAAGTAAGACTAAGATAATAGTGTTCAGAAAGGGGGGATATCTGGGTAAAAAAGAAAAATGGTTTTTTGGAGGTGTGGAAATTGAGGTGGTAAACACCTACTGTTACCTAGGATTCACATTCACAACAATGTTGAGTGCTAATGTAGGCACAGGGCATCTAGTAACAAAAGCAAAAAAAGCACTTTACCTTCTATGCAGAGCATTTAACAATTGTAAAGAGATGTCCCGAGAAGTCTTTTTCAAAATATTTGACTCCAAAATTCAGTCTATTCTATTGTACTCAGCAGAGATTTGGGGGCTGCAACGTTTAGATAGCGTCGAAAAAATACATTTATTAGCTTGCAAAAGATTTCTCGGTGTTCCCCTCAAAACACCCAACAAACTAGTATACTCAGAATTAGGCAGATACCCATTATATGTTAACTCATACACGAAAGCCGTAAAATATTGGTTCAGATTATTAGAAATGAATTTAGATAGATTACCTAAACAGGCGTATCTTATGCTAGTAAACTTAGATGGGAACGGTAAAAGGTGTTGGGTAACAGGAATTAGAGAAATTTTGTGTAAAACTGGATTCAGTTATGTGTGGTTGAATCAAGGAGTTGATAATATGCAGATGTTTATATTACAGTTCAAACAGAGACTGATTGATATGTATGTGCAAGACTGGTCGGCATCTGTCAGAGATAAGGAAAGATACGCTTTATATTCATCCATGCAAGATGGTTTCAGAACTGGACTTTATTTTGTACATTTGGATATTTATTGCCTCAGAGTCGCTTTGACACAAATAAGACTTGGAGTCTTGCCGCTAAATAAGAACTATGAGAGATACTCTGAAAATCCGGTTGCAAGGTTTTGCCCATTTTGTAAAGGTGTGAATGAGGATGAATATCATTTTATATATGCATGCCCTTTGTATTTTGATCTCAGAAAAAAGTTTCTTGGTTTGTATGTCAATGTTCAGATTAACATTCTGCTGGACGGTGTAGATAAACATCGATCTCGTTCTGTAGCAAAATATATTTTTCATTCAATTAAGCGCAGACAAGAAGCGATAACTAATCAATGAAGAAGAACATTTCTAGATATGTGTGTGATAGAAAATGTCGTATGAAAATCCATTTCAGTAAAATGATGACTATTTATACCAATCCTGTACAAAATCGTTGTTGTTACATGCAACTTCAGAGTATTGGATAATTTCTAATATTCATAGGAATGTCAACGGAATGCTATTGTCAGCACGTTCCCCTTCCCAGCATCCCAATGCAATGATGCCTATGGCCTGAATGCAATAAAACATTCATTCATTCATTCATTCATTCTCTCTCTCTCTCTCTCTCTCTCTCTCTCTCTCTCTTCAAATCAAGGCTGGCACAAGTCACTGCAATAGTCGGAGCAGCACTTTGCACACTGGCTTGTAATGAAGCTGGCATGATGTGACTACTACGCCTGTCAAGAGAGAGAATGGGGCGACGGGGGGTAAGAGAGGGAAAAGAAAGAGACAACAGAGACAGGGATAGGGGAGGGAGAGGGGGGGGGGAAGATAAAGAGGATAGAGAAACAGATTAGATGGATAAAGAGAGGAGTGAAAGAGAGTGAGATGAGGGAGAGGAAGAAAAGAGAGGGAGATGTGGGAGGCAGGAGAGAGATAAGAGAATGGGGAGAGGGAAAGATGAGAGAGAGGGAAAGATGAGAGAGAGGGGGGAAAGAAAGGGAAAGATGAGGGAAAGATGAGAGAGAGAGAGAAAGATGAGAGAGAGAGGGGGGGGGGAAGAGGGAAACATGAGAGAGGGGGAAAGATGAGAGAGAGAGGGGAGAGAGAGGGAAAGATGAGAGAGAGGAGAGAAAGAGGGAAAGAGAGAGGGGAGAGAGAGGGAAAGGGAGAGGGGAGAGAGGGAAAGATGAGAGAAAAGGGAGAGAGAGGGAAAGAGAGAGGGGAGAGAGAGGGAAAGAGAGAAGGGAGAGAGGGAAAGATGAGAGAGAAGGGAGAGAGAGGCAAAGAGAGCGGGGAGAGAGGGAAAGAGAGAGGGAGAGATGAGAGGGGAGAGAGAGGGAAAGATCAGAGAGAGGGAAAGATGAGGGAGAGAGAACTGGGAGAGAGGGGAGAGAGAGAAAAAGAGAGAGGGGAGAGAGAGGGAAAGGAGAGAGAGAGGGGGGAGAGAGAGATGAAAGACAGAGGAAAGAGAAATATGAAGGAGAGGAGAGAGAGAGCGAGAGAGAAGAGAGAGAGGGGGATACAGAAAGAGTGAGAGATGAGAGATGGGGAGATAAACATAAATAGAGAGAAAGGGGAGGATAAAAAGAGACATAATTATGTATTTCCGAAGATAATAGATAAGCACCGGTGTGCTTTCTGCATCCAGTTCCCGCCCTATACAGTACTAAATAAAAGCATAAGCATAGTGGTAATGAAGAAAAGCATCCGAATTATAACAGACAGATAGATAGACGGACAGACAGAGTTTCAGTTTCAGCTTCATTTTAAAGGTGTTGAAACGGACAAAATACTGATGACTGGCCAGTGCATAACTTTAATTTGTTTAACCCTTTTACCACCAGTCAATTTAGAGTACAAAATTCCCTTGTTGTATAAACACAGAAAAGACAGTGGCTAAGCACAGCTGGGTATTCCCTCTGCGATGTATAGAAAATATGGCCTATCCTACCACCAAACATTAAGAGCAGTAGGTTCATGGATAACAGACCAATGAATGGTCACCTTTCAGTGACATGGGGCCTCTACCACGCCTGTACATAAATGCGAGCTTGGCGGTGAAAGAGGTTAAAGCACCGGTCTGGTCTGACGAGCGTGTGTTTCCTTGGCGCTGTGTGTATTTGAGCGCAATGTGGTGCTTTCAACGCACGTCAGGTATATACGGTCTGTGTTGTGCTTAGCGGTAGAAGTTTTCTCTGTACATAGTATGCTCATTAACTCTGCACCAATATGTATCTCTTAGGCCTGTCTGACGCCACGATATGTCAGAAAAGAAACAATTAGTTAAGTGTTCTTACAAATTTATGCATGTATGTCAGCGATCGACGTTGATGTCTCTAATTCTGTAGTTACTTACTTACTTACTGGCTTACTTACTTTGTATGTTTGTTTGTTTCCTTGTTTCTTTGTTCGTATGTTTGTTCGTTTGTTATCTAACAACTGGCCATTAAGCCAGTGTTAGTGATACTACAGGATGCTTTGTTACTAAACATCTTGCCTTGTTATTTTTCACAGTACACCTTGAGGGAATATAAAAAAAAAAAAATTTAAATAAAATTAAAAAAAACATTCGAATCCTTCAGTCAGACAAAACTAAGAGTTACTCACCCCCGACTAAATCTTCCGGGACACAAACCACTCAAACACAGATGTTGTCGCTTTGAAAGCAAAGAAGGGAAGAGAGTGGGGAAAAGCCTGGAGGCAGGACAAGAAAGAAATGGAGGATGATCAAGTTCAGCCCGCGAGGAGAGAGAGAAAGAGAGAAAAGCAGACAACAAAGCGGTTTTGAGGGCCAGGCACATTGATGTGTTGTTCCCCTGTATCGCTTTCTGCCGGGTCCGTGTCTGACTGTGCGGAGCTGAAAGTGACAGAGATTTCCGCCCGTACCCCCCTGTCCCTTGTTCACGTGCGTCACAGTTTGTGTGTGTGTGTGTGTGTGTGTGTGTGTGTGTGTGTGTGTGTGTGATTATGTGCACATAGGGGATGGTGGGTAGTGACGAACCCTGCAGATCCTGGCCTAAAGGGAAACATCACGTCACTGCTCAGTGAAACCATTTTTTGCCATCAATCAACTGATACACTACACGACATCCCTGTTCCCTGAGTACAGTCGGGAGAAGGAAACCAAATCAAATCGTGTTGCTATAACCTAGCCCACCGTAACGGGGCCTGTCCAGGGCTGAATGCCCATTAGTTCTTTACACCAGTCAGAAGATGGCAGAATGGTCAAGACGCTCGTCTGCCAATACAGAGTCCGTGCGGATCAGGGATCGAATCCCGCTCTCGTCCTTTCTCTCTTGTTTGACTGGAAAATGGAACTGAGCATCTTGTCGTTCGGGTGAGACGATAGAACGAGGTCCCGTGTGCAGCAAGCAAAAAGAACCCATGGCAACGATAGTGTTGTCCTCTGGCAACAAATTTGCAGATGAAAACCACTCGGATAGGTACACATAAGACATGTGCACGCACTCATGGAGTGACTAAGCGCGTTGGATAATTCTGCTGGTCATGCATTTGCTGAGCAGAAGTGGTGTGGAGAATATGGATTTGTCCGAACGCAGTGACTCCTCCTTGAGAAACTGAAACTGAAACCGGTCCCCTGGAAGGAGAACGAGGTTGAAAGTAAAAAAGCAAAGAAAGTGTGGAAAGCATATAAACAACAATAACAAATGGACACAAAACAAACAAAACACCAACAGGGGATTGCAGTGAGTGGGAATAATGGGGGTGTTGGGGAGGGGGTGTGGGGGGTGCAGGAAAATTGTGAAACAGCTGTATGGGGAAAAGGGAAACAATTATGACTAATTAGCTGACACTCGCCTGTGTTGATGAACAGCTTTGGTATATCATTTCTGTATTTCTCTTTTTCATCACAACAGATTTCCTTGTGTGAAAATTCGGGCTCCTCTCCCCAGGGAGAGCGCGTTCGCTACGCTACAGCGCCACCCATTTTTTGTATTCTTTCCTGCGTACAGTTTTATTTGCTTTTCCTATCGAAGTGGATTTTTCTACAGAATTTTGCCAGGAACAACCCTTTTGTTGCCGTGGGTTCTTTTACGTGCGCTAAGTGCATGCTGCACACGGGACCTAGGTTTAGCGTCTCATCCGAATGACCTGAATCATGCGGATGGTTGGAAAAGAACACAGAAAAACAAATTCGAATCTGATAATCTTATCAACATAAGACATGTTTTGTTGGATGCTGGGCTGGTAAGAGTAACGAAGGACTCCTGTGTGTTTTCCCCAATCCAGTGTTCCATCTGTCGTCTGCCTGCACTTTGACAACAAACGGTATTGCTGAATAACTCTCAAAGCACCATACTGCAGCTGCTGCCAAGCCACTCCTATCTCTCTATCGATATATATATATATATATATATATATATACACACACATATATATATATACATGTGTGTGTGTGTGTGTGTGTGTGTGTGCAATCAACAGATGTGTTCTATTCATTTCCATGACATAACGAAAAAGTATAGACGGGGTTTGCTGTTCGATTCATCATTGGACTTTTCAGAACCAAGGCAGGAGTTTGAAAGGATACAAGCTTGCTAACATTCAACAGAACACTGAGCTTGACAGGTTCGTTATTATTCTGTTCCAACGTGGATGGCAAATTTAGCTTTCGACAAAACTGGGATTGACACACCTTCTCTTGCTGCTTAGGGCACGTTTGGCAAGGGAACAGATACGATGCTCTTGTGCACGTGCAGAGACATCGTTTTGCACTCGCAGGACGAAACAGCTTAGCAAACTGAGACTTGTTTTGTTTGGCTTCTTCTTCTTCTTCTGCGTTCGTGGGCTGCAACTCCCACGTTCACTCGTATGCACACGAGCGGGCTTTTACGTGTATGACCGTTTTTACCCCGCCATGTAGGCAGCCATACTCCGTTTTCGGGGGGTGTGCATGCTGGGTATGTTCTTGTTTCCATAACCCACCGAACGCTGACTGGATTACGGGATCTTTAACGTGCGTATTTGATCTTCTGCTTGTATATACACACGAAGGGGGTTCAGGCACTAGCAGGTCTGCACATATGTTGACCTGGGAGATCGTAAAAATCTCCACCCTTTACCCACCAGGCGCCCGTCACCGTGATTCGAACTCGGAACCCTCAGATTGACAGTCCAACGCTTTAACCACTCGGCTATTGCGCCCGTCATTGTTTGGCTTAAAGTATAGGACTGTTGCTTCGCCGTTACAGACAGTGATTTTTTGTTTTTTTCCGAAAGCCATTCTGAGACAACAAAGCGGTGACACTTGAGGGATAGATCGTTTTCATGACAGTTGATTTACTCACTGCCCCAGGCAGCCAGACATGTTTACACGTTTGGTTATTGGTCTCCCACTGTTAATATTGCGGTGTTCACGAGCTGTCCTTTTGTGGCTTTCGACATTGAACTCTCGAGAAACAAAATGAACGAAAGACAAAGATATATATATATATATATGTGTGTGTGTGTGTGTGTGTGTGTGTGTGTGTGTGTGTGTGTGTGTTTGTGTGTGTGTGTGCAAGAAGAAAGAAAGTCAAGAACAAGAAAATAAAAAAGGACAGCTGCGAAGTAAAAGAAAGAAAGAATCGAAATAATATGAAAGAAAATTGAAAAAAATAAACGTACAATGGATAACGTTTTTAGCGCGCGCGCACACACACACACACACACACACACACACACACACGAATCTGTTGACCTTTTTTCTTTGCGTCCCACGATGCAGAATCAACACGGTTTTTCATCTGTAACACTACAATTCGTCACATCCGCTGTTAATGTTGCGGAAATCACGCTTCCCTCGATCACCAGGAAGATCAAAAACTACGGAAAGAAACACAACTGAAAAGCTGGAGAGCTGGAAAGAAGTGGAAACACCCTCAACCTTATCCGCTTTCTAATCAACTCCCTTCAGATTTGTATAAGTTTATTTTCAAATGTCGAAATCGTGACTGTTTCCTGAACAAGAAAAGAAAAGAAAATTGCTCTCCTTTTCTCGCTAGCAAATAACCATACACAGACACAGAACTTCAGGCAAGCGCCTTCCTACCAACCTTGTAAAACAGGAGATAAAACAAGACAAATGTATACACAAAACAAATGCGCTTTCTTCAGGAACCTCTGCCAGCAATGTAGGAGACACGGACACAGACCTTCAGACAAATGGATTCCTACCAACCCGTGTGAAACAGAAGAATAGAACCTCCCCCCCCCCCCCCTCGCCCCCTCCCACCCCCCCTCCCAACAGGACTGAGGATATGACAGACTGGCTGCAGTCATGCCATGGTGCTCCCAGGTCCATATTCCAGCCTTCATTCCAGGGAAGAAAACTGACGAGCCATTTCCATTCGTAACCCCCAGCCTGTCTCGTGTCCCCTGCTGACGTCACCAGTGTGGGTGGGTGGGTGGTGTTGGATGGCGGCTGACAGACAACACTGCACTGTCTGTCTGATTCCCAGACTGTGGTGCATGCCACGAGCTGATCAGCTGACCCGAGTGATGGGCTGTGGTTTCCAAACCTGCGAATGAGATGCAAGTTAAAAGACCAGCAAACCGATAGATGACAAACGAATAAATGATCACACACACACACACACACACACACACACACACACACATATATATATATATATATATATATATATATAGAGAGAGAGAGAGAGAGAGAGAGATACATTTATATAGAGTTATTTAAAATGTGTATGTTTGTGGTTTTTGTTTCTTTGTTTTGTTTGATTGGGTGGGTTGTTGTTGTTGTTTTTAGTGTACATCTCATGATGCAGAATCAAAAATGATCTCCACATATTACACTCCCCTCCTTCAGATCCACTGTTGCTGGTGTGGGTATCACGTTTCCTTAGATCACCAGGAAGCACCAGGAGAAAAAAGAACACAGTTATATCAGACAATAAAGAGGGAAAGAAACAACACTGGAAGGCTGTCGAAAACATTGTTCTCTCTTCAATCATGTTCTCATTTCTCAACTTTAAAGCCAACGCACGTCAGGAAAATATTGATAAAACAAATATAAGAACATATATGCAAGTGGACGCTCTCTCTCTCTCTCTCTCTCTCTCTCTCTCTCTCTCTCTCTCTCTGTGTCTCTGTGCGTGCGTGCGTAACACACACCACAAATCCGAACCAGAAGAAACTAAGTTGTATCTGTCCCGTGGACTAAGGTACACACAAAAAGACACGTACTCTTAGTACCTCGGCCAGCAACGAACCAGACACAGACACAGGACTGTAGGCAAACAGCTTCCTACTACTAACCTTGTAAAACAGGAGATAATTCAGGACAAATATATACACGAAACAAATACGCTTTCAGTACCTCTAATGGCAATGAAGCAGACACGGACACAGACCTTCAGACAAATGGATTCCTACCAACCCGTGTGAAACAGAAGAAGAGAACCCCCCCCCCCCCTCCCCCCCCATCCCCCAACAGGACTGAGGATATGACAGACTGGCTGCAGTCATGCCATGGTGCTCCCAAGTCCATGTTCCAGCCTGTCTCATGTCCCCCTGCTGACGTCACCAGCGTGTGTTGCTGGGTGGTATTGGATGGCGGCTGACAGACAACACTGCACTGTCTGTCTGATTCCCAGACTATGGTGCATGCCACAAGCTGATGAGCTGACCCAAGTGATCGGCTCCAAACCTGTCTGTTAACAAAACGCATCAATTATTTGTGTCTTCGACCCCTTCCACCCTTTTTTTCTGAAAGTAAAAAGATGGTTTTGGGACGTTTATTGTTGTGGTGGTTTTTCTGGGGTTTTTGAGGGTTTTTTTTCAAAAACATGTTTCGAAATCATGCAAATGAGAGTAATTGGTTACCCTACTATACCTCTGAAATGAGTTGTTTATTAAGTTAAACATATTAAGATACATAAATGAATGAATAAAACAATGAATAAATGATAATGAGCACACAGATACGAAACCAAGAAATACCATAACGAAAAGATAAACGAAAATAAGTACTTGAATACAAACTCAATAAACAAATATATGAATAGATCGGGGAGCTGTTTATTTCCATTGTGAGCAAACGAGGAAGA
>NC_134877.1:28710232-28712732 GCF_041734735.1 Babylonia areolata | reverse complement strand
GCTTTTAGTTGTTGTTTTTTTTGCTTCATGTAGTTCTGTGTCATTGAGGAAATGAGAAAACGAGCTCTGTGCGTGACGAAGAGTGAGAGGAGAGAGAGTAGTGGAAAGAACGGGGGTGGGTGGAAGGTCACATCTTTCACATCAAAATTGATGTTTGCGCACGCAGACACACACGTACACACACACACACACACACACACACACACACACACACACACACACACACACACACACACACACACACACACACACACATGCACACATGCACACACAAAGCATATGAACAGATCCAAAGTAATTCAGCACGATTTGTCTGTGAGGAATATACAGCAACATTTAGGTTCCCTCTTCGCAGTAAAGAAAGGAAAAGCTCATTGTTTTAAATAAAAGAAAAACAAAACAAAACGTCAACAAAATAACACAGAAAGACAATTTTGAAAAGACACACAAGGATCAAAAGCAAACAGGGAGGTAAAAGAGACCAAATACAATCCAGCAAAAAGCAAAACAAACACAAAAGACAACATAGAAACAACTAAGGAATAATGGAAGCAAAGCTAGGAATAAGGCTGTGGTTACAGAGAGACAGAATTGCTTTATTGATTTCAGTTCTGTTCCCACATAATGAAGTTTTTCACTTTGACACGATTAAGAAGAAGAAGAAGAATATATTGTACGCATATGACGAAAACTCCCCATAGAAGGGCTCTAAGGCCCTCACATAAAACAGTACATTTATGTCAGTGCATCAAACTGCAGTACACGGAGACATTAAGTGGAAAACAAAATCTGTATACAACAATACAATACTACAAATTGCAGATAACATATGAACAGTCGCAGGAAAAGGCACAAAATGCACACACACACACACACACACACACACACACACACACACACACACACACACACACACACACACACACACACAGAGTAATACTACAGTGGAGGGGGGACACAAGGGGATTACCGCTGTACACCAGATTTCCGACAAACGTTGTCAGCGTTGTCTCTAGCGGCCAAATACGATTCCATCTGCCACTGAAAAGTAGAGAACAGGGGAGAGGACGGAAATCTCGCCTGTCTTTTTGCGAATGGAGAATTGTGGAAGATACTGCACTTGTCGTTTCTTTGGGGCGTTCTTGTTTTGGTTTGTATGTAGCCATGCATTTGTGATCACTGAAATGTGATCTCTGTGCATCAGGGGGAGGAAGGAGAGGGACGATGGTGTGGGGGACTGGATGTGGGGGGCGGGGGGGTCACAATCACGAGATAAAAAGGACACAGTGTGCACTCACAACACTCAGATCAAGCACACACACACACACACACACACACACACACACACACACACACACACACACACACACACACACACAAACACTGCAGCGGCAAGAAATCATGTGAACAAATCACAACTAATCAACAGGATTTGTCAAGTTGGGGAATAGACATCAACATTTTTGTTCCCTCCTCGCGGTGATAAATGGACAAAAATGACCACCAGGTTATGAATGAAATGAAAAGAACAACAACAACAACAACAACAAACGAACAGCAACTAAAATCACTTCAACAGCGAAGAAAGAAAACCATAGAGCAAAAGTAAAACAACAACGGAATCAAATGCAAAGAGAAATGGAACAGAAACAATTTTTTTTTTTTAAATACCAACAAACAAACAAAAGCAACAACAACAACAACACAACAACAAAGAAGAAAACACAGAGACACATGGACAAATAAAGAGGAATGACAGCTTTGCAATGAATAAGGTGGTGGGAGGGAAGACAGATTGCTAGAGTGATTTCAGTTCCGTTGTCATGGCCATTATAAGAGACACGATTACTGCTATGTTCAGATTTCCATACACGGAAGATGGCAGCCCTGTCCCTATAGCGGCCAAATGCAATTACATCTGTCGCTGAAATGTAGAGGAAAGGGAAGAGGACGGAAATCTCGTCTGTCTTTTTTTTTGTGAATGAAGATTTGTGGGAAATGCTGCTGCTGTTTAGTTTGTTTTCAATGTTTCGTTGTTGTTGTTTGGTGTGTGTGTGTGTGTGTGTGTTTTGTTTGTTTGTTTGGGGCTTTTTGGGTTTTTTGTTGTTGTTGTTTTTTGCTTTTTTCTTGTTGTTGTTGTTGTTGTTGTTTTCGGGTGGTGGGGGGGGGGGGTGTTGTTTTTGGTGGTTGTTGTCGTTGTTGGTTTGTTGTTTTGTTTTGTTTGTGTTTTGTTTTGGTTTTGTTGTTGTTGTTTTTTTTGGGGGGTTGCAGCCATGTATTTATGAGAACAAAAAATGTGCTTTGCGTGCGTTGTAAAGAAATAGGACAGGGAGAGAGAGAGCAGAGGGAGAGATGGAATGTTGGGGGGAAAGAACGGGGCTGAGGGGACTGGAAGGGGGGCTACATTTCTCATGACTAAATGAATGTTTTGAGTACACACAGACACACAGACACAGACACACACATACAGACATGCACACACACACACACACACACACAC
>NC_134877.1:28697732-28707732 GCF_041734735.1 Babylonia areolata | reverse complement strand
TACACAAACACAAACTGAATTAATTCAATGCCGTTTCTGATACTCAAGGAATGTTTACAATACATGTTCTCTCTCTCTCTCTCTGTTTGTGTCTCTGTGTGTGTCTATGTGTGTGTGTGTATGTGTGTGTGTGTGTGTGTGTGTGTGTGTGTGTGTGTGTGTGTGTGTGTGTGTGTCTGTGTCTGTGTCTGTGTCTGTGTCTGTGTCCGCAGACTCCTTCACGTCAGGTGGCAGGACAAAGTCCCCGACACGGAAGTCCCGGACCTAGCTGGCCTCTACAGCGTCTACACCATCCTGCAGAAAACCCAAACCAGGCGGGCTGGGCATGTGGTCAGAATGCTTTTCGGGCCTTGCGCACAGCACGCTTTCCTTGCGCCTCAGTGATGCCCTCCTTCAGCTGCGCGGGCTTCTGTGGAAATCTTGCTGCGCCAAGCTGGACGGTCCAGACCAAGCGTCTCCCCCGTGTTGATGTCAACGGCCAGGTCTTTGAAGGACGCTTTGATGCGGTCCTTTTAACGTTTCTTCTGCCCTCTGACTGAGAGCTTGCCCTGAAACAGTTCTCCTAACAGCAGCTGCTTAGGCAGTCGACTGTCTAGCATTCTGACCACATAACCGAGGTCCCATGTGCAGAACGTACTTGGCGCACTGAAAAAGAACCCATGACAACGAAAGTGGCGAACATCTGTAGCACCAATCCACTCTGTTTATCGTATCATCCGAAAGACTAGACGCTCAGTGTAATTTTCCAGTGGAACTTGGGAGAAAGGGCGAGAGCGGGATATGAACCCAGACCCTCTGGTCTGTATTGGCAGATGAGCGTCTTAACGATTGTACCACCTTCCTGCCAGTTAAATAATCACACATACATAAGACTTCATACAACACATGAAATAAAGACACTCACGTAAATAACTACATTCTGCTAATACAACCAGACAGACAGACAGACAAACAAATACAGACAGACAGGCAGAGACCAGCAAACAAACAGACCAAACAAAAACACGCAAAGCTATACAGACAGACAGACAGAATTCTGTGAAACAACACAGAACATTTCACTTTCTGTTCCTTTTACGCAAGGTATTACTTTTCCACAACACTCGTAAAGGATAGGACACGACATACTACCGAAACAGCCTTACCAGCCTATTGTTTGCGTTTGGGAGGAGTCTTTTTTTTTCCCCTTTTTTTACCTGACAGAACGCACCAATGGTGAAAGACACGATTACCGCACTAAAGCGGACTTCCGAAACAGAAGATGTCAACGCTATCCCCAGCGGCCCAAATGCAATCCCCTCTCTCCCCAAAGATGTATCAGCAGGAGACAGCCGGGGAAATCTCCTCTCTCTCTCTCTCTCTCTCTCTCTCTCTCTCTCTCTGCGTCTGTGTCTCTGTCTCTCTCTCTCTCTGCGTCTCTGTCTCTGTCTCTCTATCTCTTTCTGTCTCTGTCTCCATGTCTCTCTCTCTCTCTCTCTCTCTCTCTCTCTCTCTCTCTCTCTGTGTCTCCCTCTCTCCTACCTTCCCCGTCTCCCCCCTTCTGGCCCCCCGCCCCGCCGTCTCTCTCTCTCTCTCTCCTCTCTCTCTCTATCTCACTCCCTGTCCCCCACCCCCTTCTCTCTCTGCCCCCTCTCTGCCCGTCTCTCTTTCTCTCCCCACTGTCTCTGTCTCTTTCTGTTCTCTCTCTCTCTCTCTGTCTCACTCCCTCTCCCCCACCCCGTCTCTCTCTCTCTCCCTCTCTCTCTCTCTCTCTGTCTCCATCTCTCTCTGTCTCACTCCCTCTCTCTCCCCCGGTCTGTCTCTCTCTCTCTCTCTCTCTCTCTCTGCCTCTGTCTGTCTCTCTCTCTCTCCCTCCCTCTCTCCCTCCCCTTCTCTCTCTCCCCATCTCTCTCTCTCTCTCTCCCCTCTCTGTATCTCTGTCTCTCTCTCTGTTCTCTCTCTCTCTCCCTCTGCCTCACTCGCTCTCTCCACCGCACCCCGTCTCTCCCTCTCTCTCTCTGCCTCACTCCCTCTCTCTCCCCCCGTCTCTCTCTCTCTCTGTCTCTGTCTCTCTCTCCCTCTCTCTCCTCCCCCCCCTCTCTCTCTCTCTGTCTCTGTCTCTCTCTCTCCCCCCCCTCTCTCTCTCTCTCTCTCTCTCATGTCCGCTGTGCACGGCGTACTGGGGCTGCACTGGGGATTTTCTGTCTGGCTGTGGCTTGGCGAGGGGAGATTACTGTGTCTGTTTCCACACTCCACTGACAGAAGAGGGTGGGTGGGGGTAGAAGATAGACAGGGCAGGAAGGGGTGGGGGGAAGGGAGGGGGGGGGGACGGAAAAAGAAAGAGGGAGAGAGAGAGATGATGACCACACACACACACACACACACACACACACACACACACACACACACACACCACAAACACACACACACACACACACACACACGCGCGCGCGCGCGCGCGCGCGATTTCCATAATCTGAATTTGGAGAAATTTGACCTGTGGGAGCATAGAACTTGGCAGAATTCAAATCTGGGCGTGGCGAAATTTAGATCTGGCTGCGGGAACACAGACATGAGGGAATTTAGACTTTGCTGAAACTAAAATCGATGGAAACATAGACCTGAGGATATTGACCTGGGGTAACAACACCAACCATTTGGATTACCCCTTCAGGCAGGGACAGGTGATTCCCCCGTTACTGGGAAGGAAAAAAAAACACAACAAAAAACCAAAACAGTTAAATGAAGTGTTCGACACATTGGAAACGGCTGCAGAAGCCTTGATGGACGGTGCTAGATATACAAGAGATGAGCAGGGAATGATGGAGTAAGGTTATTGATTGACAGCTGCTTCTCATGCACGTTTGTTAAAGGGACTGCGAGGTCTCTGGACAGGGCAAGAAGACAGGCGGTATATAACTTATTTGCGCTCGGATGGGACAATGGTTTTGAGATATGTCATTCGTGTTCATGGTGATTGTATTGTTCCCCCAAAAGAGAGGTTGGCTGGCATGTATAGCGAGCGACAGTTGTTTCCCACCGTGTAGTGCGCTTTGGGCTTGTCACCCGATCCTGATACACAAGGGGTGTCTGTCTGTCTGTCTGTCTGTCTGCCTTTGTTGCTGACTTACAGGAACAGGACGAATATCAAAGAGGAAGGGAAGCAAAGACAGACAGACAGACAGAGGCAAAGACAGAGACAAAGACAGACAGAGAGTGATACGGATGTTTTATTCAATAAAGGCCATGGCCCCTCATGAAGGGGGTATAGTGAACCAACATTACATAACACAATCTTACCGATGACAAAAGTAAATGATAAACTGCAAATGATAATCTACAAGTTGGATAATGCCCAACAAACAATCATTAACTACTTAATGCACTGCGAAATTTAAAAGCCTTATAGTTATAAATAAATAGCAAACTTTTTTTTAATGATAGTTTCATTAGTTGATGACATAAGCACGGCAAGTCGAAATAAAGCAGGGTGCCTATGATATTTCTTGTGGAATTAACTTATGTCTAAGGTCATTCAAAGCAGGGCAACACAACACAAAATGAGAGAGAGAGAGAGAGAGAGAGAGAGAGAGAGAGAATATGTTTGTGTGTATTTGTTTCTGTGTTTGCTGTTGTTTTGTTCTGTATTGTTCTTTTTTGCTGTTGTTTTTTGTGTCTTTGTGCATGTGTGTGTTTGTGTGTGTGTGTGTGTGAGAGAGAGAGAGAGAGAGAGAGAGAGAGAGAGAGAGAGAGAGAGAGAGAGTACGTGCCTGGAAAAGACCTGAGAGAACATAGACCCAATGGAACTTTTAACCTGGCTGAAGGTGACTTTTTGGGAACATTGAGCTGGAGGAACATAGGCATGACCCCAGCACGGTATATGGGTCTATATCATCTAATATTTGTCATGTTTTAGTCATGCTTCCTTGTCCACATTTCACTGCTTGCGTGCATGTGCTCGGAGAGTCTACGTCAGACTAAGGGGAGCAAACACAGGCGTACTAGAAGAAAAAGAAAGGGAAAGAAAAGAAGGGGGAAAGAAGAAGAAGAAAAACCATTGGAGTCATGAAGAGCCAGCTAGACAGAAAGACAAGAACAGAGAAAGAGGACAGACAGATAGGGGAGACAGTCATCCAGAGAGAGAGAGAGAGAGAAACTGACAGTGTAACGAAATCACACGGATAAAATGGAAGCGAGTCTTAAATCTAATTAGGGAGGTTCGTGCCGAAGAGTTGCAACGCAAGCTTTTTTTTTTTTTTTTTTTTTCGTCCTTTGAGTGCATCACTATAAGCACGTGCGAGCATGTGAGTGTGTGTGTGTGAGAGAGAGAGAGAGAGAGAGGAAGAGAGAGTGAGACGGAGAAAACGATATGCACGTGAAGCATGTACACCCGCGACAGTTGTTAGTGGGCGAGATCTGCCCTGACAGGAGTCTGTTTGCAAACTTTCCCAAGTTCTGCTGCAACAACTACAACAACAACCACAACAAAAGTTCGGTTCTGTGATTAGAAGAAAATTTTCAAGGGTCTTCTTTTTCCCCTGGGTTTTCTCCTTGTTCGGTGATGTCAGACTCTTCCAGTTTTCTCGGTTGAATTTAAGTTGGCTGTTTCTACCTCTCTTCTTCACCAACATTTCTTTAAAGTTTCTCACGACAAGCTCGTGGTCACTGCCAAGGTCAGATCCAGGGAACGTCCTTGTTTTTCCAGCCCTGTTGGTGCCAGACCAGTTCCGGTTCGTCACGAGAATACAGTCTGATCATGATGCTGACCGTTTGTGGAGCAAAGGTCAGTCATCGGATGGTTTATGCTCACCAGGAATGTCTGTCTGTCTGTCTGTCTGTCTGTCTCTCTCTCTCTCTCTCTCTCTCTCTCTCTCTCTCTCTCCCACCCCCAATCTCCCCCATATCCATCACACACAAACACAAAAAGGCAGCATCAAACAGAAGAGGCAGAAATCCGTACGTTTCTCTCAAACTTTTCACGTGCACTGGACAAGGCGGATTTCGGTTCTTCCCCCCTCCCATCCCCTCTCTTCCCCTCCCCTCTCTTCAGACGTAATTGTGTCTGGCCACTAGGAATCATACCGACTTCCTCCGTTCAGAGAGAGAGAAAAAAAGCTGTCATGTTGCAGTAATCCTGTCTGTTAGGGAGGTGGGGAAAGAGTGAAACCATGTCTGTGAACACATAACGAAATTGAAATCAATAGTGTGCCAGACGCAGTTACTGTCTCTGTATGTATGTCTCTTGTTACTTCTGCTTCAATCTGTCTTTCAGCTCCTTCTCTTCTCTTCTCTCTCTCTCTCTCTCTCTCTCTCTCTCTCTCTCTCTATCTATCTATCTATCTATCTATCTATAAATCATCTATCTACCTATCTATCAATCTCTCTTTCTCTCTCTTGCTCTGTCTATATATCTGTCTATTTATATATATATATATATATATATATATCCATCTACATATCTATCAATCTATAAGAATTTCATCTTCTTCTTCTTCTTCCTTCATATATGCGTGTACTTTTTCGAAGTGAATAAACATTAGCAAGGAGAGATTGAAAGAATAGGTCTCAATCTCTTAATCTTAATCCTTGGCTAAAAAAAATGTTTTGAGTTCTGAATCATCTCTCTGTCTCTGTCTCTGTCTCTGTCTCTGTCTCTCCTATATTTTTGTGTGACTGTATAATCATGTTGTTATATACTCCTTCCTTTGGGGACCTTGGCTTATGATGAATAAACCATTCATTCATTCATTCATTCTCTCTCACTCTCTTTCTCTCTCTCATTCTCTCCCTCCCCCTCTCTTTCTCTTTATTTCTTTCTTTCTCTCTCTCTCTCTCTATGTCTGTCTGTCTCCCCTCCTCTCTCTCTCTCTTTCTCTCTCTGGCTTACTCTTTCCCATTTCTTTGATATCTCCACGATAAGTTTCACTTCCATGCATGGCCAGAACCTTCACAGAAGATCTGGAAAGAAAATACTGAGCTGCAGAAACCAGATGTTATCGTAAGATACTGAAGAACATCAGATACACTGATGGGGCCACATGACAAGATCCAAATGCCTTGTTAATACAGAGCTGATGAGGTAGAGAGACGGAGAGGGAAACAGAGGGGGAAAAAACCTGATGGACTGACCAAATTGCAGAATGGACTGGATAATCATTTGCAGAGACAGGTTTTGACACACAACCAACAGACCTTGTGTAATGCGGCTGGGGGACTTGGGGAAGAGAAACAGTGAAACCTTTGTTACAGAGACAGACAGATAGACAGACAGACATTTTCTCCCATCAATTGGGGTACTTTGCTGTCAATAATTTGATTGGAATTCGTTTCCGCTTTCGTCACGCATAGCATTCAGTCTGACCAGCTGGTCACGCTATTTCTTCGCCTTGATATAAATGGATGGAAACCTTCTTGGCATCTTAGGGTAGTGTAGTGTAGTGCAGTGTTGTTTTGTATAGTGTAGTGTAATGAGTAGTAGAGTGTAGTGAAAGGTAGTGACGCATATTGTAGTATAGTATAGTGTTGTGCAGTGTAGTTAAGTGTAACGTAAATGAATGGCTCACACAAAATGTTAATGCAGCTTCGTGAAGTGTAATGTTTAACCGTATGCCTATACCTTGTATCTGTCTCTGTGTCTCTTCGTGCCAGCCTCTCTGTCTCTCTGTCTCTGTCTCTCTCTCTCTCTCTCTGTGTCTCTCTCGTGAGAGAGACACAGAGAGAGAAAGAAATTGTGAGCGAGAGACATACAAAGACAGAGAGCAAATAATTCCCAGGGTTCAAGTTCTGCTACTTCTGTTGAAGAAAATCCAAGAAGACGTCGCACCAGTGAATCCTGTCTGTCTCGAATATCTCGGGATTTCCGCTGTCCCTCTTACACACCATCTCAGGCCTACCAATAGCGAGATGCGCGGTAATAATGGTCACATTGCAAAAGCCACCCCCCCCCCCCCTTCTGTAGGTCCCCCTGTGAACGTATCAGCGTCTTAAATCATCCCCCGAAGGATAAATCATTGTCCTAAATCATCCCCCGAGGGATACATCAGTGTCTTAAATCATCCCCCGAGGGATACATCAGTATCCTAATCATCCCCCTAAGGGATACATCAGTGTCCTAAATCATCCCCCTAAGGGATACATCAGTGTCCTAAATCATCCCCAAGGGATACATCAGTGTCCTAAATCATCCCCCTAAGGGATACATCAGTGTCCTAAATCATCCCCTAAGGGATACATCAGTGTCCTAAATCATCCCCCAAGGGATACATCAGTGTCCTAAATCATCCCCTGAGGGATACATCAGTATCCTAATCATCCCCCTAAGGTATACATCAGTATCCTAATCATCCCCCTAAGGGATACATCAGTGTCCTAAATCATAACCCTAAGGGATACATCAGTGTCCTAAATCATCACCCTGAGGGATACATCAGTGTCCTAAATCATCCCCTAAGGGATACATCAGTATCCTAATCATCCCCATAAGGGATACATCAGTGTCCTAATCATCCCCCTAAGGGATACATCAGTGTCCTAAATCATCCCCTGAGGGATACATCAGTATTCTAAATCATCCCCGAGGGATACATCAGCGTCCTAAACTGTCCACTGGGAGACATTCTGGGGCTTCCCAACGTTGATGGGAGTCTCTCAACAGGCGTGTTGGGTTCAATTTTCTCAAAAAATACGATAATTTACTGCTGGAGATCGGAATGTCTTGCTGGTTGCCAAGCAAGTGAAGTTAGAGAGAGAGGGGGGGGGGGAAGAGAGAGAGAGAAGGCTTCGGCCAGTTTACATATCTCCCCGAACCTAAATTCGTGTTGTGCAGTGTGTGGACTGGTTTGCAAGATATAATCCAGCAATATGTTAGTGATGTTCTCTATTCACTGACTGGGCTGAGTATGAGATGTACTTTCGTATTTTGCATTTTATGTCTGAGATATATGTCAGCATAAATTCATGTCTTATTTTGTGTGATTATCTAGTACTGTATTTGTACTCCATCGTGCTGCATTTTTCTTACTTTTTTTTCTTTTTTTGGGCGGAGGGGGTGTGTGGGGGGGGGGGGGGCGAGTGGGGCTAGGGGGGAAGATGCATGTGCATTGAAAGGCATGTCTAAGTAGTATCATTCAAGCATTTTGTAAATGATTTGTCAGGCCAGTAAGGGCAGTGACCGTCCTTCCCACACTGCGTACAGGTGAGGTCTGATGCTGATCTGACTGTATGGATGTGGGTCTTTATCCTCTCCTCCCACTCTCAGCCTCGGATCGTTAGACAAGCATCTCTTGGATCTTGAAGCACTTGGAACTTTCTGCACAGTCTGCCTCACCCCCTGCGTCCCGTATCCACCCGTTTGGTTTCAATATGTCGACATCTCATATCATCAGTTAAGAAAATGCCCAAGCAATGCCGAAACTATTCTGCAGGCCTCTTATTTTCTATCTGTCTCTGTCTCTGTCTCTTTCTCTGTCTCTGTCTGTCTGTCTGTCTGTCTGTCTGTCTCTCTCTCTCTCTCTCTCTCTCTCTCTCTCTCTCTCTCTCTCCTTACAGGCATAAAACAAGAAGATTATTTCATTTGCATATTGCTTAGAATTGTGCCGAAAATATGCAACTAACATTTACCAGCACACTGTACATATCCATCCACACCACAAGAGGTACTCAAGGGAAGTCAAACTATGTTTAACGTCAGCAGTATTCGACTTTGGAAGATTCTGTTTTCTTCTCTTTTTTTTTCTTTTTTCCCTTTTTTTCTTCTTTTTTTTTACTTTCTTTCTTTTTCAGCTCCGAAAAAAACCTTGATGTTTCAGCTTGAATCTTTTACTGCGGCCAAATTTCCGTGAAGGTATTCTGTGACGTCAGTGTGCATTATTCGGGAGGAAGCCTTAACACGCGATGTGGTTTGTTTGGTTTTGTGTGTTTGTTCGTTTGTTTTGTTGTTGTTGTGTCTAGCGAATACGGAGCATGCATGACTGCTTCAAGAGACTTTCGGATGTGTGCGCTCCCCAACAGTGTTCACAAAAAATGTTAATCAAGGACCACTTTGAAACTCCCACTGATGTCTTCTATGGGGCATGGTCGAATGATGCTGAGTTATCGGCAAACAGCGGTATAGGCCCAGTGCAAGCCTGTTTCTTCTTCTTCTTCTTCTTCTTCTTCTTCAGCGTTCCCAGGTCATGTTCAGACGGTCAGTCCAGAGTAGGTTACGAAGTCCGCAGTCCGCTGGAGCTCTGTAGCCATTCGTTCGTTTATTTATTTATAGTCTGTTCATCTAAGATGATGATATTAGACTGAAAATAAATGATATTATTATTATTGTTGTTATTCTTATTATTATTATTATTTGGATTATTATCATTTCTATCATAATGATGATGATTGTTACTATTGATTAGAAATCAACATTTCTGTATATTCGAATGAAAAGAGGGGCGGTTGGGATGGAGGGGAGGGGGGTGGGGGCGATGGGGAGGGGACTAAGAAAGGAAGAGAGAGAGAGAGAACAGAATGTGGAAAAGATAGAGTACAAAATGTAAAATGGAGAGGGTGAGTGGCAGTGATTGGAGAAAGAAAAAAGCATGATATTGGAAGGGTGTGTGTGAGAGAAGGGGGACGGGGGAAGCGGGATTAGGACAAACAAAAATAATCAATTATCAAATATTGTATGCACTACCTCTGTAGATTATTATTTGAAAATAGGTCATGTGGGGACCTACAATAAACAACCAGCTGGACTATTTAACATATAACCAGCTGACTTTAATAAAGAACAGTTTGAAATATAAAACTTTTCCAAAAAATATTAACATTTGAAACTGGCAATAGGTGTTCCGTAATTTCTGGAGGCAAAAAGGTTTAATTTCTAAACAGCGGGTTAAAACGTGTACCTTGCAATTGCATTCAATATTTTCACAATATTTTGTGCATGGGGCATTTAGTAATAACCTAAATGTCATGCTCTTAACAGCCCTGCCAGTTCTTTCAGCATTTAATAAGGCAGAAGTGTTAACTTCTACAGACAAAA
>NC_134877.1:28665232-28692732 GCF_041734735.1 Babylonia areolata | reverse complement strand
AGAATGATGACATGAGATACCACCTGGCTGACAAGGAGAGAGAGAAAGAGAATGATGATATCAGATACCAGCTGGCTGACAAGGAGAGAGAGAAAGAGAATGATGATATGAGATACCAACTGGTTGACAAGGAGAGAGAGAAAGAGAATGATGATATGAGATACCAAAAGGCTGACAAGGAGAGAGAAAGAGAATGATGATATGAGATACCAACTGGTTGACAAGGAGAGAGAGAAAGAGAATGATGATATGAGATACCAGCTGGCTGACAAGGAGAGAGAGAAAGAGAATGATGATATGAGATACCACCTGGCTGACAAGGAGAGAGAGAAAGAGAATTACGACATCAGATACCACCTGGCTGACAAGAAAACAGGAGTAAACAGTATAGGTACATGCATAGATATTCGTATGTCATTTTCAATTAGCCTTTGTACTATTTCGTGTATCATCTCTCCCCCGCACCCCCTACCCACCTCCTCTGCCGTCCCCTCTCCCCCGCTGAATGTTTCTTGTAATCCCAGTACACTTTGTAATAAAGAGTACTGTTCCATTATATTTTTATATTAGTATAACGCCACCCAGCACACACACACACACACACACACACACACACACACACACACACACACACACACACACACACCTTCCTCCTTCGCCGATGGTGTTCTCTCCTTCCAAGTAAAACAAAAAGTAATCAAAAAGAAAGAATCGTCTTTCACATACATATTTCCTGATGTTTTCTTTGCCGCGAATCTACGATGTTCTGTTTACACTAAAGCTGAGTTGGGAAATGCAAACGTCTCCATGGGGAAATCCCCAGCCAGCAGAATGTCTCTGTCTTTCTGTCTTTGAGTCTGTCTGTCTTTGAGTCTGTCTGTCTGTCTCTCTCTCTCTCTTTCTCTCTCTCTCTCTTTCCCTCACCTTTCCAATTTGGCTGGGGTCTCTCTCTCTGTCCCTGTCTGTCTGTCCATCTCTCTCTCTCTCTCTCTCTCTCTCTCTCTCTATCTATCTATCTATCTATCTATCTATCTCTGTGTGTGTGCTCTGTATGTCTATCTCTCCATCTGTCTCTGTCTCTCTCTCTCTCCATCTCTCTCTATCTATCTATCTGTCTATCTATCTGTCTGTCTATCTATCTCTTTGTGTGTGTACTCTGTCTCTGTCTGTCTGTCTGTCTCTCACTCACTCACTGTCTCTCTCTCTCTCACCTTTACAGTTTGGCTGGGGTATTGATCCTGGAAAGTAGACTGATCCACTGGCCACCTGATAGGCCCCCCCAGAAGAAGACAGAAGAGGGAATAATTTCCGCCCAGTGGGGCGGTGGCCACATGAAACCCTCACGTGGTCTGTCGGGTTGCACGTGCTCCTCTCTGTCGCTGCATGGAACTGCTGGAGGTCACGACAAGGTGCCTTCCTTAGGGACCCTGGTGTTGGTGTGTGATGTCTGGTTATATGGGGGAGGGGGGGAGAGATAGATGAAAGGGGTGGGTGGATGGGTGGGTACATACACCTGTGCCATTGCTGAGCTTTGTGTGTGTGTGTTCTCTTCTTTCTGCATCGAGTTGCTGTGAGTTGCTGTTTCTCTGTTCTCTGGTTTCCATGTGTGTGTGTGTGTGTGTGTGTGTGCGTGCGCGCGCATGTGTGTGTGTGTGTGTGTGTGTGTTTGTGTGTGTGTGTGTTCAGTTCAGTTTAGCAACTAAAGGAGGTGTCACTTCGTTCATACAAATCCATATATGCTGCACCACATCTGCAAAGTAGATGCATAACAGCAGCGTGACAAAACACGTTTAGGAAATCTCAGCATGTGGGGTTTTTGTTGTGGTTTGTGTGTGTGTGTGTGTGTGTGTGTGTGTGTGTGTGTGTGTCTAAATAGGTATCTATTCCTTACATTGGTGTTGTGCATGAAGCCTGGTTAGGGCTGGGGATTGGAATGGGGAGGGGGGAGAGAGAGTGCAAACTAAGGGGGTAGACAATGGAGAAGGGTTGGGGGATGAGGAGGGGGTGTAAGTGCTATTCCCAGGCTTGGCCTGGCTAGTGTGTGTGTGTGTGAGAGAGAGAAGGATCGAACGAACGAACGAAATTGTTTTAATGAACTTTGGCCATGGACCACAATTCAAAACCAGGGGACTGGGGGTGGGCATGGGAAGGGGTATTATAACATTTGAATAGATGATACAATATCATAATATTCATGGACCTGACATTAATTCTACTGGGCATGGGAAGGGGTATTATAACATTTGAATAGATGATACAATATCATAATATTCATGGACCTGACATTAATTCTACTTAATTAGGTCTGAGTATATGATTTCTCCTTTTGATCGCATGTAAAATAAATTTTGATACATGGGAATTTCTCTGCTTGTTGTTTGATCGGAGAAGTGAACTAAGAGACATGTTTAAACAGTCTTGAAGAAATTTTGTCCGTAAATCATTATATACAGAACAAACAAACAAATGGTATTCATCTTGGAGAGAGAGAGAGAGAGAGAGAGAGAGAGAGAGAGAGAGAGAGAGAGAGAGAGTAGAGAAATATAGAATAAAAAAAAAAACGTTTCATGCAAATAATTTGAGCTGAATGCACTAAGCAATGATTAAGAGGAGAACTGATCAGCTGTAGGCTTCACGATAACAGATGTATTCACTGTGATTAATTTCCTTCGTTCTCCAGTTTTCATAGTCTTGGCACTGGAAGTGACATCAAATGAGTGATTACTTTTTATGAAGCACCATGCGTGCAATCCATCACAAAAGATAATAGCCGATGACAAGAGATCCATTCAATAAACCCCGCTGTTCGTAGAATCATTCTCCAAGTAAGTCACCCCGTCGTTGAAATGAACAAAACCTCGACGGGATGATAATTACAGTAATCAATCCATGCGGTAGTATCTAAACGGCACGGGACTTTTCTTTTTCTTTCTTTCTTTTGCGTACGACAGCTACGCGGTCAGGGTCGAAGTCCGAGGGGTGCCACAAACTCGGACGTCCGGTGAAGATCGGCTTCCGTCCCCCAGAGCTTGGTGTTGAGGTCAGCACCCCCAGGCCAGGACTGCTGCCACAAGGCAAGGGACAATTTTGTTTAATCATGGTGTATTGATGGTGCACGTTGAGGGTTCTGTACAGTTTTTGTCTCGAAACATCCGCTGGAAATTGATAGTGCATGCTGAAGGTTCTTTTCAGTTTTGTCTCGATTCATCCCTGGAAACGGACTGGAACAGATCAGTGGGTGTAGCATGCTGCACAAGGAGGAGGAGGAACAGCAGCAGCAGGAGCATTATTAGTAAAAACATCAACCAGCTGGTGTGTCTTTCTTTGTGGTAGGTAAGAAGAGATGCAGAGCTGACCTAGGTACTGGCGACAGTAGCAATAATAGCACCTAGCTAGCTAGCTAGCTACACACACACACACACACACACACACACACACACACACACACACACACACACAGAGAGAGAGAGAGAGAGAGTCACATACAAAGATCTATCAATCTATATAATATATACAATATGTATTTGATATAATCCGTTTATTACAGCATCTGTACATCAACATATCTGCGTGGGTGATGTTTTCTGTAGATGAAGAGACCGGAAAAGTTCAGAGGTCCTCAGGGCCATTGTGAAATCTTTCATCAATGACTCATAGCGGCTCTGAAAGCCTGAACCCTTGATCTCCCCATCCTCTCTCTCATATATATATATATATATATATATATATATATATCACCTACCCCTCGTGATACGTGATAGAGGAGAAGAAGGGGAGGGGTGAGGGCGGGGGGTCCGTCACGTGATGGATGATCAGCCAGACCCCAGGAGTGGTTCCCCCTATCCGGGCAGACACGGGCACCCGCTATGAAGAGCAAGATGAAAGAGACATCAGTGTCACCACCACGCCCTTCCTTCCGTGCCGGCTGCTCGGGTAGGGTACCGCCCTGCTATCATCTGCTATTCTTTTTCATTTTTTTTTTTATATATTGTGACTCTGTGTGTGTGTGTGTGTGTGTGTGTGTGTGTGTGTGTGTGTGTGTGTGACGTCATCCTTATTCGCCTATTACCCTTTCGTCCATTTGGCCTACCGATTCGCAAGGTGGAAGGTGGCAGAATGGTAAATCAAGACGCTCATTTTGCCAATACACAAAGCCCGTGGGACCCACTCTCGGCCCTTTCTCCCAAGTGTGACTGGAAAATCAAACTGAGCGTCTAATCGTTTGGATGAGACAATAAACCGAGGTCCAGTGTGCAGCACGAACTTGGCGCAGTGGAAAAGGACCCACAGCAACAAAATGGTTGTCCTCTTTTAAAATGCTGTAGAATAAAATCACTCTGATGGGTACACAAATGCATGCACTCAAGGCATGACTAAGCGCGTTTATGTTATGCTATCTGGCCAGGCATCTGCCTAGCAGATGTGCTGTAGCGTTCATGGATTTGTCCGAACAATTTTTGATGAAAACCACTGTCCCTGAGCAACGTGTCTTGTCGTCACGCTGAAGGAAGTGAAAACGCCCGCCAGGCTGAACGACCTGGGGACAGAACACTGACTTGTAACCCACCCATCTCTTTTCTCCCACGCCCGCCTGCTTCCACCCTCAACAAGGTAGTCAGTCATCCGGTTGTTTGTTTTCTACATGAGAGACTGATAACATCTCTCTCTCTCTCTCTCTCTCTCTCTCTCTCTCTCTCTCTCTCTCTCTCCACTATCCATCTGTCAGTGTGTGTGTGTGTGTGTCTGTCTTTCTGTGTCTGTGTGTGTGTGTGTGTGTGTGTGTGTGTGTGTGTGTGTGTGCGCGCGCGCGCACGCGTGTGTGTGTGTGTGTTCATCATATCAATCTTCAGCACAAAGATTTTTTTTTCTCTGTCTCTCCCCTTTCTTCCAAATATATGTGCGTGTGCTATTGTAACTGATGTTGATCAGCTTGGACAGATTGGAAGAATAGTTCATGCCAAAAATCTTTATCCTTGAATGAAAAACACGTTTTGAGTTCTGGGTTCTGGCTGTTCCTTTCCCTTGCCCTGACCAGACACCGGGCACAACAGTCATGCAGGGCCATTGACGTAAACAACCAGCACACAGAGGAAGGGGTGGGGGGAGGTGGAAATGTGCAGCTCACAGGGGGAGGATGCGGGCACAAGGCGTGGGAAAAGTGCAAGCCGTGTTGTCATCCGCCACCCCCACAGTTCCTCTCCCTCTCCCCTCTGTGCTCACTGAACGTGGTCTTTCTTCTTCTTCATCTTCTCTTCTTCGTCTTCCACTGCGGGCTGCAACTCCCACGTTCACTCGTATGTACATGAGTGGGCTGTTACTTGTATGACCGTTTTCACCCCCCGCCATGTAGGCAGCCATACGCCGCTTTCGGGGGTGTGAATACTGGGTATGTTCTTGTGTTTCCATAACCCACCGAATGCTGACATGGATTTCAGGATCTTTAACGTGCGTATTTGATCTTCTGCTTGCGTATACACTCGAAGGGTGTTCAGGCACTTAGCAGGTCTGCACATATGTTGACCTGGGAGATAGGAAAAATCTCCACCCTTTACCCACCAGGCGCCGTCACCGAGATTAAAAAGTGGGACCCTCAGATTGAAAGTCCAACACTTTAACCACTGGGCTATTGCACCCGTCTGAACGTGGTCCATTTTTGTTCTTGTTTTATTTTCAGCCATACGCCTTCTACGTTATCTTTCCTTTTATTGTGTTTACTTCTTGGTTTATTTTGTGTGATTACTTTATTCTATTCTACGTCGTTTTTTTAAAATTTATTTCTTAAATGGAAACAAACAAAAAACAACAAAAACAGCGTGTGTGATTTATAAGTAGGTCAGACAACTACCGCTTTTTTTGTCTTTTTTAGCAGATTTAAGAAGCAGAAATGGATGAATCCACACGTTCTGACAACTACTTGAGAGTGAAACTGAAGCTCCCCTCCCCCATCCTTTCCCCACATAACCAGACATCACACACCAACACCAGGGTCCCTGAGGAAGGCACCTTGTCGTGACCTCCAGCAGTTCCATGCGGCAACAGAGAGGAGCACGTGCAACCCGACAGACCACGTGAGGGTTTCATGTGGCCACTGCCCCATTGGGCGGAAATTATTCCCTCTTCTGTCTTCTTCTGGGGGGCCTATCAGGTGGCCGGTTATCTTGATCAGTGGATTAGTCCGCTTTCCAGGATCAATACCCCAGCCAAACTGGAAAGGTGAGAGAGAGAGAGAGAGAGAGAGGGGGGGGGTGATTGAATGGTTTATTCATGAGGCCAGTTTTTCACACACACAGAGAGGGGTGAGGGGGAGTCAGTTCATGTGTAAGTATGTTCCAAAGGCCAGTTGCATTGCTTTGGTACAGTCAAGCTTCCCCCCAGGCTGACTGAACGCAACAGGTTTTCCCAGCTCCAGGTGTCTGGGGAATGGTTCGTTGGCTCTTTCCTGTCTCAGTTTGTGAATGGAATTTCTGAGAAGGAGCAGTGAAGAGTCCAGGTTTTCGGTTTGTACAGAAGAGGAAACTACGTTCATGGAATAAGAAGGAGGGGGAGAGGACCCAGCATGCGATTCACAGAGACAGACAGCCGCCTTGCAATACAACACAGTGGTTCACGATGCAATGTACGTTCTGTTGCCATTTCCATCAATGTCCTTACCAGTCAACTGGCTCCCATGGGGGGTCCCATCACTGCATTAGTTTCCTGTGATGTTGCTGTCAAACAAATGGGTTTTGCATCAAACTGATTTCAGATCTACATTACATTTTCCGCGTGACTTCAACTATATAGGCAGATTAACAAACATAGTTAAATTGAAGTGCCTCGTGTGTGTGTGTGTGTGTGTGTGTATGTGCGTGCGTGTGTGTGTGTGTGTGTGTGTGTGTGTGTGTGTGTGTGTGCATGTTAGTGCTTGTTAGTGTATAGTGTGTAGGAATGTGAACGCAGCATGTGGAAGAGAAAGGTGAGGAGAGAGTGAGGGACGTGGTCGGGTAGAGGAGGAAGGGAGAAACTGAGAGATGTGGGAAGGAGGTTGATAGAAGAATGTTTCTTTTAAATCATCGTGTCCTTCTGGTTTTATCATGCGTAAATGCTTTATGCTCTCCGTGAAGTCGCCAGACACCGTTCTATTCAAAGGGCAATTCAAGTTGTATCTTGGACTCTTTTTGTCTCTCTGTCTCTGTCTCTCTCTCGGTATCTCTCGGTCTCACACACACACACACACACACACACACACACACTCCCGCATCCATCTGTCACACAAACACGTACACTAGAACAATGATGCATGATGCACGTGCGACCTCACGCACAGAGCGGCTTCGTCATCAACCAGTATTCTGTCCGATAACCATCAGAAAATTGAAAAAAAGTCTCTTTTCATCCAGATTAGTGTGTTCCATGTGTTCCCAATACAATACAACACAATATAACACAATACAATGCAGTACAATACAACACAATGCAATACAATGCAGTACAATACAACACAATGCAATACAATACAGTACAATACAACACAATGCAATACAATGCAGTACAATACAATAGAATACAGCAGAGTAGAATGCAATGCGGCATATACCATACGATATGATATTATTGATTATAACGTACATAAAGTAACACAACAACACTGCATAATATACACCAAGAATACAATGCATACATAATAGAATACAACATAATGTAACTCAGCAACGCAATACACACCATAACACAGCAACACACTACACAATGTGATACAATACACACAATACACACAGCGACGTAATACCCAATGTAACATAGTAATACAATACACATTATAGCGCAGTAATGCAATACACAATGTAACACAGTAATACAATACACACTATAACACAGCGACGTAATGCACAAAGTAACACAGTAATGCAATACACACTATAACACAGCGACGTAATGCACAAAGTAACACAGTAATGCAATACACACTATAACACAGCGACGTAATACACAATGTAACACAGTTATACAATACACAATATCACACAGCAGAACAATACACAATGTGACACAGTAATACAATACACACCATAACACAGAACAATACACAATGTGACACAGTAACACAATACACGCTATAACACAGTACAATACACAATGTAACAGTAATACAATACACACTATAACATAGCAGTACAATACACAATGTAACACAGTAATACAATACATGCTATAACACAGCAGTACAGTACACAATGTAACACAGTAATACAATACACACCATAACACAGCAGAACAATGCACAATGTAACACAGTAATACAATACACACCATAACACAGCGGAACAATACACAATGTGACACAGTAATACAATACACACTATAACACAGCGACGTAATGCACAATGTAACACAGTAATACAATACACACTATGACATAGCAGTACAATACACAATGTAACACAGTAATACAATACATGCTATAACACAGCAGTACAGTACACAATGTAACACAGTAATACAATACACACCATAACACAGCAGAACAATGCACAATGTAACACAGTAATACAATACACACCATAACACAGCGGAACAATACACAATGTGACACAGTAATACAATACACACTATAACACAGCGACGTAATGCACAATGTAACACAGTAATACAATACACACTATGACACAGCGACGTAATACACAATGTAACACAGTAACACAATACACACCATTACACAGTAGAACAATACACAATGTAACACGTAATACAATACACACCATAACACAGCAGAACAATACACAATGTAACACGTTAGTACAATACACACCATAACACAGCAGAACAATACACATTGTAACACAGTAACACAATGCAAACTACGACACAGCAACGCAGTACATAATGTAACACAGTCATACAATACACACAGCAATACAATACACATTAAACACAGCAATTCAACGCAGGACAGTCACTTCTGCCAGCTTGAGCAGCACGATAAATCCATGACTTGCGGAAGTCACCTTTGTCTTGGGGAAAACCCGTCCACGCCAGTGCATGCCCTCATCCGGCTCTCGCATGCAGGCTTAGCATCATTTCTGCGTGCTTTGGTCACGTGCGGGGCTCGCTCGTGGTTTATGATCCTTTCTGACCTCGACCTTTGGGCGACTGCTGACTGGCTTACACACTGGAATCGTTCTGCAGATGGGGAAACGTTCCATCTCTGTGAATCCAGATCTGTAGAATCTCCTCCTCCTCCTGCTCCTCCTCCTCTCTTCTTCTTCTTCCTCTTCTTCTATGTCTGACGCATTGACGCAAAAAATCTTCAGCTTGAAACAGGCAATGAATCAAATCATCCCTAATCCTCTTTCCCTCATGATATGTCCTCCTCAATTTCGATGGAATTTGAAAATGCTAAATTCTTGGTCTTGGTCTGCGAATTTGATTGTAATTATTTCCAGGATGTTTTAGTTTTGTGGTTGTCACAATCTATTCGAATATCTTTTGTCTTCGCTGTTCGGCATGGACATTCAATATCATTTGCTGATTTCATGTATTATAAGATTCGATTATAGCCAATTTACAGGACAAGTGTTTTTTTTCTATTCATGCAATATTGGTTTTGCTTTTTGTTTCGTTCATAAACGTTTACACTCGTGAGGAATAAAGCAAAATACCAAACTTACTTTACTCGTGAAGTATAAAACAACATAACAAGCTTAGTTTCAAGGGCCGGCAATACTCTACTATTTCTTGCCGCTGCCTCCTCAATAGTGCCAGTTATGTGAATTTGCGCTCACGTCCCTCATCCCCCGTCCCTCATCCCACGTCCCTCATCCCACGTCCCTCATCCCACGTCCCTCACCCCATGTCCCTCATCCCACGTCCCTCACCCCATGTCCCTCACCCCATGTCCCTCATCCCACGTCCCTCATCCCATGTCCCTCATCCCATGTCCCTCATCCCATGTCCCTCATCCCTCATCCCACGTCCCTCATCCCACGTCCCTCATCCCACGTCCCTCATCCCATGTCCCTCATCCCACGTCCCTCATCCCATGTCCCTCATCCCATGTCTCTCATGCACAGCCACACCCAGGTTCGTTCCCTGCAGTCTCATCGCCAGCTGTCTACAGAGAGCCGCCAGGAGGCCACACATCAGAGTAGAATTGAGTCACTTCGGCGGTGTTCAGCCGTGCCTGTTCTGATTCTCTCTCTCTCTCTCTCTCTCTCTCTCTCTCTCTCTCTCTCTCTCTCTCTCTCTCTCTCTCTCCCCCTCCCTCTCTGTATATATATATATATATGAGAAAAAACACACAAAAAAACAACTATATCTATATCTATATCTATATGTATATATATATATATATATAGATATAGATATAGATATAGTTGTTTTTTTGTGTGTTTTTTCTCATTTAAATTTAGAGAAATTGCAACTTCATTATAATTATGTTTTGTTATCATTAATGTTGTTTCAAGTGATTTTCTTTTACTTCATATCTGTTCAAACAGATGCGACGCAACAGATGCTGTTTGTGTACCCCTCCATAGAGGCTATGGCTTAATGAATAAATTATCCGTATCCGTATCTCTCTCTCTCTCTCTCTCTCTCTCTCTCTCTCTCTATATATATATATATATATATATATATATATATATATATATTACCTATCTATCCAGCCCCCCTCTCTCCCTCTCTCTCCCTCTGTCTCTGTCTCCCACTCTTTATTTCCATCCGTGTCTCCTCCCCGATGTCTTTGTGTGTCTCTCTGTGTCTCTCTCTTTCAATCTGTCTCTTCTCTCTCACTCTACCCTTTTCTGTTTACATCTCTCTCCTCCCCTCTCTCTCTCTCTCTCTCTCTCTCTTCCTTTGTCTCCCCCTGTCTCTGTCTGTCTGTCTGTCTCTCTTTCTCTCCTTCTATCTCTCACTCTCCCGCTCTCTTTATGTCTCTGTCTGTCTGTCTGTCTGTCTGTCTGTCTGTCTCTCTCTCTCTCTCTCTCTCTCTCTCTCTCTCTCTTGTGTATAATATCCTCCTCGGATAAAAGGACGCAACACGGTTCAGATGACGTACCTGCGATTCATCAAACATTCCATGAATGACTGGCTGCAAATCTGGAACAACTGCGTCTGTTTCTGGCTCTCCTTCTGCTGCCCATCTGTCTCCCTCCCATCTGTCTCCCTCCCTTCTTTCTCATCTCTCTTTTCTCTTCTCTCCCTGTCTCTCTCTTCTCTCCGATCTCTCTCTCATCTCTCATCAATCTCTCTCTATCTCTGCCTCTCTCTCTCTCTCTCTCCCTCCCTCCCTCCCTCTGAGATAGATAGATAGATAGATAGATAGATAGATAGATAGATAGATAGATCGACATCTTCTCCTGCCACACTGGTCAGATAGATAGACAGATGGACATCTTCTCCTCCCATACTGGTCAGTACAACGTGAAGGATGACCATCCAGTACCTGACAGGTAGAGTGAGATGACAGAGACGTCTGTGTCAGCACCATGCCCTGTCCTCCCTGCCCCAGTGTTGGGGGTCAGCTGATTCCCTCCCCGTCAGAACGATGATCATTGTCAGGGTGGTAGTGATGGTAATCAGGTGGTAAGGGCTGAAAGTAAAGGTGATCATAGGTGATAATAATGTTGATAAGGCAGTATGAGTGTAGTTAGGGTGATTGCAATATCAGCACAGTAGTTAAAGTGAGCAAAGCGAAACAGTAGTAAGCGTGATAATGATGGTGGTAGGGTAGCTGGGCCGATATTTGTATTTATTTGAATTCGTATTTCTTTTTATCACAACAGATTTTTCTGTGTAAAATTCGGGCTGCTCTCCCCAGGGAGAGCGCGTCAGCGCCACCCATTTTTTGTAGTGCGTGCAGTTTTATTTGTTTTTCCTATCGAAGTGGATTTTTCTACAATTTTTGCCAGGAACAACCCTTTTGTTGCCGTGGGTTCTTTTACGTGCGCCAAGTGCACACTGCACACGGGACCTCGGTTTATCGTCTCATCCGAAAGACTAGCGTCCAGACCACCACTCAAGTGGAGAGGGAGAAAATGTCGGCGGCTGAGCCGTGATTCGAACCAGCGCGCTCAGATTCTCTCGCTTCCTCGGCGGACGCGTTACCTCTAGGCCACCACTCCACATGATGGTAGTATTGTAGAAAGCGTGATAATGATGGTTATCATCATTCTCAATCATGGTGGTGGCGATTATGAAGATAATTCTGGTGATAATGTCGCGACGATGAAGACGACAGCGACCCTGGTGATGATTATGGTGACTATGACGATGCAGAAAATGTTCATAAGAGAAGTAATAGCGATCGTTAACCGTACACCCATAACGTGGTGATCGTGTTTTACTGTATTGTGTGACGTTTTTGTCACAACATATTTTTGCTGTTGACATTCGTGCTCTTCTCCCCGTGGAGTCTGTGTCGCCGCAGTGCAGCGCCACCCTCGTTGTTTCTCTTTGTCGGCGTGTAAATTTGTTTTACTATCAAGGTGGATTTTCTTCACACTGTAGCCAAAGAGAATAGTTTTGTTGCCATGGGGTCTTTCACGTATGCTTCGTGCATGCTGTAAACTAGATCTCGGTTCATCGTCTCATGCCAAAGACTAACACCCAGACCACCACTCCAAGTTCAGTGGAGGAGTACAGAGGAAAAACACCGGTCCGTGTGTGGGACTCGAACCCGTGAATACTGGCTTCCTAGCCGGACACTTTGACACACGGCCACCATGCCACTGTGAGGGATTATGATGGTGATCAGGCTGTGTTTGTAGCGACGACACTGTTCTTCTAACGGGGATTATGATGGTGATTAATCTGTCTTTGTAGAGGTGACACCGTTCAATTGATGGGGATTATGATGGTGATCAGGCTGTGTTTGTAGCGACGACACTGTTCTACTAACGGGGATTATGATGGTGATTAAGCTGTGTTTGCAGCCATGACACCGTTCAGTTGACGGGGATTATGATGGTGATTGGGCTGTGTTTGTAGTGACGACACCGTTCAATTGATGTGGATTATGATGGTGATTAGGCTGTGTTTGTAGCGGCGACACTGTTCCACTGATGGGGATTATGATGGTGATTGGGCTGTGTTTGTAGCGACGACACTGTTCAATTGATGGGGATTATGATGGTGATTAGGCTGTGTTTGTAGCGGTGACACTGTTCAATTGATGGGGATTATGATGGTGATCAGGCTGTGTTTGTAGCGGCGACACTGTTCCACTTATGGGGATTATTGATGGTGATAGTGCTGTATTTGTAGCGACGACACTGTTCTACGAACGGGGATTATGATGGTGATTAAGCTGTGTTTGCAGCCATGACACCGTTCAGTTGACGGGGATTATGATGGTGATTGGGCTGTGTTTGTAGTGACGACACCGTTCAATTGATGTGGATTATGATGGTGATTAGGCTGTGTTTGTAGCGGCGACACTGTTCCACTGATGGGGATTATGATGGTGATTAGGCTGTGTTTGTAGCGGTGACCCAGTTCAATTGATGGGGATTATGATGGTGATTAGGCTGTTTGTAGCTATGACACTGTTCAATTGATGGGGATTATGATGGTGATTAGGCTGTAGCTATGACACTGTTCCACTGGTGGTGATTATGATGGTGATTAATCTGTGTTTGTAGCGACGACCCTGACTAAGCGCGTTGGGTTACGCTGCTGGTCAGGCATCTGCTTGGCAGATGTGCGTAAAAGGATTTGTCCGAACGCAGTGACGCCTCCTTGAGCTACTGAAACTGAAACTGTAGCGACGACACCATTCTACATGATGGTGATTGGGCTGTGTTTGTAGCGGCGACACCGTCCCTCTGATGGGGATTATGATGGTGATTAGGCTGTGTTTGTAGCGGTGACACTGTTCAATTGACGGGGATTATGATGGTGATTAGGCTGTGCTTGTAGCCATGACACCGTTCAATTGACGGGGATTATGATGGTGATTGGGCTGTGTTTGTAGCGGTGACACTGTTCCACTGATGGGGATTATGATGGTGATTGGGCTGTGTTTGTAGCGGTGACACTGTTCCACTGATGGGGATTATGATGGTGATTAGGCTGTGTTTGTAGCGGTGACACTGTTCCACTGATGGGGATTATGATGGTGATTGGGCTGTGTTTGTAGCGGTGACACTGTTCCACTGATGAGGATTATGATGGTGATTGGGTTGTTTGTAGCGACGATGACAGTGATGACGAGGATGAGGACGAGGAGGAGAATTCAATTCGAGATAATTTGTTGTCTGCCTCAAGCAATCAAAACATAACTTTTTCTTTCGGCCCACTCAACTGCTCGTCAACAAATATCAAAGCGAAAAGGCGAAAAACGAATGACTAACTGACATACTCTTCCCTGATCGCTACACACACATCAATTATCATGAAAGAGAAAAAAAAAACATTCAGATAAGATATTACATTTTAAGATAAAATGAAACAACCCTCTTTCTGTGTGTGTGTGTGTGTGTGTGTGTGTGTGTGTGTGTGTGTGTGTGTGTGTGTGTGTGTGTGTGTGTGTGAGTGTGTGAGTGTGTATGCGCGCGCGCGTTTGTAAATGTGTGTGCGTGTGTGCGTACATTTTATGGTTCCAAATATCCAATATTTGTCGCCTGGAGTGTGATTGTGATTAAACGATAGCACAGCGCGTCAGATGGGTACCGGATGACATGCTCCTCACCACATTACTTCACTGTGTGCGAAAGTATCGCCTGTACGGCCTTCGCACTCCCTCCCATAATCCAACAAAGTAAGTTTGCGACTGTCCACCATTCCCCGTGTTTGAGGACATCTCCTTCTCTCCGAGGGTCCCTTGTGGAGGGTGTCTGTGTTTGTGTTCACCTCCTGGGTGGGAATGTCAGACCCTTCACAGAAGGTCTGGAGATGACGAAGCTGCATTGGCATTTTCCCCCGATGGATTGACGGACCGTATCGGCCAAGCCGGGGGACGGGGGGGGGGGGGAGAAAGAGAGAGAGAGAGACAGTGATTATGTACACTGGTGCCAGAATCAGTATGACCTGCGGTTTGAGGGGAAAGGGGGATGGGGGGGGGGAGAGAGAGAGGTTGGGGTGTGTGGTGGGAGGGGGGAAACAGAGGAGCGGTATAGGAAGAAATGTTTCAATGAGTGTTTACTTTCATGTGGTGGTGGTGTGTGTGTGTGTGTGGTGTGGTGTGGTGTGTGTGTGTGTGTGTGTGTGTGTGTGTGTGCGCGCGCGCGCGCGCGTGCGCCTGGTCCGAATCAATACCCCACAGCAGACGATGAGAAGATATTCCAGTAGACATACTTGAACTTATATACGTCTGTCAGTCTGTCTCCCTGGTCGTATGAGATGTGAGGTAAGTTAAATCAACATCCCACGTGTGCTAAAAAGCACTTTCATTACTCACAACCCTGTCCACCATTGCTATTTTTTCTGTAGAATAATACTCATGACTTCTCGTAGGTCTTACTTTCACATGCACTGTCGTTTCCGCTAACCACACTCCCTGAGAAGGATTTATCGTCAGAATGGTGTGGAACATTAGTAAGTCTTGTTTCATAACTCACAGTTTTTATGGACTTTCTCCATTCTTCTGTAGCTATTTCTACATCACAATTTTCATCAAATCAAAATTTAAGATTTTCCCAAATTTCTACATTTTGCTACTTTCACCAACTCAGAATTTCAGGATTCCCTAAATTTCCACATCTTTATTTTGACCAACTAAAAATTTCAGGATTCCCAAATTTTTACATCGCCGTTTCCATCAACACAGAATTTAGGATTCCCAAATATCTGCATCGGTACTTTCATTAACTCAGAATTTCAGAATTCCCGAATTCCCACAGCCTCCTGTTTCCACAGTTCATAGCACTCATCTCCACCCATGCATGTCGGTATTCACAGCTTGATAGATGTACAGTTCAGAGCTCATCTCCACCCATGCATGTCGGTGTTCACAGTTTGATAGATGTACAGTTCAGAGCTCACTCCTACCTTTACTCCAGTAGACCAGTCATTGAAAAAAGCTTTCCATAACAGCATTGTAATTCAACCTTTTGTTGTTGGGACACAATTTACACAGCTTGAAAGGCGCAGATTTGGCTTCAGTGGAATTATCATTATCATTATGAATTCCTTGTATTTCATTTGGTTGACAGTTTTCATCACACACACACACACACACACACACACACACACACACACACACACACACACACACACACACACACACACACACACACACGCGCGCGCGCGCGCGCGCACACACACACACACACACATTTCTCTCTCTCTCTCTCTCTCTCTCTCTGTCCATAGACGGACAGACAGACAGACAGACAGACAGGTAGGTAGATAGATAGATAGATAGATATAAGCGCGTTTGGTTTATGCGTACGTCAAGCAGCTGCTTCTTTCTCTTTTTTTTTTTTTTTTTTTTTTTTTTTTAAGCAGATGCGGCTTTGAGTTAATGGATCTATCCAAACGTTCTGACGCTTCCTGAAACTGAAACTGAAACTCGGACATAATTATCCGGGGAGCGGGGCTGGGGTTGGGGGGGTGGAATCTGAAAGGAGTGCTTGTTTAACCTTGACTGTCTACCTGGCTGGAGGTGTTGGCGTGATGACAACCAGGATGTCTGGGTTGCGGCAACCCGAGGTCCCGTCCTTTGTTAACCACAGGCTCCACTTCGGCCTGTCTCCTGTCCATTCTTTTCAGACACAGCCTCCTCCAGTTCCCATCTACACGGGGAGTGGGACAAAGTGAGCATTGACTCCATAATGCTGAACATTGCTTGTGTTGTGGTGTGGTGTGGTGTGGTATGGTGCGGTGTGGTCTTTATTGTGTTATGTTGTGTTTATTGTATTGTGTTGTGTCGTCTCATGTCGTATCGTATTGTATCGTATCGTGTCGTCTCATGTCGTATCGTATTGTATCGTATCGTGTCGTATCATGTCGTGTTGTATTGTTTTGTATTGTATTGTATTGAGCATGAACTCCTTAACTGTTGAAAATTGACTATTTGTATTGTGCTGCGTTGCTTCGCATTGTATTGTATTGTGCTGTATTTATTGTATTATGTCCCATTGTGTTGAATTGTTATCATATTGTATTGTTTGTCACAACAGGTTTCCCCTCTATGGGAAATTCGGGCTACTCTCCTCAGGGAGAGCGCGTCGCTGCGTTAAGAGCACCACCCATTTTTCGTGTACATGTTCCCCCTTGCTTTCCTAGCTAAGTGTGGCGTGAATTTGGAGCGCAGTTACTGCATTGTCTGCTCTTTTATGTCGTGTCAGTCATTTTGCTGAACGAAAGTAATACAGGCAAAAGAGAAAGAAATCCAAATAAAGAACTGATGACGACATCCTGAGCTGGAAGCTGAGTTGTATCACAATGAGAGATGATCGCCTTCACTGACGAACTTGTTCGTGAGCGTCTGTGAACAGGTCAGTTACGTGCAGCGGTGGCCTAGCGGTCATGCGTCCGTCGAGGAAGCGAGTGCTCAACTGTTCTAGTCCCATAAACAGACTGGCAACAAAAGGGTTGTTCCTGACATACGTATGTGGAAAAGATCCACTTCAATTGCAAAGCAAATACTTCACTGTTATTTCCAGCTGTCACAGTTCCTGCTGGAGGACATATGATCCGAAACGTCGGTCGTCTTTTCTTTTTACTGACTTCCTCTGTTTTTCTGATGAAAATGGTTCACATTTCCTTTTTAACAGGAGACTGGGGTATATTCTATTCTGTTATCAATTGTCACAATATGTTTCTCTTTGTGAAATTCGAGCTGGATGGCGCTGTCAGTGTAGCGACGCGCTCTCCCTGGGAAGAGCAGCTCGAATTTCACACAGAGAAATCTGTTGTGACAAAAAGAGTAATACAAATACAAATACTTCTCACGGAACCTTCGGTTTATTTTATTCCGTCTGAAGGCAAGACCTGATAGCAAGGCAAAGCAAGGCGAGAAGTTTATTCCATGTCCCCCTTGGTGGCATATCAGCATCAGTATCAGCATCAGTATCAGCTCAAGGAGGCGTCACTGCGTTCGGGCAAATGGGGGCATAGAAACGTTATGTTGTTGTCTCGTTTGTCATTTATCAGATGGATTCCCCCGTCTCCTCGACGAAGGCGGCAGTACGTCGCAGGTCCTCCAGTCCTCCGTAGAACTTCCGGGCCGCTGGGATTGGGTCAGGCCAGGTTTTCTCTCGGGGCGCTTGGTGGAGCTGGCAGGACTGTTCTGTTGTCTGGCTGTCTGTTCTGCAGGGGCACTACTCTGTGTCGCATAGAAACATTATACATCGACGTTTTCAACACACATCATATGAACAGGAAGAGTGATCTCAAAAAACAAACAAAACAAAAACAACGACGACGACGACGACGACAAAATAACAACAAAAACGCCACACAAGCAATCAGGCAATTACACATTAACAATCATTTTCCAGCACAATAGATACAAAAGGATTCCCTAGCTGGTCGTGATATTGTTTTCAGCAGAAAACGCAGCGGTGGGAGGAGAAGACTGACCTCAGGACAGAAACGTCGACATTTCTGTTCAACGTGTTGGAATGCATGCTTTACACGTTGGTTTTTACAATGAACGGCGCCTTTGACCATGTTTTACATCGGAAAGGCGCTTTATAAATCAACTCATTATTATTATTATTGTTATTATTAATATCCATAGTAGTAGTAGTAGCAGCAGCAGTAGTAGAAGTGTCTTTTTTAAGTGAGTCTTTATTTCACAACCGAGAGCTTTTGTAGACATTCCCCATTAATTTTGTCAGTAGATTTGTAGATTCAGCAGTAATCTTTTGTTATAACGACGACGACGAAGAAGAAGAAGAAGAGGAAGAAGCAGAAGAAGAAGAAGACGATTTCAAGTGTCCCTAAATATCCACGTAATTCATTTGACAGCATTTTGTCAGATCATTTGCGCACCTCAATCACTTTGCAATGTTCTTCCCCAGCCACTACACGTCCGTCTCTCTCTCTCTCTCTCTCTCTCTCTCTCTCTCTCTCTCTCTCTCCGCCACTTCTTCCCTCCCTTCCCCTCCCCCCCTCCACTCCCCAATGGCATCTAACTGTCTCTGAAAGTAATATTATTAGATTCAGGAGGTATTGATTCCCGTGTGGATGCGCCTAGTTGGTTGAAATGCCTTCGTCTTTTATCCCCTCCAAATTGGATTTCCTTATTAATAACACGAAAGAGGATCCCTTGACGGCATTCAGACTCCATTAGAATGATATGGGAAGAGAATCAGAGTAAACTCAATTCTGGTCTGTCTGTCTGTCTGTTCATACATGTCATGAGTGTCTGTCTGTCCATACGCCTCTTGGTCGATGCGTGTGTGTGTGTGTGTGTGTGTGTGTGTGTATGTGCGTGTATGTGCGTGCGTGTGTGTGTGTCTCTCTCTCTCTCTCTCTCTCTCTCTCTCTCTCTCTCCATATATATATGACATTCCCACTTTTTATCTTTGTGTATGTTTGCGTGAGTGTGCGTGCGTGCGTGCGTGTGTGTGTGTGTGTGTGTGTGTGTGTGTGTGCATTTACGTATGTGCAAGCGTGTGCTTGTGTGTTTCTGCGTGAGTGCGTGTGTAGCAATATTTACCCTGTAATCAATCAGCCAGGTCAGGGGCATAGCCCTTGCTGCTGGTACCATGTACCCCAGTACTACCTGCCGCATGTGAAGTCTCCCAACGACGACCAGGCGGAGGAGGAAACCTTTCCCAACGGCTGTGAAGGCGGAAGAGGATGACCAAAGGGCAGGGGGAGCTCTTATCCTTGGCTGGAAGTCCCCCTAGGAGACGGAGCTCCGAAGAAAAAACCTGCACCTGCCGAGGCCGTCCTACACGTGGCAGTATCTGCACCTGTGGGACTGTGAGCGTCGGTAGGCGAGAGAGTGGGGAAGGGACTGCACAACTCCTCCTCACTAAAAAAAAAAAAGTCACCCGTGCTGGTCAGGCAATCAGGCTAATGTCGGAACGACGATCTAGCCCTTCAACACCCAGTTTGAAAACAAGAGAACGCTGGCCATTAAGGAGAAGCGTGAGCGAAGGAAGCAGGGCTCAACTTCTGGAGACGTTTTCCCTTGCAACACCTGTGGGAAGTGCTGCGCATCCAGAATCGGCCTCTTCTTCCATATGAGGACACACACCGACAGATAAGCCTGCCTGCCTACTCATCCGTCGGACCGACGGGAGACTCCATCATCAATCAATTTGGTGCCAGCTTAAATCCTCACCACATTTCCCCCTTTCCATTTGTAATAATATCATTTACTCACGCATACAATCTAGCATATGATATTCTCTCAGCGTATACTGCCCACAAAAAGTTAAGTACCGCTTGAAATTTTGGGTGTGTTCGTGAAAAAAGTATAGATATAATTCCGTTACTTTTTTTGCATATGACATTGCAGTCTATAGCGTTGGTTATGCCTTGTTTTGTCGTGTTTTGTTTCCTTGTTTTATTTGCTTGTTTCTTTTTTCGTGGTGAATTCCTCACACGGCCCGGACTCGGAGAAACGTTGTATTGTATTGTATTGTATTGTATTGTATTGTATTGTATTGCTCTTTTTCTCTTAGTCTTGATTGGATAAAAACATTCTTTTCTAATCATTCAAACCAGCCTTACCGAGATTTGGGAATGGGTATGGTATCAGTGTCTTTTAGTTTTTTTTATCAACGTTCAACATTGTTCGGGATTTGCTGCCTATAAACAGGTTTGTCGTCCAAGAACCAGCCATGCCTCCTGCATGCACTATTCATATCTTATTTAAATAGTTTGCCTTCTGCATATATTTCAGTTTAAAACATGCATTGTATTTACTTTTTGTTTCATTTTAAGTGGGGGGCGGGGGGGGGGGGGGGTTAAAAGCCTAGGGTGGGCATCAGGTCTTGAGAGCTTACCCTGGCTTTGTTTCAAACATTACCGCAAAATGAAATCAAATAATAAGTCAGAACAAATTGGTAAATGCATTAACGTACATTCAGATGAAAGGCAGGCCCTGTGTAGAAGGCAAATGATTGAAATCAGATCAGAATCAACAAGAGCCAAGGCCTTTGCGGCAGACGTGCGATTCCTGCTGAACAACAACAAGACCGAAATGCCGGTAGTGGAATGGTTGTGGGAGGATGGGGATGTGTGGTTACCAGTACATAATGATCCACATTATAATTTTGCTTACCATCTGAAACGAGCGTTTGTTGTGTGCTGGAAACGAAGCAGTTCTATCCTTGGCAGCCAGCATCGATCAGCATTTCATTGTGTTACGATCACAAGAGGGGTCTGTCTAAGGTTAAAACTTACCCTGTCTTCATGACGACTTTTCCGCTTCGACAAATTGTAACAGTCATCGCCAAACGCAGTTTCGGGCTAAAGCTCTGGACTGGTTCTGTCCAAATGATGGCGGAGGTTGACCACTCCTCGTCTGCATGGAGAACATTAAACTGCGCATGCGTGGCGCGCCTCAGGACTTAACTGACAGCCGGTAATCCAGATTCGGTGATTTAGAGGTCGTTCCAGGACATAAGCAGTTTGTGACAAGGCCTATGCGTTCTCTGAATATTTTTAACTGCTCCATTCAGCTGCTTTCGATAATAATTATGTTGTCGTGAATTGTCGATTGCATGCACGAATCTACCAGTCATAATACTTCCCATGAAAGATGGCTGCATTCGACTCGGAATGTCAGGTGTCTGTTCTCGTTCATTCAGTGTCATCGTTAGTGTCCACTTTGCGAGATCGTTCACTCTCTGCCAGTTATCTCCCCCCCCCCCCCCCCCCCCCCCACAAAGACCGCAGTTGATGTCCAGTGGCTGTCTGAGTGGTCAAGCCTGTAGTGTTGTCATTTCCCCCACACAGACTCTATCTGATGTCCAGTGGCTGTCTGAATGGTCTGTAGTGTTGTCCTTTCCCCCACACAGACCCCATCTGATGTCCAGTGAGTGACTGTCTGAATGGTCTGTAGTGTTGTCCTTTCCCCCACACAGACCCCATCTGATGCCCAGTGGCTGTCTGAATGGCCTGTAGTGTTGTCCTTTCCCTCACACAGACCCCACATAATCTCCAGTGGCTGTCTGAATGGTCTGTAGTGTTGTCCTTTCCCCCACACAGACCCCATCTGATGTCCAGTGGCTGTCTGAATGGCCCAGCCAGTAGTACTGTCCTTTCCCCCACACAGACCCTAATTGATGTCCAGTGTGTATTTGAATGGTCCAGCCTGTAACTTTTGTTAGAAATGCGGTATTCTATGTCTTCATACACCTCTTCAGTGTGAGAACCTTCCGCTCGTAACACATTAATGACGTCAGCAGGGGAGAAACGATGTCATCGTCGCCTATTTTGTGAATCGTACGGAATTTTTAGTTTCAACTTCAGTTTCAGTTTCTCAAAGAGGCGTTCGGACATATGCATAATTATACGCCACACCAAATCTGCTAGGCACATTCCTGTTCAGCAACACAGATCAACGAGCTTGTCAGGCCTTGAGCGCGTGCTTACATATCTGTGTACCCATCAGAGTAGGTTTTTCTACAGACTTTTGCCAGAAGACAATGTTCATGTTGCCAGGGCTTCTTTGTCAGTGCGCCAGGTGCGTGCTGGATGGTGGTGATAATGTTTTGTCTCATTTGTTCTTCATTGTGGCCCACAGGGTGTTTTTGGAGAACGGTTCCACACTTCGGTTGGAGTCCGTCAGGACGGCCTTCTGTCTCATACACTGTTCTGCATAATTCCTGGAACACATCATGATTGACGTGCATGAAGATACTTCTGTCTCATACACTGTTCTGCATAATTCCTGGAACACATCATGACTGACGTGCATGAAGTTCCTTCTGTCTTATACACTGTTCTGCATATTCCTGGAACATATCATGATTGACGTGCATGAAGTTCCTTCTGTCTTATACACTGTTCTGCATAATTCCTGGAACACATCATGATTGACGTGCATGAAGTTCCTTCTGTCTTATACACTGTTCTGCATAATTCCTGGAACACATCATGATTGACGTGCATGAAGATCATATCAGCACAATCAGCACTGAAGGAAGAACCGTCACGAACCTTTGCTTCGTAGACATCGACGGCTTGGCAGGTAGTGAGGAAGAACTCGCCCAGCTTGTTAAAAACTGGATGAATCATCGACAACATATGGCATGGAAATTAGCGCCGAAAAAAGCCCAAGTTGATGCCAATCCACAGCATGACCCTCATTGCTGATATAACTGTCCCGGGGCAGAAGCCAGGAGCTGTTCAACATTTTACCTACCTAGGAATCATCATCAACCAGGAAGGGTCCAAACCAGAAATCCTCTCAAGGGTAGAAAAAACATCATCAGCACTGTCCAGACCGAAAGATATAAGGAAGAACTGTAATGTTTCTATGAAACACAACTCCTGCGTGCACTGATATATTTCTTCTTCATGCATGCATGCGAGACATGGACCCTCACGGAAGATTTGGAAAGTAGTCTTCGATCCGTGAAAATGATAACTTATCACAAGATGATCAACATCAGATACACATCACCAATGACCAAGTGCACCAAATCATCATGCACCACATTGGACCTCAGGAAGATCGGCTGACATCAGTTAAAAAAAGAAAACTATGCTGGTATGGCCACGCAATAAGATCCAATGGCCTTGCTAAAACAGTCTTCCAGTGAACTGTTCGGAGAGGTGACAGACCTGGAGGAATATGATGAACTGTTCTTCTGCACAGCGCTCCAAAGACTCTTCACAGAGGGAGAAAAAAAAATTGCCGCAAACGGGACATCGGTTTATCGTCTCATCTGAATGACTAGATGCTAACTCAGTTTGTTTTTCGAGTCAAACTTGGGACAAGAGAGAGAGATCGGGAGTCGAACCCAGCCCCTGACGGACCCTGTACTGGTAAATAAGCGTCTTAACCATTCTGCCATCTTCCTTGTTCCTCTTCGTGCGGTGATAGTCAAGCTGAGTGCTACTGTCAATGTCAGCGTTAGTGTTTCCAAGACGAGAGACAGTCTCAGTGAATGTGACAAAGACGGCAGTTCCCATTCCCCTCACGTCGCCTGACCACGGGGTCGGTGTGTGGCGGACTCTTATCTGCAGCGTCCACCTTGAGCCAGACAGGACTGGGGACAGTTCTCTTCACAGACCAGTCGTTCTGACTTCACTGTAACCACGGTCCTGGACGTGTCTGGTTTCAACAAAGAGAACAGTGTGCCGAGGCTTCTGTTCACACATGTGGTGGACCGCTGTGAGGGTGGGTCCGTGTTGGTGTCCGTGTGACGCGGTAGACCCGGGAAGGTGTTGGACTTCTGTTTTCAACTGTGATCAGAGTTCAAGGCCGCGTTACGGTATGAGATTGATTCAATGGGAACGGCTTTGACCCCTAAAGGCCTGACCAAGCTCGTTGGGTTTATACGAAGGCCAGGCATGTGCTCCTATTGTTGTTTTGTGCGGATGTAGTGTAGCGTATATGGATTAGTCCGCAAAGTGTGATACCTTTCAAGGAATGCAGCTGAAACTGAAACTTTCGTCACTCCAACCAGATGTGAATGGGTACCTGACTTTCTTTTTGGGGGGGAAGTCAAATACAACGAAAGGAAACCATTGAGCCTCGCCTTCCTGTGCCGAAAGCTAGACACAGAAAATATGAATTCACTGCCGCTATTACTGTAAACGGTTGCGGCAGCTTTAGCCTTTTATCTACCGTGTTGGTGTCGCCTGGGGTTTTCTCTGAACGGTACGACAGCACAGCACGTGATACAGGGCACCTTGACTGGCCAGAGCTTCAGAAAGCAGGCTGTGGTTGCTTTCATCCAGTCAGCTATGCAGACAGTGGGTCCACAATAACACCGGTCCACAGCGAGCCGCCAGAACTCTTCGAGACTTTTTTTTTAATGCGCGCGCGCGCGCACACACACACACACACACACACACACACACGTACACATACACATATACACACACGCACGTACGCATGGACACGCACGTACGCACGCATACACACACACGTACGCACACAAAAAGAAATATACACAAGTACACACGCACGCACGCTTGCACATACATACACACACGCTCACACACACACACACTCTCTCCCTCTCTTTCTCTCTCTCTCTCTTTCTCACATACACACACGCGCGCGCGCGCGCGTACGCACGCACACACTTCTGCTGGATCAGTAGCTGCAGAACATGCCCCAGTTGGTACTTTTCAAGATATTGTTTTTCCCCTCACAATTTACTTTATTTTCTATTTTTATTCACTTTATTTTTACATCTTTTTTTTTTTTTTAAACTTTCTCTGTACATTTTTCAACTTCATAAAACTTTGTTTTAATTCTGTTTTTTCATAACGGGAGGACATAAAAAAAAGTTAGTTTTTATCTCTCGCGCTGCCCTACACAATAAGCTGTTTTTACATTACTCTGTTTGTTTTTGCTACTTCTTTTTTATTTTCAAGTTCATCTGAACTTTGTGAACACTTTCATAAATTTTGTCTCGGTTTTTTCTTTCCGCAGTTGCTTAAGTTTTTGTCATAAAATCACGAGAAAGGTACGATTTCATCTCTCCTCGCCCCTTTCGACAAACCGTACATCTGACGTCCCGTTTTCTTCATAAAAACCATGAGAAAGGTATGAGCTATATCTCTCCTCGCCCCTCTCAACAAACCGAACGTCTGACGTGATGTGTCTCGTGGGAAGGGGGCACAGACACCCTGATCCGTGCCGCTGTCTGGGAGCTGAGCAACAGGGGGGTCTTCTGTTTTGCTGGGTGACCCTCACAACCCTCGGCCTTTGGCTGCAGCTTTCTGATTAGCTCCCTTCACACGTGCAGAAATATTGCGCCCTCCCCGTGAGAAGAAGAAACCCTCCTCTGCTTTCCTGTCAAGATTTTTTATCTCGGCCCCCCCGCCCCTTGCCCCCACGCCCCCAATCCCCACCCCACCCCAATTCCACACCCCTCTCCTAACAGAAGTTTTAGCCATTATGAACCGCATTTTTCGAAATAGGCTGTTTGTCAAACGATGCATGAAGCGTTGTTGTTTTTCTTTGCTGAAAAAGAAACAATGTATAAAGCGTTTCTTTCATTCTTTCTTCCGTTGTATTCCCACCGAGTTCCTCAACTGTTCGCAGTGTTGAAATATGACAGTACTGTCCTGACATGTTCACTGACGTGGACGATATGATGATTGTGGGTCACTGGGCCACAGTCGTTGGAATGAAATGTGTGTGTCTGCTCAAGGAATTGAATCAAGCGGCTTTAATCAAATGTGCCCAATTTACTGGATTCCGTACTGTCTTATTTATGAATATAAACATTCGTTTGTCTGTTTGTTTGTTTCAAGAGAAAAAGCCTTTCAGATCCAGATAAATCTTAAGACAATTTTGTCGAACTTTTAGAAGAAAACATGTAAGCAGGTATTAACAGTGAAGAGAAATATATATATTTTTCTGCTATATCCTATTGACTGAAGAAGCGGAAGAAATAAATACTGCAATTATTGCTCCTGGAGATAGACAAAGCATCACAATTTCCAGCCACTCCTGTGTGGTGCATCCCAGCCTCTTGCGTACAACTCACTTACAGACAGGTTGACAAATCAAGAAATGCTCGCTTTCGGTTTCGGTTTCAGTTTCAAGGTGATGCCGAAGCGTGCAGACTGATCCATATGCGCTACACCACATCTGCGTACAAAAAAAGCCAAACCTGCACATACATCCAGCACCCTTGTCAGGCTTTGAGAGCTTATCTTAGCTTCGTATAAAACATTACAGTAAAATGAAATGAATAAACAAAATAAAGAAATAAGTACATACGTTAAAATATTCTAAAATGAAAGATACGTAGATGGCAAATGATTGAAATTAAACAAGAACAAGAGAGACAAGGCCTTCCAGACTCACTTGCGATGCACACTTTATCCAGTGACAGAAATAATAATCGTTAAAATGTGTTCTTCTTTAATCATGTAAAGCTTCGAGGGGAAATGGGGATGGAGGGAGGGGGGGGGGAAGCAAATTAGGAGGTTTGAACCAACCATGTTCGGGTCGTAAGTTGATATACAGCTCTGAAGCGCACCTGCCAATGGAGTTAAAAGATTAATATTTAAACTATGTTTTTTAGCGTTGTAAATCGATTACAGTATTTGAGGTGATAACGCCGTTTAAATCATGTCATTTTGGTGTATCTCGATTACTTTAAAAAATCTTTAAAGTCCGCGGTAAAGGAGAAACTGCCATCGCCTCAGGCACACCAAACATGTTGCCGGTTTCTCCAGACCTGCAGAGATCCGCGTTCGATAGGCTTACAGAGACTACAACCTGGTCCATTCAGTTTATCTTTCATGTTCATTCTAGCTAATTCAGTTTCCACTTTAAAGTAATCATATGCAGTGAACACGTCGATGGTGTATTTAGTGTCACTGTATGTGTTCTGTCCAGAATTTGTATTTCTTTTCTTTTAATTGTAAACAAGAAAAACGAGGCCAGGCCGTCTTCAAACCTGGACATCAATTGT
>NC_134877.1:28642732-28650232 GCF_041734735.1 Babylonia areolata | reverse complement strand
CGAGACTTCGGTTTTAATGTAGACTGTGGGAAGATCGATAAGACATAGACAACTCGCTTGCAATTACAGCAACACGCTCGCCATGATGAATTAACTGTCAATTTTTTTTTTAATACCCATCCCTTTGTTTTTCTGTCACCCGGTGATTTTGTTGGGAGGACTTGAGTTATTACAGCATCGTTTAACCATACTGTTTTTGTGTATGTCAAGGAAATTATTAATTTCATACACTCGTGGAAAGATTAAAGATACACAGTCGCACCTAGTGGTTTAAAGGATGAATAGTGGGTTATGGAAACAATAACGTACCCAGCAGCACGCCCCCGAAAACGGAGTGTGGCTACCTACATGGCAGGGTAAATAAAGAAAACGGTCATACACGCAAACTGTTTCGTGTGTGTGTGTGTGTGTGTGTGTGTGTGTGTGTGTGTGTGTGTGTGTGTGTGTGTGTGTGTGTGTGTGGAACCCGACTTAATGACACAGTAAACGAATGATGAGCGCCCAGAGGCAGCTGTCATCTGCTCTACTCATGTGGACAGCCTGTTGTGCAAATGACGCCGTGTTTGTAAAGCGCTGAGATCTTGGTCCCTGACCAAGGATAGGCCGGTATCCGTATCACCATCACCATCATCATCATCATCTCATTGCATACAATCATTGTCGGCCATAGATCTCTGGGAAGTTACAGCTACTGGTAAAGCCAGGAGAATATCATCATCGTCGATGTTGAATGTTTAAGGTTTACCCTGGGCTCTCCAGAACAATTCTGGTAATATCAAATCTACAAATTTACCACTCTATTGCCTGTATCATCAATACAGATGTATTTCTATTGTTCTGTTTTCGACAAAATGTGCTATTGCACAGCTATTTGAATGAAAACATGGCTATACTAGGTGTGCACCTTAAATATTTAGGGATGTAGAAAGAAAGAGAAACAAATTATTGAATATGTGTTAAAATGTTTTCCGATATTTTTCTTTGATGATACATATTTGTTCGCGAATTTGGAAACGAAATAAATGAAGATCTTTTGAAATGAGTGAATGCCACATAGTATAACCACAGCCATTTCTTTAACATCCCATAGCATAACCACAGCCATTTCTTTAACATCCCAATCTGTACCTGTGACACATCAACATGATTTCAAGGCAGTAAGATGACACAGGATGGTCACAACAGTCAGGACGTCGAACTTTCTGTTTGTCCTTAGGGTGTTGCCATAAAGCACTATTTGTATTTGTATTTCTGTTTTTATCACAGCAGATTTCTCTGTGTGAAATTCGGGCTGCTCTCCCCAGGGATAGCGCGTCGCTATACTACAGCGCCACCCATTTTTTGGCATTTTTTCCTGCGTGCAGTTTTATTTGTTTTTCCTATCGAAGTGGAATTTTCTACAGAATTATGCCAAAAACAACCCATTTGTTACCGTGGGTTCTTTTACGTGCGCTAAGTGCATGCTGCATACGGGACCTCGGTTTATCGTCTCATCCGAATGACTAGCGTCCAAACCACCACTCAAGGTCTAGTGGAGGGGGAGAAAATATCGGCGGCTGAGCCGTGATTCGAATCCGCGCGCTCAGATTCTCTCGCTTCCTGGGCGGACGCGTTACCTCTAGGCCATCACTCCACACTATTTCCCGCCGACCGCAGGGGAACAGTGTGACACGAACGGGGATGTTTGCCCGATAACCAAACTTGTAGAATCTCTTGCCGGTATATTTGCAAACCAGACCGTAGTCAAAGTAGTCACACGCGATATGCTTTATATGAACAACAGCGATTCTAACTTGTATCAAGATACTGATTTGCCATTCAAACATACAGTTCCAGAGGCTCCATAGACTCCAGGAAATGTGGGCTGTCACTTTGCTTGACTGCAGGGACATAGCCGGAGTTCTTTTCCATTCCAAAGATCTTTCTAAAAAATCTCAGGGTTTTCTCTACCTGTTACAGGTGAAAATGATGTATTGGTAGGAACATGACAAAGGACTGTCACAATCAGGACGTCCACCTTTCTGTGTTTGGGCGTAGAGTGCTACCATAACCCAGGATTTCCACAGGGGAACAGTGTGACGTGATGGGAGACAGCCACACGTGTGAAGACTCTTGTCTGTATATTTACAAACCAGACACAATCAGAATATGCACACTGCAGAACAGCAGCGATTCCTGTTCGTATGAAGACATTCATTTACCTGTCAAAAATATGTAACATATACATACTTCTGAACACCCATGCGCTTCAGAAGAGGATATCAGTTTGCTTAATTGCAAGGACATTGGCAGAGTTCTTTTCCCTCAGAAGATCCTTTCAAAGTAGCACATGTCTCATAACATAACCACCACCATTCCTTTGATATTTATTGTATTGTGTTACATGTTACACATGAAAATGATTTATCGGTAGGAACATGACAAAGAACCGTCACAAAATAGGACGTCGAACTTTCTGTGTTTGGGCGGAGATTGCTGCCATAAACAACGATTTCCCGTGGCCCACAGGGAACAGCGGGACATGACGGGAGATGCCTGCCCCATTACCATACGTCCCACACCACTTTCCGCCGCTCTGAAAAACAACGAGCTTGGAACGTTGCTGTTTCCTCTTCTGTGGTTATTTCGCTTGTGTGGCACCTTGTTTCGCTCGGGAGAGGGGGAGAGGTGGGGGGTTTGTTCTGTTTGTTGTTGTTATTCTCTCTGTCCCCGTCTCTGTCTGTCTGTTTTGAGAGGTAAATGAATGTCTTCATACGAGTGAGAATCGCTGCTGTTCAGATCATAAACATGCCGCGTGTGCATATTTTGACTGTGTCTGTCTGTCACCTCTCATTCTACCTACCGAGCAAACAAATATGGTAAGGTAAGGCAAGGCAAGAAGTTTATTTCACATGCGCCCTCCCCCCGCCCCTCCCCCAGAGCGGGGAGGCGGCATAAAAACAATACACACTTACATCTTTTACGCACATCATATAAACAGAAAGTGATGTTAAAAAAAAAATTTTAAAAAAAAGAACATGTTTAAAAAGCTAACTCCAGCGAACAAGCAAATCCAAATCAACAAGTCCATTTTCCTCAGTAATTGAATAACGCAAGCAAATATATACAAATCAATGTTAGAACATGTCAATTTTCCAAAACACAAATTGACTATTTTACCCTGTCAATAGACAAAGTTCTATAGAAAAGAAATACACACCTACACACCATCTTCCTACCCTTCTTTTTTTAAATGTTTTTCCATGATTCCATCCTCCACCCGTACTATATCTCTCTACTCACCTCACAACACCTCCCCCTCTCCTTAATTCTTTTTTCTTTGTTGTTGTTGTCCTTTTTGTCCTTTCTGTCCCACCATCCTCACTGTTTAAGTGGCATAACTCTCACACCGCTCGTCCCGAGACCCCCATACATTGTCAAACCCGGAAGCATCTGTCGAAATCCCATTCAGTTTTGTTGGCATTCAAATGTGATGATTAACACTTTAATTCCGTGTCTACAGTCACCCCTTCGTGTGACCGGACACTAAGCAGAAATCCTCCTCCTTCCTTCCTTCCTTCCTTCCTTCCTTCACACTCCCACAGATGTGATCAGCATGTGGTGGAGAGCTTTCAACACACACACACACACACAAACAAACAAAATAAACACACACACACACACACACACACACACACACACACACACACACACACACACACACACACACACACACACACACACACACAGGACAGTTGTTTCTCATGGCAATGGACGCAAACCTTCAGACCGACAACCACGTCCCTCTCGCTGTCCACCCACTGACACCTCCCTTCCCGTCTGCTGTGGGATCCACTCTGGGCCAGACACACGTCATGTTGGAGGAATCACTGAGGGTGTTCAGGTTACGGAGGGGGAGGGGGGCGACTCTTCCGTAATCTTTGGCCCAGAAGTTCTACCGTCATGACAAGCAGTGTGGTTGGTGTCCATCATAGCATGGAGTGTGGATGGTGTTTGGTGTCCATCATAGCATGGAGTGTGGATGGTGTTTGGTGTCCATCATAGCATGGAGTGTGGATGGTGTTTGGTGTCCATCATAGCATGGAGTGTGGATGGTGTTTGGTGTCCATCATAGCATGGAGTGTGGATGGTATTTGGTGTCCATCATAGCATGGAGTGTGGATGGTATTTGGTGTCCATCATGGAGTGTGGATGGTGTTTGGTGTCCATCATGGAGTGTGGATGGTGTTTGGTGTCCATCATAACATGGAGTGTGGATGGTGTTTGGTGTCCATCATGGAGTGTGCATGGTGTTTGGTGTCCATCATAACATGGAGTGTGCATGGTGTTTGGTGTCCATCATAGCATGGAGTGTGGATGGTGTTTGGTGTCCATCATAGCATGGAGTGTGGATGGTGTTTGGTGTCCATCATAGCATGGAGTATGGATGGTGTTTGGTGTCCATCATAGCATGGAGTGTGGATGGTGTTTGGTGTCCATCATGGAGGTGTGGTTGGTGTTTGGTGTCCATCATAGCATGGAGTGTGGATGGTGTTTGGTGTCTATCATAGCATGGAGTATGGATGGTGTTTGGTGTCCATCATGGAGTATGGATGGTGTTTGGTGTCCATCATGGAGTGTGGATGGTGTTTGGTGTCCATCAGTGGGGATGGTGTTTGGTGTCCATCATAGCACTGAGTGTGGATGGTGTTTGGTGTTCATCATAGCACTGAGTGTGGATGGTATTTGGTATCCATCATAGTATGGAGTGTAGATGGTGTTTGGTGTCCATCATAGCATGGAGTGTGGATGGTGTTTGGTATCCATCATAGCATGGAGTGTAGATGGTGTTTGGTGTCCATCATAGCATGGAGTGTGGATGGTGTTTGGTGTCCATCATAGCATGGAGTGTGGATGGTGTTTGGTGTCCATCATAGCATGGAGTGTGGATGGTGTTTGGTGTCCATCATAGCATGGAGTGTGGATGGTGTTTGGTGTCCGTTGGTGTGGATGGTGTTTGGTGTCCATTAGTATGGATGGTGTTTGGACCAACATGACAATGAGTGTGGATTGTGTTTGGTGTCCGCGGATCTACGTCCGTTGCCAAGACATGTTACGTTGGCACGTCCATGGTGAAAATGAAACAATGATAATAATGATACTACTGCTACTACTACTACTACTACTACTACTACTACTTATAATAAATAATAATAATAATAATAATAATAATAATAATAATAAAAGAAAAGGGAAATCCATCCTGTCTATCCCTTATAGCTGTCCTCTGTCTTTCTGCTCCTCTGCTCCACGACCTCAGGACCCCATTCCCACCTCTCTCTCTCTCTCTCTCTCTCTCTCTCTGTCTCCCTTCCCCCAATCTTTCTCTCCCTGCCTGTCTTATAAACCACGTTTGACGGGCCAGAGGACACCCACGGGTACATACTGGTGCCGGGAAAAGATCAAGGGTGAGCAGACTTCGAGAACAAAACAGCGCTCCTGGAGGACCGTGGCTGAATTTGCATACATAATGTGACCACCAGTCTGCAAGGCCCGAGGGGGTGCTTGGGCTCCATTCGCCCTCCTCGCCAACAGTGGGGCGGACTGAGGATTGAACGTACAATCATTACCCACCACCACCCTCCCTCCCTTCCACCAGCTACGCTTCCGACCTCCTCCCAACCCCCACCCTCACCCCCCACCACCCCCTCCCCTCCTTTACCCCAGCCCCACCAAAAAAAACACACTGGGCGGTGGCTGAGTGGTAATGCTCCCGAGTAGAAAGCGACTGTCCATAGGTTCCGATCCCATATAGCTACGGGGAATTTTTTTTTTCATTTTGTTACCTCCAACCCTCTGCTTAACAGAGACAGAGATATATAAAGACAAAAAGATTAAGAGAGACAGAGATAGAGACAGAGACAAAAAAGATTAAGAGAGAGAGAGAGAGAGATTTAGATTTAGATGTTTTATTCATATAGGCCATAGCCCCTTAGAAGGGGGTACACATGGAATTGACATTAAGTCGCATATTACTACAAAGAAAAATTACGTTACATAAGCATTGCGTTGTTTAAAAGCTCTATGCAAATATAAAGCAAAATGTCGTAGACGACAATAACAAAATTAGTTTAAATAAACAAGGCTGTCTATAAAATTTGAGTGGAATTAATCGTTCTCTAATATTTCTCAATGCTGGACAACTAAGCACAAAATGGACCTCATCTTCAGTTGATTCTTTGCATAATGGGCATAACAAATTACAAATGTTTGACTGCCTATAACGATACTGATGAGTAAAAAATATCAGAGACACCGAACCTAAATTTCGTCATTAAATACTTCAAACCTCTAGCAATATGCATACGCATATAAATTGGAACATTATGCAAATTATTGATCATTCTGTATAGCTTAAATCTGTCACTGTCCTGGATATGAGAATTCCAACTTTGCCATCTGCAATCAACCAATCTTTCGCGGAACACACGAATAAAAACATTTATGTCTTCAACACCTTGATTTAGCCATACAAAACCAAAACCGTACTCATATAATTTCTTTCTAACATTTGAAACCCAATTTCTTCTACCCTTATTATCTAAGTCTAACAAAATTTTGTATGCTTTATATGGCAATCTGTGTTCATCCATTTGTGTTAACTTAAGCCAGTACTTAATACATTTAACAGTAGAGAGCAACGATACTGGTTATCTGTCAGTCTCACCATAGACGAGATCATTTGGTGAGAGAGAGAGAGAGAGAGAGAGAGAGAGAGAGAGAGAGAGAGAGAGAGAGAGATTGATACATGGCTACCCGCGTTGGGCGTTTTGGAAAAAAAACAAATGAGAAAAACAGTGACAGAGATCACATTCTGGGCAAACTTCCCTCGAACAGATAACAAGATTTGGCCATTGGATGAACCAGTGCAGATTGATAAGGATTGCAGACACTGTCTGATATCTCATAGAAAAGATGAATGATGCGTCACGGATCTGACGGTGCCGATTCATATGCGCTCGCCCAACAGATTCCAGCCGGTTTTCGAATGTGTTTTTGATTGTTATGACGTTGATAGAGTGTGGCACTTGCTCGAAATTATCAGCGCTCCAGTCCCTGCAAAAGGAATCATTATCCGCCACAGATCAGATTCAGAGCAGCTGATAAATCACAAGTGAAATTCTTTGGGGGGCTGTTTTAACGATGCAACAAAGTATTATCAATATAAAAAATCCTACTTGTATCTGACATCTTTTCGCTTTTCAGTATCTTCAACATCCACACGGAGGAAGGTGGCAGACTGGTTAAGACGCTCATTTGCCAACACATGAGGGTCTGAGTTCGAATCCCGCTCTAGTCCTTTCTCCCAAGTTTGACTGGAAAATCAAAGTGAGTGTCTAGTGATTCAAATGAGACGATAAACCGAGGTCCCGTAAGCAACACGCACTTGGCGCACTGAAAATGAACCCATGACAACAAAGTCTTGTCCTCTGGCAATATTATGTAAACGAAATCCAAACC
>NC_134877.1:28565232-28637732 GCF_041734735.1 Babylonia areolata | reverse complement strand
TAGTAGTAACTGCGCCCGACTAGGAAGCGAATGTCTCCGGGTTCGAATCCGATATACGGAACGAAATTTTTACTCACTCCCCGCCCCCCACCCCCAGTTCCCTCCCGACCCCTTCACCAGACCTGGAGTGATTGTCTGTGTGCTAGTGTTTTGGATGGCACGATAAACCGATGTCCCGTGTGCAGCATGCACAAAGCGCACGTTACAGAACCCGTGGCAGCAAAAGGATTGTCCTTGGGAGGGATTGCTCAGAAGTCAAAACCTTGTCACTGAAGGACTGAGGTTCTGGGCATGGTCTATGCTTTCAACCTGTCCTTCACCAACCTGCTACTGCTATGGAGACTTTATGGACAGCATGAAGAAAGAAAATTTAATCCAAACAGGAAAAAAAAGGTAGGGTGAAAGAGAGCGAGAATATCCTTCTGTAAGGTGGGGGACAGGTGGGCGTGGGGGTGGGAGTAGATCAGTGAGGTGTCTGTGAGTCTGTATGTGTGTGTTTGTGAGTGTGTATCTGTCTGTCTGTCTGTCTGCCTTTGTCTGCGTCAATGTGTTTCATTTGTATTCCAATTCAAATAACCCTCCCAGTTTTCATTTCACGAAACTTTTCTTGATCTTATTTCACAGTCAAGATGCGTTGGCCCCAAAGGCGTTCTTTCTGAGTGACTGGACAGATGACTTGGGAAATCAACAACTGACCCATCTCGATGTCTCTTTTTGTGGTTCACTGGCTTCGGGGAAAGAACACGCGGTGTGCTAAGCATTGTTTTTTCGATCCAAAAGAGGAGCGAACTCTCTGAGACACTGTTCTGGAAGGCTGGCAATCTGTGTCTGGTGGAATGGCTGGTGTTCTGTGACTGGTTGAATGGCTGGTGTTCTGTGTCTAGTGGAATGGCTGGTGTTCTGTGTCTGGTGGAATGGCTGGCGTTCTGTATCTGGTGGAATGGCTAGTGTTCTGTGTCTGGTGGGTGTTCTGTGACTGGTTGAATGGCTGGCGTTCTTTGTCTGGTGGAATGGCTGGTGTTCTGTGTCTGGTTGAATGGCTGGTGTTCTGTGTCTGGTTGAATGGCTGGCGTTCTGTGTCTGGTTGAATGGCTGGTGTTCTGTGTGGCGTTCTGTGTCTGGTTGAATGGCTGGTGTTCTGTGTCTGGTTGAATGGCTGGTGTTCTGTGTGGTGTTCTGTGTCTGGTTGAATGGGTCGAGCGATGGCCTCGTGGTAAAGTGCAAACACCCCACAGTTCTCCCCCCTTCTTTGAGTCAACACCACACAGTTCTCCCCCCTTCTTTTAGTCAGTATCACACAGTTCTCACCCCTTCTTTGAGTCAACAACCCACAGTTATCCCCCTTCTTTGAGTCAACACCCAACAGTTTATCCCCTTTCTTTGAGTCAACACCTCACCGTTCTCCCCTTTCTTTGAGTCAACACCCAACAGTTTATCCCCTTTCTTTGAGTCAACAACCCACAGTTCATCTCCTTTCTTTGAGTCAACAACACACAGTTCACCCCTTCTTTGAGTCAACACCACACAGTTCATCCCTTCTTTGAGTCAACAACACACAGTTCACCCCTTCTTTGAGTCAACAACACACAGTTCACCCCTTCTTTGAGTCAACACCACACAGTTCATCCCCCTTCTTTGAGTCAACACTACACAGTTCACCCCCTTCTTTGAGTCAACACCCACAATTCACCCCTTCCTTGAGTCAACACCCTACAGTTCACCCCTTCTTTGAGTCAACACCCCACAGTTCTCCCCCCTTCTTTTAGTCAATACCACACAGTTCACCCCCACCCCCCACCCCCCACGCCCCTCCCCTTCTTTGATTCAACACGGGGATGTGTCCACAGGAATCAGCACAGTGTCTGTGTGCCGGTGTTTGTGATGGATGGGACAAATTAAACTTGAGGACGGTCACATCCATCAGCGTGCCTTGTAAGTCTGTCTGCCTCCCTGCTTCATAATGAGTTTTAGACGTCCGCCTTTTTCCCGACCGGCGGTAAGATTAAATGACAGATAGACAGACAAACAGAAGAAGAACAAGAAGAAGAGCAAGAACAAGAACAAGAAGAACAAGAAGAAGAAAGAACAGCAAGACAGTTCTATCTGTTTGTTAAACCACTATGGTCTGTTGGCATATCTTACTCTTGATATCGTTTCAACACCTTGGCAGAACCGGCCAGGCGTTGAACTTCTGGCCCAGTGACCATCGAGGCAGAGTGTTGTGTCTTTGGGAAAGACTTTTTTTTCGCATTGAGTTGACTTCATCAAGATTTTGCGCCTTATAAATATTAGTAGTAATAGTAGTATTTTTATGGGTTTGTTTTTTGTTTGTTTGTTTGTTTTGTCTTTTTTTTCTCAAGGCCTGACTAAGCCCGTTGGGTTACGCTGCTGGTCAGGCATCTGCTTGGCAGATGTGGTGTAGCGTATATGGATTTGTCCGAACGCAGTGACGCCTCCTTGAGCTACTTAAAAACTGAAAAACTGAAACTATTTCCATATTTCCAAGATGTTTTAGTTTTGTGGTTGTCACAATCTATTCGAATATCTTTTGTCTTCGCTGTGGATGTATGCGTATATGGATTTGATCCAACGCAGTGACACTTCCTTGAGCTACCGAGGAGGAAGGTGGCAGAATGGTTAAGACGCTCAGCTGCCAATACAGAGAGTCCGTGAGGGTGTGGGTTCGAATCCCGCTCTCGCCCTTTCTCCTAAGTTTGACTGGAAAATCAAACTGAGCGTCTAGTCTTTCGGATGAGACGATAAACCGAGGTCCCGTGTGCAGCACGCACTTGGCGCACTGAAAAAGAACCCATGGCAACGAGAGTGTTGTCCTCTGGCGAAATTACGTAAAAAAAATGAAATCCACTTTCATAGGTACACAAATATGTAAGCATGCACTCAAGGCCTGACTAAGCGCGTTGGCTTATGCTGCTGGTCAGGCATCTGCTCAACAGATGTGGTGTAGCGTGTATGGATTTGTCCGAACGCAGTGACGCCTCCTTGAGAAAGTGAAAATAAGTGAAACTGAAACTGAGCTACCGATACTGGGAAAGGCATTTTACTCCGGGTTTTTCTAACTCCAGCCAGGTGTGAATGGATTCCTGACCGGCTGGGGAAGGCATTTTACTATGGGTTTTTCTACCTCCAGCCAGGTGTCAAAGGATTCATGACCGGCTGGGAAAGGCATTTTACTATGGGTTTTTCTAACTCCAGCCAGGTGGGAATGGATTTCTGACCGGCTGGGGAAGGCATTTTACTATGGGTTTTTCTACCTCCAGCCAGGTGTCAAAGGATTCCTGACCGGCTGGGAAAGGCATTTTACTCCGGGTTTTTCTAACTCCAGCCAGGTGTGAAAGGATTCCTGACCGGCTAGGAAAGGCATTTTACTCCGGGTTTTTCTAACTCCAGCCAGGTGTGAATGGATTCATGACCGGCTAGGAAAGGCATTTTAGTATGGGTTTTTCTACCTCCAGCCAGGTGTCAAAGGATTCCTGACCGGCTGGGAAAGGCATTTTACTCCGGGTTTTTCTAACTCCAGCCAGGTGTGAATGGATTCCTGACCGGCTGGGAAAGGCATTTTAGTATGGGTTTTTCTAACTCCAGCCAGGTGTCAAAGGATTCCTGACCGGCTAGGAAAGGCATTTTAGTATGGGTTTTTCTAACTCCAGCCAGGTGTGAAAGGATTCCTGACCGGCTAGGGAAGGCATTTTACTCTGGGTTTTTCTAACTCCAGCCAGGTGTGAATGGATTCCTGACCGGCTAGGGAAGGCATTTTACTCTGGGTTTTTCTAACTCCAGCCAGGTGTGAATGGATTCCTGACCGGCTGGGGAAGGCATTTTAGTATGGGTTTTTCTACCTCCAGCCAGGTGTGAAAGGATTCCTGACCGGCTAGGGAAGGCCTTTTACTCTTGGTTTTTCTAACTCCAGCCAGGTGTGAATGGATTCCTGACCGGCTGGGAAAGGCATTTTAGTATGGGTTTTTCTAACTCCAGCCAGGTGTGAAAGGATTCCTGACCGGCTAGGAAAGGCATTTTACTCTGGGTTTTTCTAACTCCAGCCAGGTGTGAATGGATTCCTGACCGGCTAGGAAAGGCATTTTACTATGGGTTTTTCTAACTCCAGCCAGGTGTGAATGGATTCCTGACCGGCTGGGGAAGGCATTTTACTATGGGTTTTTCTAACTCCAGCCAGGTGTGAAAGGATTCCTGACCGGCTAGGGAAGGCATTTTACTATGGGTTTTTCTAACTCCAGCCAAGTGTGAATGGATTCCTGACCGGCTAGGGAAGGCATTTCACTCCGGGTTTTTCTAACTCCAGCCAGGTGTGAAAGGATTCCTGATCGGCTGGGGAAGGTTGTGACAAACGGCGGAAGGAGAGGATCGGGCCCAGCCTTCTACTGCTGAGCCCAAGACACAGTGGTTAAGGGTTCACTTCCCCTATGGCCGTAAAAGGCTATAGGACCCTTAGCCTTAATAGTCTTGAAACTACTGGATTGTTACCTTTTTTTTTTCTTTTAGTTGGTTACTTACTGTGGTTTCAAAACGTATATAGTGAACTGGCATGACAATGGAACGCATTAAAAAGCATGTCATTAGAAACTTATAATCATTGTTATTGTAGTTGTATTCTGATTCTCGATTGCTCTTTGATACAATTTAATTGTTTTTTAGATTCTGTTTATGGTTTATCGTTCTTTCAATTGTTCTTTTTTTGTCCATCTCCTTGAGTTTTGAGACATGTACACGTCTTCAGTGAATATTCCTTTTTGTGTTGTTAGCTGTAAAAACGACCAGATATACATTTCTCATTAGATAATGGAATTTGCTTGACCACACTCGTTGTGTCCACAGTCAAGAAGCTCGGACCTGGCGATGGTATCTGGAGTGAAACCTGGCACAGACACGACAAACACAAACGTCACATTAAACCTGGCACAGACACGACAAACACAAAAGTCACATTAAACCTGGCACAAGCATGACAAACACAAAAGTCACATTAAACCTGGCACAAGCATGACAAACACAAAGTCACATTAAACCTGGCACAGACACGACAAACACAAACGTCACATTAAACCTGGCACAGACACGACAAACACAAAAGTCACATTAAACCTGGCACAAGCATGACAAACACAAAAGTCACATTAAACCTGGCACAGACACGACAAAAACACAAAGTCACATTAAACCTGGCACAGACACGACAGACACACAAAGTCACATTAAACCTGGCACAGACACGACAAACACAAAAAGTCACATTAAACCTGGCACAGACACGACAAACACAAAAATCACATTAAACCTGGCACAGACACGACAAACACAAACGTCACATTAAACCTGGCACAGACACGACAAACACACAAAGTCACATTAAACCTGGCACAGACACGACAAACACACAAAGTCACATTAAACCTGGCACAGACACGACAAACACAAACGTCACATTAAACCTGGCACAGACACGACAAACACAAACGTCACATTAAACCTGGCACAGACACGACAAACACAAAAAGTCACATTAAACCTGGCACAGACACGACAGACACAAAGTCACATTAAACCTGGCACAGACACGACAAACACAAACGTCACATTAAACCTGGCACAGACACGACAAACACAAAAAGTCACATTAAACCTGGCACAGACACGACAAACACAAAGTCACATTAAACCTGGCACAGACACGACAAACACAAAAAGTCCCTTTAAACTTTAGAAGAAAACACCTGCAAATGTAAAGGAGTTACAATCATGCCTCGAGAGTTGACCTGTTCGTCAGGCTTACCAACTGGGATTTATAACCACAACAAGAAAAAAAAAAAAAAAGACCTCATGCAAGTCACATGTGTTCGTCACAAAATTCACGTGTGGTTGTGCATGAAACTCACATCACAAGAACAGCATGTGAACCAGCATTTTAATTAAATATACAGTAATTCTAGATTAAAACGCTGAAAGGTTAAACGTCACATCGCCTTTCGCGGCCATCGAAGCAGTGAATACATACCCACCGTGTCTAGGGCTCGACACAGGAAGGCGGGGTCTCATCTTCTCCTTCTGACCTTTTTAACTTCCCCAGCCGACGTCGGATTCCCAGACACACCTGGATAATGTGAGGAAAATCGGAGTAAAGTGCCTTTCCCAAGGACACAACCCCATGCCATGCCAGTCTAATATCATCATCTTAGATGAACAGACTATAAATAAATAAACGAACGAACGCCATGCCAAACCAGGGCCTCGAACCCTGATCACTAGGGAACACTGGGCCATGATTCCAATGCCTAATTGATTCAGCTACGGCGCCAATCAGATCCAAAAGTCCGTTGTTGTTTTTTCTGCTTCTTCTGTTGTTATTTTTTTAACCATTGTCAGGCAAAACAAGAAACTGTCTATTTCCTCAAGGCTAAAAAGTGGGCTCTCAATCAAAGTGCCAAATTACCAATTCAAGCGAGGATTTAAACCTAAACCCCATCCCTCATCCCATCATTTTATTTTTTACTCATTTCCTCTCTTATTTCACTCTCTTCCATTCTCTCTCACTCATCCTTCTCCCCCCCCCCCCCCCTCTCTCTCTCTCTGTCTCTCTCTGTTCCTTTCTTTCTTTCTTTCTCTCTCTCTCTCTCTCTCTCTCTCTCTCTCTCTGCCTCCCGCTCCCTCTTCACCCTCTCCCTATCTCCCTGTCTCTCTGCCCCCCCCCCCCACTTCTCTCTCTCTTTTCTTTCTGTCTCTGTCTCTCTCATTGTCTCTCTCTCTCTGTCTCTCTCTCTCTCTCCCTCTCTCTCTTTGTCTCTCACTCTCTCTTCCCCCTCTCCCTATCTCCCTCTGTCTCCCCCCCCCCCTCTCTCTCTCTCTGTCTCTCTCTTTGTCTTTCTGCCTGTCTCTGTCTGTCTGTCTCTCTCTCTTTCTCTCTCTCTCTGTCTGTCTGTCTGTCTGTCTGTCTATCCATCTATATCACTTTCTCTGTTTCTCTCTCAGTGACCTAACTAAATAAAATCAGCCTAGCAACTAAATTAAATGCGTAGGCGCTCCCAGAAGCAGGATTTCGTTTTGTGCCAGTCAGTCTCAGAGGAAGAGAAGAGAAAAGCCCGTTAATCTTATCGAAGCCTCGGCATCAAGCAGACTGGACAGGCTAGGAGTCGGTGAAGGCAGTTTGTAAATGCGTTTATATTTCCACTGAAACGTTGTAATCCCCATCTCTGGGTCTTTTGTATCGTCTTCAGCGTCGGCGGAGATCGAAGCGAACATTCAGTTAGTTAATGTCACGGAAGCACATGGGACACTTCATTGGAAAATGGAGAGGAAAGGGAGAAAAAAAAGACATTTTATTTTCTTCTTTTTTTCTTTTTCTTTTTTTTTTAATAAAGTGGTTGTACCCTACTGATATTCTCTCTTTCTTTCTTTCTTTCTTTGTTTCTTTCTCTTCATTACTCTTGTTTGTTTGTTCTGTTGGGGGATGTGTGTGTGTGTGTGTGTGTGTGTGTGTGTGTGTGTGTGTGTGTGTGTGTGTGTGTGTGTGTGTGTGTGTGTGTGTGTGTGTGTGTGTGTTGGGGGATAAATTCAAAGATCTGAGATATCGCTATGACATGAAGTGTAGTAGTGGTAATAGTAGCAGTAGCAGCAGCAGCAGGAGGTGTAATGGCAGTGGCAGCAGCAGCAGCTCTCTATCTATCTATCTGTCTATCTCTCTGTGTCTGTGTGTGTGTGGAGGGGGGGTATTTGTTTATTTGTTTGGTCAGTATTTTTTTTTCTTGTCGTGTCTTTTTATCAAGATATATCTAACATTGTCAGGAAACGGTAATTTTATTCTTAGCTCTTTTAAGTGTAGCCTCAAAACCAAGCCTCTCGCTCTCTCTTCAAAATTGCTCCTCCATATGTCTGCTCTCCCTCCCTCCCTCCCTCCATCCCTCCCTCTCTCTCTCTCTCTCTCATGTCAGCTGTAAGCTTGTCTCAGAGTTATGCACGCGTGTCAAGGCTGAAAGTGAAAGCGTTTGATTTGTTTCTGCATAAGACTGATTGTTGTATAAATACATTATCATCATCAGCAGCAGCAGCAGCAGCAGCAGTAGTAGTAGTAGTAGAAGTAGTAGTAGTAGTAGTATGATCATCATCGTCATCATGATAACCATTCTAATTCTTCTTCCTCCTCCTCCTCTTATGATGATTATTATTATTGTTATTATTACCCTAAAGTGCTTTCAAGCCACTCATTGCTTTAGAAATTGAGACGTTTTGTCAACAGCTACCAATATGTGCATATCTTATGGAGATTCCATCTGATGTCCAGTGGCTGTCTGAATGGCCCAGCATGTAGTGTTGTCCACACATAGACCCCATCTGATGTCCAGTGGCTGTCTGAATGACCTCGCCTGTAGTGTTGTCCTTTCCCCCACACAGACCCCATCTGATGTCCAGTGGCTGTCTGAATGACCCAGCCTGTAGTGTTGTCCTTTCCCCCACACAGACCTCATCTGATGTCCAGTGGATGTTTGAATGACCCAGCATTTAGCTTTCGTCATTGTAAGAACGCGGTACCCTTTGTCTTCATCCGCTTCTTAAATGTGGGAACTTCCTGCTTGTAACATGTTAATGCAGTGAAACTCTGTCATCGTCGCCTCTTTTATCGTTGGTACAGAGAGAGTTAATACTTCATCGACACGCTCGTGTTTGTCTGAGGGATGATCAGATGATTCATTTCTTTTTGTTTGTGTTTGCCTGCAGGCACCTGATGCAGACCTTCACCCGGCCACTGGCCGAGGTGGACAGTTTTTACCTGGAGGTGATACAGAAGGTGGGGGCCACTGGGTTTGGGTCGGCCAACATCACCGCCCTGTGGAAGTCAGTGCAGGCCTACCTGCATCACAAAGAGGCTCAAAGCGCGCGGACCTCGAGTGTTGGGACACTGGGGAGCACAGTTCTGTCTTGGACTGTATTGTATTTTATCACACAGCACTCACAACACATCTTTCAAACTGTACTTTACTCACTGAAACTCTTCCATCTGTATAATTATGCTGGCTGTGGTCTTGTTGCTGGATGTGCTCTTTGTGTTGATTTCTATGCATTTGTGATGATTTTGGTGGTGGTGTTTTTTGTGATGCTGGTTCCTTGGTGTTTATTTTTGACTGTAGTGAATGTGGTGTGCTTTGTTTTGCTGTGATTTGTTCCTGTGTGGTTTGAGACTGTGATGGTGCCTGCGTTGATTTACATTTTTTTTATGTCACGTAGTCTTAAATATGTATGTTTTAGAAGTACTATGCAGTCATTAGGAAGATATTGTTTCCGCTATATTCCTACTATCAACGCTTCACAAACACGTCCGCTTAACTGTCCAGTTACTTTGCAAAATTCTCAAAGGTAATCACATTGTTAAAATTGTACTATTCTATGTTGTTTGTTTAAAGCGTGAAAAACAACAAGATAATTGATATAAATGTTGTGGTTTGGTTTAAAAGGGAATCTAAATGATTGATGAATTTCTCCTCGTCAGTATGGGTAAGAAATCCTACAAAGAATGAATAAAGTTATATAGCACATTGTTAAAAAATCTATTGTTATTGCCACACACACACACACACACACACACACACACACTATATATATATATATATATAGAGAGAGAGAGAGAGAGAGAGAGAGAGAGAGAGAGAGACATGGGCTTGTCCAACAAACGCATATCCCATCGCATATCCCATATGCACCTGATAATCATGATTTATTTCCCACTGCACTCCGATAAAAGTAAGGAAATTGATGTCAGTAAGCGCTTTACAAATTCAGCAGGCTTTGTGAAAATCAATCAAATAAACACATAATATCGATGAAGTAGATGTGGGAAAATTAAAACAATGAACATTATCAAAAACGCACACATTAGGACGAGACACTCTCGATCCAATATCCCATAGTCATAAACTCCAACATACACTCTGAGTTAAAAGAAAAAAAAAGGATAAAGAAATAAGACCTAAAATATGTATATATTTGCAGAAACGTTCTTACTCTGGTCCCGCAATCCGCGCTCAAACACACACACACACACACACACACACACACACACACACACACACACACACACACACACACACACACACACACATTTAGCGTACATAGACAGAAATACGTGGTATATCAAAAATTTGAAAATGAATATATCAAACACTGGAAAGATAAAAGAGAAAAAAACACTAAAGCTAAAATTTTACAATACGATTGTAGCAGAGTACGAAACTGAAACCTATCTTTTAAATACAAAACACAGACAAGCTTTAACAAAACTCAGAATAAGCGCGCATGACCTAAAGATTGAGAAGGCTAGATATTTAAATATTCCACAAGAAGACAGATTGTGCAGCAAGTGCAACATACTGGATGACGAAATCCATCTTCTTGATCACTGAATTAAATATAAGACCTTAAGGCAACCATTTTTAAAAGATAATCAAAATTCGAATAACACAGGAAATGTTCACAGTCAGGTGATGTTAACAGATGACATAACATGATGAATATATACAAACGAGATTAGGAAAGTTTGTTTATGAATACTGTTGCAATTTATTGCATCAATTAATTGATTAATGAATTATTTTTCATTCATTCATTTACCACTGCACTTGTGTCCTATAAACCTTAAGGTTTCATGACAATAAAATCTATTCTATTCTATTCTATTCTATTCTATTCTATTCTATTCACACACACACACACACACACACACACACACACACACACACACACACACACACACACACACAACTTGTACAAAGTGCAGCATAGTGTTCCCGTGCCATCCCCAGAACAGAAGGGTGAAGAATCACGCTGGCTACACTCATGGCCCACAGGAGTGACACTGGAGTTTGTGGTTCTTCCGCCCCACACTGGAAACAGTTTCTGTCTTTGAACGGGCACAGACGTGGGTCATGCAGCACACCACAGTGAAAGCAACGTTGGTCAGTAGTTGGTGGTCAGGAGTGCTGTCGTCTGTCATCCCCTGGTCCTATTCTGGTAGAAGTTTGCTGTTCCTGTCTGGCCGTCTGTGTGTCAGCCTTTACCTTCATAACGCTCTCTGGTGACGCTCCCTCCGAAGAAGAATGCATGTTCTGGATATTTCTGACAGCAGCTTCTTGAGACTCAGCAAAATTGAAATGCTCTATCAGGTGTCAAGTCATTGTCTGGAAGTCTGATTGTCCTGTATTGAATTTGTTCATTATGACACCAACAGAACCAGTCTCTGAGTGCACGTGGCAAAAACTGTCCGAAGCTACATGGTTGCGCGAGTCTATGAAGCTCAGCAAGATACATCTGGACACTCTCCTCTTTTTTTTCCTATTTCGAGAATAAAACAACAGACCGACACTAGCTTCTGACAGCTTTGGTTTGAAGGATTGTCAACCAGGTCATACACTTGCTGAAATGTTTTTTCCCTCTGGTTTCTGCGGAAGGCAAAGGCTTCTGATAACGTGATACGTTGCTGGACCTACATGGGAACACAAACGCTCAGCTTTCTTGCTTGTTTGGGTTTTTTTTGTTTTTTGTTGTTGTTGTTTTTGTTTGTTTGTTTGTTTTGGGGTTTTTTTGTTTGTTTTTTTGTTTGGTTTTTATCAACTTCAATGTCATTTGCAATGAAGAAGTGTTCAAAAACTTCGACATGCTCTCACCAGTTGCTATCTACTTTGAAAGCCACCAAGTGTCCCACAAACCCAGCCATGATGACAGAAAAGAAAACATCCACGGTACTCTAATACACTGTCCCTGACACTGATCGTCTGCTTCAACAGCTTTCGACGTCACACTCGTCATTCCCATTCAGCCGTTCTACACTGCAGTCTTTTCACCGTTCACGTTTACCGTTGAACGTTCGCTTAGTCAGTTCTGCACAGTTGCTGTTAATGTTTACCCTCGTCGCCAGTGTCACGTCTTGCTGATCCTCTTCAGCCATACAAACTATTTAGTGAATCGATCACGCCTGTTCACTCCCCGGATCAAGCCTGGATAATTATGACCACAAATAACTAGTTTGTCTCCCTTGCACCGTTCCCAGAAGAGTTGCTTTCAGTACCAGAATTTTCCATGAGAACATGGAAATAGCGCTAATACAGGGGAAAAAAGGGGGGAGCGGGGGGGGGGGGGGGGTGTTATTGCACACAATAGTTTCTGGTTACCCGTGGAAATTTCTTCATACAACATGATTTCAACACAATATACTGGATGAATTTTCACTTCTTACATTTAATGACTGCATGATGTCAATCATACATTTAACAAATGGAAGTGGATAAGCCAAAAAATTGCACACATAACATTCGTGGGGCACTTGAAATTATAAGGAGCTGAATGTTCTATTACATTTTAAAGAGTGGACGAACTTCAAATTGCTTATGGGAAGCAGGTTGAAAAGATAGACACGTAAATCATGTTTCATGCACAAAAATATATAAATAGATAAATAATCAAAATGAAATAAAATGAAAAAAGCAAATTACCTTGAAAAACGTGGCTTCAACTGAGTGCAGAGCACATAATTCTCGGAACCAAGGTCGATCTATAACAAATGGGGATAGCTGCAAGGAAGAGAAAGCGGATAGCATTGAAAACATATTCAGGAGGTGCAACAGCTCAAAACATTTCTGACTGAGAAACGAAAAATCAAAGAATTATTCAAAGCAAAACGTGTGATGTGCACAGAAAGTTAAAAAATGTCAATCGGGTCATGAATGAAAAACTGAGTTCCTTTGACAGATACCTTTCCCCACGTTATAACAGAAAAACACACAATGCTAGGATGGCAATGGACATGCACAGTTTAAGAACAGTTCCCCACGTTATAACAGAAAAACACACAATGCTAGGATGGCAATGGACATGCACAGTTTAAGAACAGTTCCCCACGTTATAACAGAAAAACACACAATGCTAGGATGGCAATGGACATGCAGTTTAAAAACAGTTCCCAATGATATAACAGAAAAAAAACACACAATGCTAGGATGGCAATGGACATGCACAGTTTAAGAACAGTTCCCCAAGTTATAACAGAAAAACACAATGCTAGGATGGCAATGGACATGCAGTTTAAGAACAGTTCCCCGTGTTATAACAGAAAAACACACAATGCTAGGATGCCAATGGACATGCAGTTTAAGAACAGTTCCCCATGTTATAACAGAAAAACACACAATGCTAGGATGGCAATGGACATGCACAGTTTAAGAACAGTTCCCCACGTTATAACAGAAAAACACACAATGCTAGGATGCCAATGGACATGCACAGTTTAAGAACAGTTCCCCACGTTATAACAGAAAAACACACAATGCTAGGATGGCAATGGACATGCACAGTTTAAGAAAGTTCCCCACGTTATAACAGAAAAACACACAATGCTAGGATGACAATGGACATGCAGTTTAAAAACAGCGCTTGATGTATCACTCAATTACAAATATTATTTCATGTCATATCATTCTCTGTGTGTGTGTGTGTGTGTGTGTGTGTGTGTGTGTGTGTGTGTGTGTGTGTGTGTGTGTGTGTATGTTGGGTAATATTTCTGTTATACCTACTTTGGTTTCTCTGCTTCTTTGCATTGCATGACTTTCTCTACATTGTTCACTGTGATAAGCTAGTATATACATATAGGCCTGTCAATCTGAATAATATTTTTACTAGCAATCTGAAAAAGAAGGGTTTGTTAAAGAAAAAAGTTTGTGCTGGAAATAGAGAAATTCCATGTAGCTAATGCTTCCCTCGTCGATTGACATTTCACTGGTTTTCAATCACAATACAGATCTTCCTAAGTTTGAATTTTCCCTGTCTTCCACATGGGCGTCGGGCGTAATATACACGATATTCACTAGGATAAAGATAGTTCTTTTATCTGAATAATGTGATCAGCACATTGGATGCTTTCTTCCACGTCAGTGGTATTTATATAGCGCTGAATATTGTGCAGAGACAAATCAAAGCGCTTTCGCACCAGTCATTCACACGCATGCATAACTCTAAAACTGTAGAAACTAAAGACAAGGAAGAGGCAGGCAAAGGAGGCTATCATTGGGAAGACGGAGGTGGGTTTCAAGGCCCAGACTTGAAAGAGCTGAGTGTGGAAACTTGACGAAGCGAAAGAGGAAGTTCATTCCAGTTGCAAGGTCCAGAGACAGAGAAAGAACGGCGGCCAACAGTCGAGTGTTTGAATCTGAGCATGCGTAAACGGCGGAGTCAAGTGGATCCGAAGCCGATTGTCACGGCTCGTGGCATTCATTTGTGCGTGTGTTCGTGTGTTCGTCTCCCTTCCCCTGCTCTCCCTTTCCCCTCTCCTTTCTCCTCCTCTCCTTTTCCCTCTCCCTTTCCCCTATCCCTTTCTACCTCCTTCTCTCTCCCCCATTTTTGCTCTGTCGTTCTCTTGTGTGCTCAGTTCTGTTCCGAACTGAAGCACGTGAATCTGTTGTGATGTGTGTCTGACATGTCCTTAGTCCTTCTCGCTCTGAACTCTTGAGATTTCTGAGTGAACGTCGTTGTGAAGGAAAGGTTTTGCTTTGCCTTTGGTGCCGAGCTTTGGAAGGAGAAGGGTCGCCGAGCCAGCAAGCGAGCTGTTGGGTGCCCTCTTGGACAGTCGTGGGGTTCGATTCTTGTGTGACCCCCTTCTGCCTCTGTGTGGGTCTGTGTTCTGTGTTCTCTCCTGGGCCAGTGGTGTGCCTGATTCCTGGTGACAGATTTGTTCCCTGTGATTTATTCCTGTGGGTTACCCCTGACTGCCACCCCGACGGAACTCCAGGATCCGCCTTTTCAGTGGTCATCATTCGACTTCATCCCTGTCCGTTCCAAACTCCCTCACTCCCACTCCTTTCCCCGACCTCTTATTTCCAACGTCCTCACCCACAGTCCCTCATCCCGTTCACCCTCTCCGATTCTGCAGGCATGTGACCAAAGCCAGTTCAGCGACACTGGTCTTCAACGGACGAACTTGATTTAGGTTCATGTGAACTGACATTTTTTTTTCGCATAGATATGTGCTGCCGTTACTAGGGCCTACTGTGTCGTGGTCGTGCTACTACGGTGTAACTAAAGAGTGTCGCTGTAGTTAAGTGTTTAAATTTGTGTGTCTGGACCAGGATATTCCAAGTGCAACAACAGTAAAGAATTGAGCTGAATTATCTTTGTCTCTGTGTTTTGTGTTGTCGGGGTGTTAGCTAGTCTGGGAAGGTGCGGGGGGTTTATGGGCAACCCCATATGGGTTGTGACACCGATCGTAGTGAGCGAGATGGAGTGTAGAGGTGAAGCCGCAGAGATAGGAAGGGGCAGTTTTGTGACTATACATCTATAACATAGAGTGCTGATCTTGAAATTTATTCGGACGGACGGAACTCGGTGATGCGCCGCAGTTGACAGTAGCAGGACTGACATGTCTGACCGATAAACTGTTTTTGCATGGACAGTGTATTGTCAAGGACAACTTGACACCAAGGTTCCTGACTGACCTGGAAAGAGAGGGATGGATGTACTGCCAAGTTTGATTGTGTCAATTGTGATGGAAGACAGTTTTTGTTTAGTTCCTGTGATACTGAAACTGAAACTCCTATGATCATTGCTTTAGTTTTGTCCGCGTTCAATTGTAACTTATTTAGAGTCATCCAGTTTTGTCGGAATGTCCAGGAAGCACTGAGTTGGATGTTTCTTGCAAGACTGAGCGACAGCAATTTTTCAGGGGTATCACTCTTCTGGAGTTGTCATCAGCATAAGAATGATGACATATTATAGCGGTTGATAATTTCAGTGAGAGGAGCGGTGTACAGTGTGAAGAGGACTGGGCCTAAAACAGATCCCTGTGGGACTCCATGTTCGATTTTAACGGGTTCAGATCAGTTGGAAATGATCAACAATGACAGACTGGAATCAATCAGTGAGATCAGATTTGAACCAGTTTAGAACACGGTGCCGTTGATACCAAATGTAAAATGAAGACGGGAAAGGATTGAGTGGTCTATCGTGTAAAAATAAATAAATAAATAATTTTTTTTTAATCTTGTTTTAGTCATCAGTGTTGCTGTCTTGGTGCTGTGTCTTTGTCGTGTTTGCTTCTTCTTTGGATCATACTGCATTTATATTTCAGTGGATTATTTATATGCTGTTCTTTAATTGGAACTATTGTAACTGCCGTAAACTGCGCTTTGTGAGCAAAATTATTTGACTGATCAAGTGCAGTAAAACGGTAAACTTAGCATTGTTATTATCATCATTACCAATATTCAAATAATGAAAATATATTTCCTGTCGATAGGTTTTGTTGTAAATATACGGAAGTCTTTGAACGCTGGAAGGCTTAAAACGTGCAACGGACTTAAAAATAAATTGGTGTCGACGTGCTTGCTGGCTTGTCGCCACAAATCTAAAAATAGATCAGCGCTTGTCACCCATCGAGTTCAATAGTATGTGTTTCGGAGTTTCAGAATTTGTTTATTCCCATTAACTCTTTTGAGCCATAGAGAAACAAGGAAGCATGACAATAACAGGATGACGGCCACAGAGGAAGAGCGAAGATAAAAAGAAGAAACAAAAGGGGGGATGTTACAAGTTGTCGCCCACCGGCATAAAGGGAGATCATGCTCAGTGGTTATTCACTCGACATTGCAAAACAGAATGGAGCCGAAGTGCGTCCATCACATTGAGTTTGGAGTTCGAAATGGACTGAAACATGTCCAGAATTTCCTTTCTCGGTACAAGTTTCGTTTGGCAGGAACGAGGATAACGCCTGGCTCAAAACAGTGGCTCGTCTCTTCCAGTGCGGTTCGATTTCTTATCACAGAACTTTCGTCGAAAGACAACAAGGGGATTGGAAACGACCCGTACGTCCATCCTTGGGCTTTTCCGACAGAAAATAACTCACAGCCTGTCAGAGACTCTGTGTTTAACATAGCTTTACGTGTGAAGAACATTGAAGGGTTTGTCAATCGTTTGTCCAAGCAAAACGTCCAGTTCATAAAACCTTTGCAAACTGTTTCTGACCCGATGGGATCAGTACGTGTGTGCATGGTCAAGTCTTGTGTGGGCAATGTCGTTCATACGTTAGTGGAAGACAGTCAATATTCTGGTTTCTTTTTGCCGGGATTTCAAACAGCTGAAAACGACAAACAAACGATTTGTGATGTGGACGAAATGAGTTTAACCGGTTTGTCTTCACCGCGCCCGGCGATTGACCTTCAGCATATCGACCACGTGACCTTTTGTGTACCACGTGGGTCGTCTGTTGATATGATCAAGTGGTACGAAAAATGTTTCGGTATGAAACGCTTTTTTATCAACAGGTACGTTGGTGGCTTTTTATTCATCATTTTTTATGTTTGTTTAACGCATGCATTACATTTTCATTCACAATCCGCATCTGTGTATGAAATGATGATGATGATCATAACAATAAGATGAATAATAATGAAAATAATCTCTTCTTAGTAGTAGTAGTAGTAGTATGAAGATCAGATGATGTTTTCCTGTAGATACTTTTTAATTTGTCGTCCCATCAATTGATGTTGCCCCATTCTTTCTGCTGTATATCTGCTGATTTAGGATGGTTGATTGGTGATTTGTTAACGCATAATTTCATTTGGTAATCAAGTCCAGTAACAGATTTCTGCCAGCTGAAAAAAAACAAAAGGATTTTAGGTTTTTTTTACTGTCTGCAGAGTATGAGTAGATATGTCTATAGTTTGAGAGCAAGTGAGCCACACACAGAATGTGTGTAGCAAACTACAGTGCAGATAAGTGTGTGTGTGCGTGTGTGAGAGAGTGTGTGTGTGTGCATGTGTGTGTGTGTGTGTGTGAAAGAGAGAGAACACTGAACACTGAGAGGGAACCGTCTGGTGGTGGAGGAAGCAAGCAGAAGACGTGGTGACAGCCACACACAGAGAGAGAAAGAGAGAGATACTTACCGATTTTTATACCATACTTGAGAGGGCGTGTGGGGGTGCAAAAGGGGGTTTGGAGTGAAATGAAAATTCAAACTTTGGGGGTGGGGGGGGGGTGGGGGGGGGTCTTTTGGAAATGTTCCAGTGTAGGACCATAAAAAAAAAATGTGACCAGCAGAATGTAATGCCAAATCGCAAAATATTTCTTGGCCAGATTTGTACCATCATTCATTCATTGTCAACCCCAAGGTGCCCCATTGCCTTTTTTGGTTTCAAATTCAAGAGTTCTGTCTGCTATGCACTCAAGTGTGTACATGTTCATGTGGATGAGGTGTACATGTTGTTACCTGTCTTTTTCAACATCAGTGGTGGACTCAATGAATGATCAGAAAATATTATAGATCTAACCATGAAACATTCAATCTGAAAGATTTGGTAAACATGGTGTTTAGTTTACAAATTGTGGTAAATTGGTAATTTGTGTTGTGTATGTCCAGAGAGGACGATGATGCGGAAGGGTTTGTGATCAGCGGGAAAGATGTGGGAATGCGGCTGAAAGCCTTTGAATACTGGAAATGCGCAGAGACAGGACTTGCCACAGAGGAGAAAGCCATGGGCAGTGTAAAGTTTGTTATAGCTGAGACCCTGCCAGATCAAGGTTGGTTTTTTGGGGGTTTTTTTTGTTTTTTAATGATGATGATAACAACATCAAAACTAACAATAGTAATAATAATCATCATCATTAATAATAATACAGTGACATGGTCAACAATATGATAAGAGAGGCAAGGCCTTCAAGACTCACTTGGATACACTTAAAAAAATAAAAATAAAAAAAAATCCAAGCTTTTTATGTATTGAGTATAATTTCAAAATGTAATGTTTAAGATGAGAACAGTTTAAAACAAATTAAGTCCCGTAGCATTTATTACAGAGTAATTTCTCTTTTTAACTATCTGTACCAAAATGTTTGCAAAATAAATAAAACTTCCATGCTTAGCAAAAAGTTCCTGTTTGAACAAAAAATGATAATAATGACTGCTCTTGTTGTTGGGTCAGAATATCAGATCAAAGTGCCAAGTTTAGAGAATACAATTTACAAAAAATATAAATATAACAGTAAATGCAGTTTGCATATAATTAGGTTTCATTTTTTAATTTTTTTGTGCCCATCCCAGAGGTGCAATATTGTTTTAAACATGACTGGAAAGGACTGAATTTTTCCTATTTTTATGCCTAATTTGGTGTCAACTGACAAAGTATTTGCAGAGAAAATGGCAATGTTAAAGTTTACCATGGACACACAGACACACACACACACACACAGACAACCGAACACCAGGTTAAAACATAGATTCATTTTGTTTACACAAGTGAGTCAAAAATGATAATGCTACTAATACTAATACTACTGTAGCAACCATGTAATAAAATTAATGATTGTAATAACACTGCTACTTCAACAGTGACAACTGCTACTACTACAACTACTACTACCACTACCACTGCTGCTGCTGCTGTTGCTACTACTGCTACTACATAAAATGATAACAATATTAATAATAGTAATTATAACAAAATATTAACCATATTTCAATAATGCATTTAGTGTAAAGCGATGGTTTCTTAGTTTCTCCTGTGATGTTTGACTCTGTGTTAGTATTCACGACTTTCATGACCTCGCAACCCCGAATAATTATCACCGTCAAGGTGAAGGTCTTTTGCCACTTTAGGGAACTTCACTTCCGAAGCTTTTGAATCAGCAAGAGAATAGATTACAGGAGTGCGTGGCTTACAACGTGGCTTACAAACTTTTTTACGGTCTTATATCTCTTTTTGATCGGAATGGCTGCTCCGAAAGGTGCAAAGTGGGAACACGGTGACAGTGTAACATGTTTTTGTAATAGAAAAGCCATAAAATCATTTCCGAATCCATCCAGAGTGGCTGATTCAAATTGGATTGACGACATGCGTTTGTGGCCAAACATTTCGTACGTATGCTCCTGTCACACTGTGTGTGTGTGTGTGTGTATGCAGTGTGTGTGTGTGTTTGTGTGTGTGTGTGTGTGAACTATGCTTCTGTCACACTGTGTGTGTGTGTGTTTACTATGCTCCAGTGTGTCCTTTATGAACATTATATGCTATCAATATCTTCAGGAATCCTATACTTATTATTTGTGCAGTTTGATTTTGATAACTAATTCAGTATTTGAATAACTGAATATCAATCAATATTTCTTTTTTGTCCTCAAGCAAAGAATGTTTGTTGTGTGCTCATAAATAACATCAAAATTTTTAAATAGTAACCTAAATAAGCAAATGCATTAAATATTTTTTTTAAATAATTATTTTTACAGTATACACTGTATAGGCCTACAGTTAAGTTACCCCACCCCCACCCCCACCCCCACCCCACCCCCCAATCACTCCACGTTTGCCAAACATGCAGTCCTTCGAGAAATACATTAACAGATATGCTGTAGAACAGCATAATGCAAAACTAAACTGGACTGCAGACAGGAATTTAAATCAAATTGGTTTTGATATATGCCCATCATATAACAAGATATATATATATGCAAACTAAGAAATCACTTTTTTCCAAAGTGGTGTTGTTTTTTAACAGTGGTGATGGAGGTACTGGTTGTGGCAATGATTGTAATGATATTGTTATTCTTATTGCTGATATGTGATAAATCTGTTCTCATGACTTATTTTGACTATTATCAACTTTTTCCTAATCACACATAATAAATAAGATATATTTACATTCCAATTTAATTTATAGGGTACAGAAAAGAAAAACTTGAACATAATAGATATATATAGGCTAGCGTTTTCTTTGTTTTAAAAGTTTCTTCAATTTTAAATCTGCAGCTGCTTACTGATTATTGTAATTTTCTTATTAGCAAAATCAAACGTAATAATACTAATACTGATCCTTAATGTCAAATATTGTTCATCACACACACACACACACACACACACATACAGAGAGAGAGAGCATTCTTTTGTGGGTGTGTGAATCCTGAACATTACATACAAAGACCACATCACAAATGAGGAAGTGAAAAGAAGAGTCCAAAACGCCATTGGCCCATTCAAAGACCTGCTAACCACAGTGAAGGAACGCAAGCTCCGGTGGTATGGACACGTCACACGATCAGACGGCCTAGCCAAGACCATCCTGCAGGGTACCGTACAAGGAAGGAGGAAGAGAGGCAGACAGAGAAAGCGGTGGAAGGACAACATCAAAGAGTGGACGGGCCTGCCATTTGCCACAACTCAAAGGGCCGCTGAGGACCGAGGCAGGTGGCGCGAGCTGACCAGGCAGTCATCCATGGTGCCCCAACGACCCACCCACGGGTCAAGGGATAGATGAGATGAGATGAGAAATCCAAAAGTGATATCAGTATCTGTGAATATGATAGGACAGAACACTTAATTTCCTGCACAATTATTAAACAGTATAAGTATTCACAAGAGATTCCAGTGTAAGAATTGTTCAAAGCAAGAGTACTTAAATTTTAACTTCTTGCAAGATGAAGATTGTTACAAAGATTCATGAATTGTAAAAACTAATTTTCAGGTAAACTTTTCCACTCCTGAAATGTTTGCACAGAAGGCAAAATCATTCAGTATTGTTCAATTGGGAAGATGTTCAACAATACTGAGAGGAAGGAAAAATGGTAAATGCTCCAAGATTAACTGCTGAACCTTATTAACTTAAGTCTTGTGAGGCCACATCACCAGTTATTTTTTCTCAAACTTTTTTTTTTATTCATTATATCAACATGACACTATTGACAGAAAATCAAACAAACAAAATCTTAAACAGGGAAAGGTTATTCAAATGAAAAGATCATTTGCAAATGTATTTGGCACACACAACACATGGATTTATATATAGGCCTAAATATATATATATATATATATAAAAACCACAATACATCTTGTTAACCTTTTCTGCTGTATCTACTTGCTCACACTATATATATATATATATATACGTGCATACATTTCAACATATATTCTTACAAAGTTACTTAAATTCATAGATGCATGCATTCATACAGCATTGGGGTAACTTAACTGTAGGCATATACAAACGTAGAAATTCTCTGGCTTTGGGGGATTTTTTGACATAGACTGCCGCCTTCCACGCTCGACGTCGATCTTTGTCTTTGGGTATTGACCAAAACAGATAGGGTGGTTCGCAGCCACAGTTTTCACGTAGCATCGGTTTATGGTCAAAACATTCCTGTTTCAGAAGCTTGTTCAACTTCTCAGAGCTGTAGGTACAGCCTAAGACAGCACAGTTTTTCTTTTTTGGCATGGTTCCGCGTGGACATGTTGACCGAGTGCGTACTAAAAAAGTGTTTACTTTTGGTTTTGCTGGAAATAGACTTCCCTGAGATGTTATGGTTCGCTAGCCAAGATTAGTAATGGCGACACGCATGAATGGTTCACAGACTGACAGAGTCTACAAGAAAGTCGTGAATATATATGTATGACTTTTGTTTTGTTTAACTCGGGTGGGGTAGGGTAGGGGGGAGGGACAAACACTTTTATTGACTTGTCCCCAGAACAACTAAAAACTATTTGGGAAATTTAGAGCCCTGACCAGTACCTTGAAGTGAACTGTGCAAGGTTTTATATGTGTGAACGGAAGGTCCTAACCAGCTGGAGATGTTTCTGAAGAAAACTATTTGGGAATTTAGAGCCCTGACCAGTGCCTTGAAGTGAACTGTACAAGGTTTTATGTGTGTGAACGGAAGGTCCTAACCAGCTGGAGATGTTTCTGAAGAACCACGGGGGTGCGGGGGTGCAGCACGTGGGTCTCCACACGGGGGACATAGTGGGCGCCATCAGCCAGCTGCAGGCCAATGGGGTCAAGTTCAATGAGGCGCCCTACACCTACTACACTGAGGTATGCTGGTCTGCTGCCTCCTCTCACTGTGGGTTGGGTGCAGTAAGGTCATTGAAGTTAGATACTCCCTTCACTCCTCTCTGTATTGTTTGTTAATCGCTTACTCTCTTGGCCTCACTGGTCTTTCATTCAGAATCATATCCTCTCCAGACATCTGCTTCTGCCATTTCAACTTTCTCCAACTGAAATCGGGTAATGATCCACATCCAGGATGGAGTGAGAAAGTTCGAGTTTCAAGGAGGTGTTAAAGCGTGCAGACTGATCCGTATGATGTTACACTATCCCTGCTTTGAAAAAAAAAAAAGAAGAAGAAGAAAAGGAGCAGATGCCTGACCTTCAACTAAACCCAAAACACTGGTCAGACTTGGAGTGAGAAATATCACAGTAAGGTCCCTTTCCCCAAGCACAACACCATGCTGAAAAGGGTCTACTTGATGTAGTATGTTTATGTGTTGTTTGTGTATGGTGTACAAGATGTAGTAGTTTATGGCTTATGTAGGGTGTACTTGATGTAGTATGTTTATGTGTTGTTTGTGTATGGTGTACAAGATGTAGTAGTTTATGGCTTATGTAGGGTGTACTTGATGTAGTATGTTTATGTGTTGTTTGTGTAGGGTGTAATTGATGTAGTATGTTTGTGTAGGGTGTACAAGATGTAGTATGTTTATCATTTATGTGTTGATTGTGTTGGGTGTACTTGATGAAGTATGTTTATGTGTTGTTTGTGTAGGGTGTACTTGATGTAGTATGTTTTTGTTGTTTGTGTAGGGTGTACAAGATATAGTATGTTTATGTATTGTTTGTGTAGGGTGTATTTGATGTAGTATGTTTATGTATTGTTTGTGTAGGGTGTACAAGATGTAGTATGTTTATGGCTTGTTTGTGTATGGTGTACTTGATGAAGTATGTTTATGTGTTGTTTGTGTAGGGTGAACATATACTTGATGAAGTATGTTAATGTGTTGTTTGTGTAGGGTGTATTTGATCATTGATGTAAGTGGCATGTTTATATATATATATAGTATAATTTTTTTTCCATATAAAACACCACAAGCTCCCTGCCCAGGAGTTGTGAGCACCAGTCTGCATGATTATTATTATGTTATTATCATTGAACATCAGAGATGACAACAGGACAAAAGGAGATAGTAAGACAAGCCACAAATAAGAAACAAGCTAAATGAACAGGTTGAAAAGCCAAAAACAGGGTCAGTCAAGGCAGTGCTTTGACAAGATGGCGTCGACAGCCTGGCCAAAAGGAATGAGCCATTGCTTGTGGCTGTGAACAGCATGTGATTGGCCACAGCAGGGTGGGCTGGGCTTGGTGTCTTTTCACTGAGTTAGCCGCGAAATTTGGCCAAACACAGCAAACCAACAGGCCAAATTTACATCAGTTTGACATGGTTAATATATGTCACCAAGCAGGGAGTTTAATTCAAACCCCTTTTTTTGATAATTAAGCAGAGATGCCAACTGTTAAAATTTCGTCATATTTTGTTATGCTCAATTGCAGTTCGTTCAGATGTTAGGCCAATGTAAAAATTATTCCAGTGAGTTCATTTTCGACTTGATATCATGATCACATGTTTTCCTGTCATAACATTACCCAGCCGCTCTAGACCTATTGATTACAAGGCCAGGGCAGTCACAACGAACCTTGGTCTAACGTGATGATGCTCAGCTAATTGTGCATGAGTAACTTGAAACAGCATTGAGTGGAGCAATCACCTTAATCGTAGCAGTTGCAGGTATGCCCAAGTGTTTGTATGTCTGGTTGTAGATAAAACGTACGTTTGCTGATGTGGCTCTGAGTCCAAGTGTTCCTACCAAATTCACACTGCTCCTACCAAATTCCCTGATTGTTCCTACAAACACTTGGCAGGGGTTGGCATTGTGATTGTATTTGTATTGCTCTTTTTGTCACAATAGATTTCTCTGTATGAAATTCAGGCTGCTCTCCCCATGGAGAGCGTGTCGCTACACTGACAGCGCCACCTTTTTTTTTTTTTTCTTTTTTTTTTTTGTATGTTTTCCTGCCTGCAATTTTATTTGTTTTCTATTGAAGTAGATTTTTCTACAGAATTTTGCCAGGGACAACCCTTTTGTTGCCATGGGTTCTTTTACGTGCGCTAAATGCATGCAGCTCATGGGACCTCAGTTTATCATCTCATCTGAATGACTAGCGTCCAGACCACCACTCAAGGTCTAATACTGGCGACTGCTGGAGTGATTCGAACCAGTGTGCTCAGATTCTCTCATTTCCTAGGTGGACGCGTTACCTCTAGGCCAACCACTCTAATGAAAATAAAAAATCGACTTCACGCATCCCAATTTGTATTTGTATTACTCATTTTGTCAGAGCAGATTTCTGTGTGTGTGAAATTCTCTGATGAAGTGAGTGTGGCTGTTTTGACGTGTGTGACACAGGTGGGGCGGCTGAAGGAGATGCTGATGATGGGAGTGGATGTGGATCTGATCCGGCAGAACGGAATCCTTGTGGACCTGGAGAGGGACGATGACGTCCACACCACCAACGTTGGGGGTGACACCGCCCCAGGGGCTTCAGAGGCCACTGATGTCAGGTGGTTACACTGTTGATTCTTGTGTGGGGGTGTGCACTAAGTGTGTGTGTGTGTGAGTGGGGAGAGAGGGAGGAGGGGGGGCATTTGTGCATGCATGTGTGTGTGTGTGTCTGTGGGTGTCTGTGGACTAAGTGTGTGTGAGTGGGGAGGGAGGGAGGAGGGGGGGGGGCATGCATGTGTGCATGTGTGTGTACTGTATGTGTGTGTATGTGTCTGTTGGTGTGTGTGTGTGTACTAAGTGTGTGTGTGTGTGAGTGGGGAGGGAGGGAGGAGGGGGAGCATTTGTGCATGCATGTGTGCATGTTTGTGTACTGTATGTGTGTGTATGTGTGTACTAAGTGTGTGTGTGTGTGTGAGTAAGTGGGGAGGGAAGAGGGGGGGGGGCATTTGTGCATGTGTCACTGTCTGTACTGTATGTCTATGTGTGTGTTCATGTGTATGTGTTCATGTGAGTGTGTATGCGTGCCTGTGTGTTTACGTTTGTGCATGCATGTGTGTGTGTGTCTGTGTGTGGGGGGGGTTTGTGCATGTGTGTGTGTTGTGTGTGTGTGTGTGTTCCTGAGCGCAGTGTTCACTTTGATGAACATAAATGATATTAATCATGTAGTGTGTGTGCATCTTTAAAAAAGATACCTTGAGCAGTTTGACAAACACTTTCATTGATTGCGTATGTGTTTTGTTGTTTGTTTTGGTTTGTTTCTGTGTGTGTGTGTGTGTGTATTTGTCACTGTCACTGTGCATGCCTGTGTGCATGTGTGTGTCTGTGTGTGTGTGTGTGCACGTGGAGGTATCGGTATCTTTTTCTTGCGTTTAGCGGTGACGCAATAAAACCGAGTCCAAATGAGAAACTGGAAACAACATCCTGCTGTGACCCTCTCCTTTGTATTATATATTTATATATTTTTTATTGCAGGTATCTGATGCAGAAGTTCACCCAGCCGCTGTTTGACGCAGACACCTTTTACCTGGAGGTGATCCAGAGGGTGGGGGCTACAGGGTTCGGGTCCGGCAACATCACGGCCCTGTGGCGCTCCCTGCAGGCCTACTTCCAGGAGAAAGAGATGCACCACTCCAAGGACACACGTGACCAGTCCTGATTATCACTGTGTGCCCAGTGTGACTGATTTGTTGTTGTTGACTCACTTGTGTAAACAAAGTGAGTCTGTTTCAACCCGGTGTTCGGTTGTCTGTGTGTCTGTGTATCTGTGTGTCCGTGGTAAACTTTAACATTGACATTTTCTCTGCAAATACTTTGTCAGTTGACACCAAATTAGGCATAAAAATAGGAAAAATTCAGTTCTTTCCAGTCATCTTGTTTAAAACAATATTGCACCTCTGGGATGGGCACAAAAAAATAATAAATGAAGCCTGATTATATGCAAACTGCATTTACTGTTATATTTATATTTTTTGTATTCTCTAAACTTGGCACTTTGATCTGATATTCTGACCCAACAACAAGAGCAGTGATTATTATCATTTGTTGTTCACAGGAACTTCTTTTCCTAAGCATGGAAGTTTTATTTATTTTGCAAACCTTTTGGTGCAGATAGTAAACAAGGGAAATTACTCTGTAATTAATGCTAGGGGACTTAATTTGCTGTAAACTGATCTTTCTCATTTTAAACATTACATTTTGAAATTATACTCAAAACATAAAAAGCTTGTGTGTTTTACTCTGTCACAAGTGAGTCTTGAAGGTCTTGTTTTTGTTGTTATTTTTGTGCTTTTTGCTGTCTTGTATGGCTGGGGGTTTGGGGGTTTGTTTTTTGTTTTTTTTTTGTGTGTGTGATGTTGATGAATCTCTTCATTATTGACAGTCTTGTCCAATGAGAACACAGAGGAGGCAACTGCTGTCCCAATTATGTTGGCTAAAATTTGATTACATTGGAGGTCTTGCCGAAGTTACAACCCCATTATCTTGGCCAAGGGGGTTTTGTGACATCCGTTCATAATAGTAGAATTGATACATAGTATTTACATGGTGCAAAATCTCCAAGCACTTTGCATGAAACAGTACACTTACAATAGCAGATAATGACACATAATGATGTACGGAAAAAATCATCACCAATTCAGAAATTTATACAACAGACTGCAGATATGAATCATCACATCAAAAAAGCACAATATATGCTTCACACACACACACACATACACACACACACACACACATACACACACACCACACACGCACACACCACACACACACACACACACACACACACACACATACACACACATATGGAGACTTCTTTGGGGAAAGAAAGGAGACAGACAACTCTGCTACACCACATTACAGCTGAGTAAGTCCAGAATTTGATATGGAGCTAGCCAGTTCAGAATTTGATATTTTAAAAAAAAATATCAAGGGGAAGTTTCAATTCAGGAAATGTTACTGCTGTTCAAGGATGAATTTTAAAATCATAAACTGCAGTGTCATGAGCATTTTTCAAAGTATAAAGTCAGCAGTATGTAATATATCTTTGCTCATAATAAGTGATAATAAAAACATTTTTATTTGTTCTGCAACTTTCCATGTAAGATATGCTGTCGTACTCCCCACTTCAAAAACTGACATATAAAACGTACGTCTTAACACTGAAACATCATCTTACATGCATAACCTTGCATAGACATCCAGCCAAACACTCAGACAGCAATCTACGTTTACACACTCGGGCACACACACACACATGCATGCATGCACGCACACATGCACACACATGCATGCGCACGTGCACACACACACACACACACACACACTAAATGATGCACCTTTTGTACTTGGAAGTGAACTGCATGTGTCATACTCTGAGGACAGTGTTTGAAAAAACAGCAACAAAAAACAACACGAACTGATCTGTTGTAATAACCATGTTGTATATATTCACAACTTGAAAATCATGGTGACCGGTGCTTATGTTGGTGTTCTGTTGTCAGTTTGCAAAAGTTCTACATGTATTTGACTCTGTCTTTTAGCATTTGAACATTTTTAGTGTCTGTTTGTGTTTGTTTGTTGTTTTGTGTAACATCTGTCCACAGTTGTGATTTTAGACGAATTGTGTTTATGTCAAATGTTTTATTACCGTTACATTAGAAATAAGGGATGTGGGTGGGCAGAGCCTTCCACTAACCAGGCAGGACAGAGTTGTAGTGAGAGGTTTGTAAGTCATGAAGATTAAGTTGTTTGTGTGAAGGCAAATGAATGAATTTAACGTTAATGATAACAAACAGTACCAAGTTTGTAGATATTTTGCAAAATGCTGTCTGTACATATCAGTTTGCCTTAGTCACATACTCGTAGTTTTTGGTGGTTACGCATCACATGTGCATGAACACTGTGTTGTAGCATGTGTTCTACTTGCTGGATGTATCCAATGCATCCTATTTTTTATTGTCATTCATCTTACAGAAGACAGTTAATGGTAATGATAATGTGAATTTATATTGCACCTTTTCTCCAAGAGGGCTCTCAGCACTTCACGAAAAGAGGTAAATAGACAGGCATGCATGCACGCACGCACACACACACACACACACACACACACACACACAAAATAATGGAATGGTGCTGGATAGGGTTCTCCATTAGTTTTTTGTTTTTTTTAAGTGGGTTTTCAGGGAAGACTTGTCCTGACAGACAGGATTGAAAATGGTCTGAAGTTAGTGAACTATGCTCTCTGCAGCATATGGGGACAGACTGCATCCCTCAGATATGTACTGCTTGTGTAGAAATTTTTGGGTTTTTTTCTTTGTGTCACTTACAAGACAGTGTGCCGTGAACATTAATTGTAGTTCATAATTCAAATTATTATTTTCTTCTGCTGAAAAGGAAAATGTAAGAATGACCATATTGAAAATTTTCATTGGATTTGTGTGTGTGTGTGTGTGTGTGTGTGTGTGTGTGTGTGTGTGTGTGTGTGCATGTATGATGATGATGTGTTTTTGTATATTGCTATAGTATTATGATACAAACACAAGCAGTCTCTGGGCATTTTACAAATCCATTAATTAAAATGAACTGAGTAAGCACATTGGATGAAGAAGAAACATATAAAAGGGAAACAAATGCACAAATATTAACATTATAAAAACTCAATTTACAAATTCCCCAAAGTAACATACTACTAGAACTTGAACATTCCAGCACATGCACGCAAGGACCTTATCTAAAAAACAACAGCTGAGATAAGAGCAGTTAGAGTTGTAATATGCACTTGTATAAAGGAGCATTACATGCAATGGATTTTTTTTTTTTTTTTTTTTAAAGGAAAAAAAAGGTGAAATAATGTGTCCAGATCAAATGCATCTTTATCACTTGAGGTCAGTGTTCCTGTGCCTTGTGTCTGTCTGAAGGAAGCGATAGGGTCATCCATGTTGGCACCATCTTTCCTGGTGTCCTGATCAGTGTCCTGTTTGTACAGTGCTTCTGTGTCAGCACCATCTTTCCTGGTGTCCTGATCAGTGTCCTGTTTGTACAGTGCTTCATATCACAGGTGTCATGGCAGAATCGGTCAGGCGTTGGACTTGTGATCCAGAGTTCACCAGTGATCAGGGTTCAAGGTCCCATTTCGGCATGGTGTTGTGTCCTTGGGAAAGGTACTGTGCTCCGGTTTTCCCCACTCCAGTCAGGTGTGAATGGGTACCTGACTTTGGTCGGGGAAGGTTAAACTGGCAAAAGGAAAGGACTGGGCCCTGCCTTCCTGTGCCTAGCTCTGGACTAAGTGGATGGAGATTCACTTCCTCGATTGCCGCAAAAGGCTGTGGGACCTTTTTGGTCTTCATATATTGTGTTGTGATGCTTCCTTTCATTTGATGCTGTGACCCCCATCCCCAGCTCTGTCTCACTCTTATTGAAATGATGCATACCTGACAGTTTTCTTCTACATTCATTTGTTATTTTGTTTTTTTACAATTACAGTTTTTTGGTGTGGGGCTTTTTTTTCATTGGATTTTTAAAAGCGTGCTTTCTAGTTGTCCATGACTAGCCAGACTAATCGTAGTGTGCATTTTTATGCTGGACCACCATTGACATTGATGAGAATTTCCTATATTGATGTTCCTGTGTACTGTCTGCACTGTTTTTGTGCTGTTCAGAATCTCACGTTATTTCTTTCTTTGTTTTTGTGCTGCTCAAAATTTCTTGATATAAACATGTATTACATCAAACTGAGGTTACTTTGTCAGCAGATCATGGGTCAGCCTGTTATTAGAAACAAGAGTTTTAATTTGATCTGAAATGTTGTGTGCTGTTTCAGTATTATATATACTGACCTTTTTCTTACTGGTCATAGTGATTGTAGAAGGGTGTTTGTTGGATTAAAATGAACGGTGTGGTTCAAAAAAGGAATACAGGCCCATGGTTTTGATCATACAGGCACTTGGTATTGTCTCAAATCAGTTAATACTTGTCATTCTTCCTTTGGTCACACTATGTGTGCTGTTTTGCTCTGGCGACTAGGTAGTGAAATCATAAACACTGGGATGGGTACTAACTGTCCATTCTGCAGTGTCATTTGCCTATATGGCCTTTTTTTTATGTATTTTTTGTTTGGCTTTGAAGTATTGGGTTTTTTTGTTTTGGGGTGGTTGTTTTTTTGTTTGTTTTTTTTTTGTTTGTTTGTTTGTTTTTTCCTTTTTTACGAATTGTTGTTGTTGTAATCTGGGGATGATAAATTAAGCAGAATGGCTGGCATCCTCAGCACAGCCTAGTCTTATTTGTCATAAGAAGCTAAATGGTTGGGATACTGTGTCATGAGCTGTGTCTATCTATTCTTCTTTTATTCTTTGGTTTTTTTTGTGTGTATGTTTGTGACAGTTTTGTGTTGTTGATGCGGTTCGAGCATTTGTATGGTTTGACAGTCCTGATATGGCCCTGTGCAGGTGGCTGGACTACAAGCAACAATTAACAACCATAAATCTTTCTCAAAGTCATCAGAAAGTCTGTTCTGAATGATGAATCTGAAAGAGGACAAACTACAGACTAAGGTCCTAGTCCATCCAGTGCCATCATTTTTTCTCAGAGTCGGAAGAAAGTCTGTTCTTAATCTGAATGAAGACATACCACAAAGAGATTATGGTCCATTAGATGCCATATGCCTTGTTCAAAGCCATTGGGAAAACTCTACTGAATCCAAAAGCAAGTGTGACCAAACAGATTATAGTCCAAGTCAAAGCAGCTCTTGCTGACAGCAGCCGCTGCCAAAAGCTGGTAGTCATGTTTGTTTGATCACTGGAGTATTGGTAGTCATGTTTGAGGGAGTTGGGTTTTTCCTTCTTTTTTTTTCTTTTTTTTGGGGGGGGGAGGGGGTGGTTGTTTTTTTGTTGTTGTTGTTGTTTTTTTTTGTTTGTTTGTTTTTTCTCATTTTTAGGTGGGGGTGAGGGGTGGATAGACGGGTTTTTTTGCTGTTGTTTTCACCCTCCTCCCTTTCTGGGGGTGGTGTGGCAGACTGGGTTACATTTACTTCTAGTCCAGTGTCCAGCAGTGATCTGGGTTCAAGGCCCCTTTTCAACACAGTGTTGTGTCCCTTTCCAACAGTGTTGTGTCCCTGGAAATGGCACTTCATTCTGATTTTTCTCACTCTTCCCAGCTGACTTGGGTTTAGGAAGGTGAAGATGGCGGCAGGAGAGGACTGGGCCCCACCTTCCTGTGCCCAGCCTTAGACAATGGATATGAACCCACTGTCCCAAGGTTATAGAATTAGTGGGGTCTATAGCCTTTTTTATTTCCAACCTTATCACTGCAATTAACTTGATATACGCACTTCTAACAACCATGCTCCCTGTATTCAGATGTCTGTGATTATCAGAACTTTTGTTCATGCGATGAATATCTTATTTCCTTTCTTTTTTTTATATCTGCTATATTTAACATATGGATTAAATGCTTGTGCATTCACGAATACCTTTATTAGATTTTCTTCTTTTTTTCTCTTGTTTTTTGTGTGTGTGTGTGCTTTATGTGTGTGTGTACATTCAAATTTAAATTTCTTGTAATATATTATTCTGAGGTTATATCACATGTTGCTAAATTTTACTTAAATTTCAAAGGGTTGCAGACAAAGTACAGAGTATTTTCATCTGGAGCGTGTTCATATGCACTGACACACAAACACATTGTATGCTTGCAGGCAATGGGATCTGCATGCATGCATGCACACACACACACACAAACAGCATCACGAAAAAAAAAACAATTTGTTTTCTTTTACTAATTTCAACATCATCAACAAATAAATCTCCTTTTATACTCTTTCTACATTTGTATACAACCACAGTACATCTGCTAGAAATTCCCATGAAAAAGAAACCCAAACAACAACAAATGATGTACTGACCAACAGGTCATGACCGCTGCTCAAGTAAAGACAAATTTATCCACATCATTTTGGTGTCATACATGGCAAAAGTACTATACAGCAATCAGGTAAGACTGAATACAGAAATGCACACTGACTGTACTGTTATCTATGGCAACATGATCTTGAACAGATCTGCATCATTTTCTCCTCTGTTCATTTATTCTGTAATTTTTTTTTTAAGATTGACAATTATAACTCATAGACAGAGAGTTTGTGATGTTAATAATTAAAGATAAACATACATTCTGATAAACATTACCCTCGCCTTTTTTCCCCCCCTACACTATTCATTTTTGTTTGTATCTTTTTTTTTTATCATTACAGAGGTCCCGATTTTAAAATACTGAACAGATCTGAAAGATTGCAGTCTAAAATATAATTTGGATTGACACAGTTGCACTGGTTCAAAACAACAACAAAAACAAACAAAAAAAAGAAGAAAAAAAAGCCTGCAACGTTAAGGCAACTCACTGTGAAGTATACAAAGCTTCTGCTTATTTGTGCATCATTAAAAAAAAAAAAAAAAAAAAAAAAAAAGAAGTGTCCAACCAGATTTGTATACATGTTCCTGGTATCATATATGTGCACAAGTAACAAGTGAGTGAATACTTATGTAAACAGGTCAATAGTTCCATTGAAATTAAATTAAAATAAACCTTCATGTTAATGAAATAACAATAATAATAATTTTAAAAAAAGAAAGAAAATAAAGAAGTTGCTATAGTGCTGTGCAAATGGAACTTATATTTTAGAGTTGCCAAGATATCAGCCAGTGATGTAACTGAAGTGGATATGTTTGGACAAGAGAAGTTCTTCCTCCAATACTAACACACACAGGGTTCAATAAAACGTTAAGGACCACTTGGGAACTTAAACACTTTCTTTAGGGGAGGGGGGGGGGGGGGGGATAGTGAAATGCTGCTGAATTTTCAGCAAACAGAGGGTGTGTTCTGCCAATGTAATGAGCACCACTTATATCCAGAGGTTATTTCTTACAATTGAACTTCTTTTTTTCTTTTTTTTTTTACAGTGAAAAACCACAGTTTCAGTTTCACTTTCTCAAGGAGGCGTCACTGCGTTCGGACAAATCCATACACGCTACACCACATCTGTTGAGCAGATGCCTGACCAGCAGCATAACCCAACGCGCTTAGTCAGGCCTTGAGTGCATGCTTACATATTTGTGTACCTATGAAAGTGGATTTCATTTTACGTAATTTCGCCAGAGGACAACACTCTCGTTGCCATGGGTTCTTTTTCAGTGCGCCAAGTGCGTGCTGCACACGGGACCTCGGTTTATCGTCTCATCCGAAAGACTAGACGCTCAGTTTGATTTTCCAGTCAAACTTAGGAGAAAGGGCGAGAGCGGGATTCGAACCCACACCCTCACGGACTTTCTGTATTGGCAGCTGAGCGTCTTAACCATTCTGCCACCTTCCTCCTGTCATAAACCACTGAATGAGTGAAAATCTTTGGATGAAAAATCAATTTTTCAAACGCATTCTTCAAGACGTTCATGGCACAAATGTGTCTGAAACAGCTGTCTAAATGTTTTCATTGAGAAACCAGTGGTACACCATATTAAATCATATGTCAGTGCTTTTTCAACATTTGATGAAAACATACCTACCTTTATGACATGGTCCTCGACTTCTGTGGACTCTGTATTAACTGACCTCAGACTTCTGTCACAATTAGTACAAAGTAAAAGCATCTGCTGCTCATGTGCTGCCTGCTTACACTTCAGCGAAATATGGAGAAAAAAAACTATGTTATCAATATAAATCATATTTACATACAACCTGTAAGTTTTCTTATACATATATTTATTTCACTGTGGCACACGAATAAAAAACATTGAAAACAACAACAACAAAACAAAAAAACTTCCTGTTTCCAATTGAACACAATCAATGTACAGAAAAAAAATGTGTGCAGGAAAAAAAAAAGAAAAGCAACAGCCTGATATGTTGTTACATAAAAACACTGCTTATCAATACAATGTTACAAAAAAAAAAGTATTTGCAAGAGCTTATGCTGAATCGCATATCTAACATTCCTCTCTCAATAATGTGAGCACAGAGCACTGTTCTCTTTTCTTGGTGGGTAACAAACAAAACACACACATGATAAATAACAACAAAAGCTTTCTTTCACTGGTCACCAAGTACTGAACGTCACAACTCCACTCATCTTCAACAACTTTCGTGACTGTAATACTGATCATCTGGTCTATGAATTAAGATGAAAGTTCATCAAAACCTCACCAACATTCACAGTACCAAGGTTTTTGTGAGTTTGGCAAGATGAGTGAACACACAGTGCTCTGAGCCCCTGTGCCAAGGAGGTAAAGCGCATTATAAATACCCATCAGTAGTAGTATCATTATTATTGTTCTTAATTAACTCACACCCACTATAATTTTCCCATAACTGATGCACGCTATGCCAGCTTTAAACAGCTGCTGTCTGCCAGTGATATGGTTCACATGTATTTCAACTCCCAGCCTCTACATCACCTTCCAGAAAATTCCCTCTGGAAGACCACTTCAATGCCTGTCATAAAACAATATAATTACGGCCTGTACACAGTTTGTTTTAAGGAGGCATCAAAGAGAGTGGACTGACCCATATACACTACACCACATCTGAAAATTACGCATAAACCAAAAGCACTGGTCAGGCTTTGACATCCTCGATAGGTTTGTACAAAACATTCACATAAAATGAAATAAAATATATATGTTATTCAATTCAAATACAAGAGAGGCAAGGCCTTCAAGACTCACTTGTGATACACTTTAAGCAAAAAAAAAATCTAATCGTTAAAATGTGTTCTGTATTTGTTATTATAAAGCTTCGGGTTAAAAAAAAAAAAAAAAAAAGCCCTGAAGGCAGATTCGAACCCCATGTGTTCGGGTGAGAAGAAACTGTCTTCCTCGTTACACTATCATGGCTCCTTAACTGACGTTCAAAAATTTAACATTTAAACATGCTTTTTTAAAGGGTGATAAAATTGACTGCGGTATTCGCAGTGAGAATGCTGTTTAAATCATATTATTCTGGTGTATCTTGGGCATTAAAAAAATCTTTAAGGGCAATTAAGAATTCTTTTTTAAGTCGACAGTAAAGGAGACATGGCTATCGCCGCAATCACACTGCAACATTTAACTGTTTTCTCTGGATCTTGATAGATGGTAAAGTTTAGTTACACCCACCGGGAATGTACGACACAGCCAGTTCAATTTCTCTTTTATGTTCATTCTAGTTTTATAGTTTCAAAGCTGATATGAAAATTGAGTATTTTGTTAAACTAATAACATGTAGAGCCAAGTACAAGTACTTCTAAACGTCGTATGAAGTGAAAAGGGCTTAATTTTGAGAAAAGTCAAGACTGGAAATTTTTACGTTTCATCAAGGGTATTAACTCTCATTGTATATTATTTTTTTACTGTGAATTCCGACTGATTTTGTTGAGATTTTTATGGCAGTTTGGGGCATAATCCAGTAAGTGATGAGGCGTTCACAAATCTTTCTTTGAATAAGTATTTAACGGTCTCCTTCTCCAACTTTCCATCACATGTTATCATATATTGTCAATTGAATATAGGATTGAACGGGCAGGTCAACAACTTGAAACAAAATGGCATCCTTCGCGTTCGCTAAGAATATGAGCATGCGCTTTGAATATGTATAAATATGTGTACGCAATTGATTTTTGCCCATGACCTTCGGGGCTCAGCCAACAGATCCAAAAGTCCACTTGTAGTATTGATTTTAGTATTTTCCAAAAAAGACCACTTGGGCGAATGAACACAGTGAAAGCCCTGTACACTGACAGTAAAACACACAAGCTTTTTATGTATCGAGTAAGAATTTATTCCCCACAAATTTAGAATGTCAAACCTAAGAATGCCGAACATCTTCACAACATCAGGAAACTTGCGCATTTACAAGAATGAGTTTAAAAAGGTTGAAGGTCCCATAGCTTTATATGGCCATTAGGACAGCGAATTCATGTCGACTGTGCCTAGCGTTCAGCACAGAAAGGTGGAGTCAAATCCCCTCCTGTAGTTTTCAAACCTTCTCCAACCCAAGTCAGGGACCTCCTGTAGTTTTCAAACCTTCTCCAACCCAAGTCAGGGACCCCGTCACACCAGGATGGAGTGAGTTAAAACTGAAGTAAAGTGCCTTTCCCAAGGACACAACACCATGCTGAAACGGGGTCTGGAACCCAGCATCAGATGTCCATCTGATTCCGTCATAGGGCATCCTTTTTTTAAGTATGCGGTTCCGATTATTGTGCAAGAGCAGACAGAGATAATGTGAATGTCTGGCAGTCAGTCCTACACCATTTATTTCATTATTATTTTACTTTTTACATATGGTCAGAGCTGCATTGCCTTTTTTCACTTTCTTTTTCTAAATTATGTTCTACATTTGTCAAATGTTTAATTTGATCCTGTTCAGATTGTTCACTGCAAGGGTCTGTGCACCTTAAAAGTTCCTGTTTGAATGGATTTACAAAACAAATCATCCACTTCATAGCACAAACGAACAATTCAGACATGGGCCTGAAGGTACACTTTCAGGTGGCAAGTACACAGGTAACATGGCACATCAGCTACAACATCCAAAAAAACAGCAGTTATCAACACATTCTGAAAATCAACACTGCAAAAGCACACACGCCTGAAATGGTACAAACTATCCATTTCTGCTGCTGCAAAACCATAATAAATGTCATCAGATTATCCATAATATTGCAAGTGGCAATATTAACAATCATTCATAATTTATCCATGTATAAATGTAAAACCAATCCGACAATTCTTAAAAAAAAAAAAAATTTCCATGCTAAAACTGACTACCAGAAGTCTGGTTGGGAAAAAAAATGATTAAAATAGCTACAAAAAACAAACAAAAAAACCTGTTATTGACACCCCCTCATGCCCACCCCCCTACCAAAAAAGAACTATTAAAAAACAAATAATAATAATAATAATAAAACAAATGAATAAAAATAAAAATAACAAACCAAACAAAACAAGGAAGATGAAACAAATCAATGACAATCCTTACAATATTTGTCAAAATGAGGTGGGCAGAGCAACAAATGTATCAGGTGCCTTTTCTCCTCTTGCAATGTTTCAATATGTGTACACTTCCATGTATTTTAGAAAATGGATATCAAACAAAAGGAAACGTAACTGACATCTGATTCTATATCTTCAACCAAGTCTTTTTACAGGCTTGAGAAGATGACATCAAAGTGTGTTGTTTTTTTAATGAGTCACAGATGCTGTCAAAATGTTCTGAGAAACTTTGCAGTGGGCCATTCCAGAGTACAAAGCATACAAAATACAGAGTTGGAAATAACTGAAAAACGAAAAAACTTTGGTAGAAACAGCAGAACATGAAAAACAAACTCCAGAAAGGTCCAGAACACTGGCTGAATTGTGTACTTCAGAATTCGGTGAATAAAAGGTTTCATGAGGAGTGAACTTTCTGATTATCACTAACACTTCAAAGATGTTAAAGGCACTCAGACAACATTGATATTTAATTACAGTGTTCACCAGAACAACAGCACCATATAAACAGAGCATTTACTGGAACATCGGTATTGTATAAGCAGAGTTTTTACTGGAACAGCAGTTATTATCTAAACAGCAGGTTTACTAGAACAACAGTATTGAAAAAACAGAGCGCTTACTGGAACAGCAGTATTATCTAACCAGCATGTTTACTGGAACAACAGTATTATACAGAGCGTTTACTGGACCAACAGATTTACATAAACAGAGCATTTACTGGAACAGCGGTATTATCTAAACAGCACATTTACTAGAACAACAGTATCATATCAACAGAGTGTTTACTTGAACAACAGTATCATAGAAACAAAGCGTTTACTGGAACAACAGTGCGTAAACAGAGCTAGTAATGGAACAACAGTATTATATAAACAGTGTTTACTGGAACAATAGTGTGATATAAACAGCATTCAATGGAACATTAGTATTATACAAACAGTGTTTACTGGAACAACAAAGTATAACATAAACACAACGTTTACTGGAAAACAGTATTGCATAAACACATTATTACTAGGGCGCCCACTAGAACAACAGTATTCTATAAACACAGTGTTACTTAAGTGTTTACTGGAACAACAGTATTCTATCAGTAGCGCGCTACATGGAAACGTGATCACAAGACCAGAATTTTGGATATTCTAGTCTGGTTTTTCAGCACTGGCATCAATTTTTGAGATACTCCCCTCTGGTCGTCGGTACAGAAGTATAAGGATGAAAACCAATCGCTTCGCCAATAGCTTTTTCCCCAAAGCAGTCAATGCCCTGTCTCTTAAACAATTCCAGAATGATTAAAGAGAGTTATGCAATCAACAACCACTTACCCGAAGATCTCGTCATCAGTCCCAACCACATATGATATGCAGCTTATGTTTAAATGTGTGTGTGTGTGTGTGTGTGCGCGCGCGCGCGCACAAGTTCTCATATTGATATGCACATGTATGTGTCCTAAATTCTACCGTATCTGTGTTTGTGTATTATTTTCGATTTATGTTTGTACCTTTTATGTACTATCCCCCCCGCACCCTCCCTCAATATTCCTTGTGACCCCAGTACACTTGGTAATAAAGACATATTCTATTCCATTCTAAAAAATACCCAGTTCCCGATGACCAAACAAAACTCCATACTCTTTCTGACCTTTTCCAGGACAGACTGAACACTTTCCGTACTAAATACAAAGTCAAACTGAACAAAAAAAATATGTCTGCTTCACTGCTGACAAAAAAAAAAATTGGTAGATATACCTGCATCAATGTTCTATTTTCATAATCATTTTGGGTTTTTTTCTGATTGTTTTTTTTAAATGCATTCAGCTCTTTGTTGAATGCAACTGGTCAAGGGATTTATCAAAGTTCAAAGACTTCCTGACCCTGAAGGCAAATCATGTTTTTCCAAGCCTTTTCCAGCCCTGGAAATGGTTCTCTCATTTTTCAGACTTCCATGACTGTGTGAGCCTTTGTTACTTATCACTTGTTTCTTTGACGAGGAGGAGGAGGAAGGTGGCAGAATGGTGAAGACGCTCATCAGCCAACACAAGAGTTTGTCAGGGCCTGGGTTCCATTCCCGCTGTCGCCCTTTCTCCAAAGTTTGACTGGAAAATCAAACTGAGCGTCTAGTCATTTGGACGAGATGATAAACCAAGGTGCCATGTACAGCACGCACTTGGCGCACTGAAAAAGGACCCATGCAACAAAAGGGTTGTCTTCTGGCAAAATTCTGTAGAAGAAGTCCACTCTGATTGTTACACAAATATACATGCATGCACTCAAGACGTGACTAAGCGCACTGGGTTATGCTGCTGTTCAGGGATCTGCCTAGCAGATGTGGTGTAGCATATACTGATTTGTCTGAATGTAGTGATGCCTCTTTGAGAAAGTGAAGCTGAAACTCTTTGACTGACTGTTGACTGGTTTCTTTCATTTTAGCTCCCACTGAAATCCACCTTGAGAGTGTGAATCACAAAGGTCTTTGCATTAAGCTAAAGAGAGGGGTGAACACTTCTTTTACAGATTACTCATTGCAAAATTTTGTAGGAAACTGATTTTCGTCATTGTATCATACCGAGTTTATTTTCAACAATTGTACAAACCTATCCACTCCAGATTACTTTAAAGATTCATCCACTGCAACAAAAGTTGTTCATTTCTTCATCAGTACAATTCACCAGGAAAAAGCCTAACAATACTGCGGCTATTGTTTATCTTCTACAAACATCTTCCCATCCTTATAACTACTACTAAAAATGGTCACCGAAGTACAAATGAAAGTCAGCCCCAATGCATTAACTATCAGCCAAACTGATTTACTCTATATAGGCATTCTTTAACCCTCTCAGTGCTGCTGACCAGTGTGCCTGTCGGTGATGTTCTGTCACTCCAGTGAAACTGACCAGTGTGCCTGTCGGTGATGTTCTGTCACTCCAGTGAAACAGACCGGTGTGCCTGTTGGTGATGTTCGGTCACTCCAGTGAAACTGACCAGTGTGTCTGTCAGTGATGTTCTGTCACTCCAGTGAAACTGACCAGTGTGTCTGTTGGTGATGTTCTGTCACTCCAGTGAAACTGACCAGTGTGCCTGTTGGTGATGTTCTGTCACTCCAGTGAAACTGACCAGTGTGTCTGTCGGTGATGTTCTGTCACTCCAGTGAAACTGACCAGTGTGTCTGTCGGTGATGTTCTGTCACTCCAGTGAAACTGACCAGTGTGCCTGTCGGTGATGTTCTGTCACTCCAGTGAAACTGACCAGTGTGCCCGTCGGTGATGTTCTGTCACTCCATGTGAAACTGACCTGTGTCTGTTGGTGATGTTCTGTCAATCCAGTGAAACTGACCAGTGTGTCTGTCGGTGATGTTCTGTCACTCCAGTGAAACTGACCAGTGTGCCTGTCGGTGATGTTCTGTCAATCCAGTGAAACTGACCAGTGAGTCTGTTGGTGATATTGTCACTCCAGTGAAACTGACCAGTGTGTCTGTCGGTGATGTTCTGTCACTCCAGTGTGGTCTGTCGGTGATGTTCTGTCACTCCAGTGAAACTGACCAGTGTGTCTGTCGGTGATGTTCTGTCACTCCAGTGAAACTGACCAGTGTGTCTGTTGGTGATGTTCTGTCAATCCAGTGAAACTGACCAGTGTGTCTGTTGGTGATGTTCTGTCACTCTAGTGAAACTGACCAGTGTGTCTGTTGGTGATGTTCTGTCACTCCAGTGAAACTGACCAGTGAGTCTGTTGGTGATGTTCTGTCACTCCAGTGAAACTGACCAGTGTGCCTGTTGGTGATGTTCTGTCACTCCAGTGAAACTGACCAGTGTGCCTGTTGGTGATGTTCTGTCACTCCAGTGAAACTGACCAGTGTGCCCGTCGGTGATGTTCTGTCACTCCAGTGAAACTGACCAGTGTGCCTGTTGGTGATGTTCTGTCACTCCAGTGAAACTGACCAGTGTGCCTGTTGGTGATGTTCTGTCACTCCAGTGAAACTGACCAGTGTGTCTGTCGGTGATGTTCTGTCACTCCAGTGAAACTGACCAGTGTGCCTGTTGGTGATGTTCGGTCACTCCAGTGAAACTGACCAGTGTGTCTGTCGGTGATGTTCTGTCACTCCAGTGAAACTGACCAGTGTGCCTGTTGGTGATGTTCTGTCACTCCAGTGAAACTGACCAGTGTGCCTGTCGGTGATGTTCTGTCACTCCAGTGAAACTGACCTGTGTCTGTTGGTGATGTTCTGTCACTCCAGTAAAACTGACCAGTGTGTCTGTCGGTGATGTTCTGTCACTCCAGTGAAACTGACCAGTGTGCCTGTTGGGGATGTTCTGTCACTCCAGTGAAACTGACCAGTGTGCCTGTCGGTGATGTTCTGTCACTCCAGTGAAACTGACCAGTGTGCCTGTCGGTGATGTTCTGTCACTCCAGTGAAACTGACCAGTGTGTCTGTCGGTGATGTTCTGTCACTCCAGTGAAACAGACAGGGCACACAGCTCAGAATGTCCATCACCTTTCTTCACCTGGACTTCTCCATGTTGGGACGACATTACTTTGTTCAGCAACATCACTGGCACCATTGAAAAGTCCACAAAAAATGGCAACTGCACCTCAGATGCATACCACACTCATCTCTTATTTTTTCCATCACGGCTCATCAATCAAGGGTTAATCTAAACCCCACAAACCAGTTTACAAACTGCAAAACAGCACACTAACTGGTAAAGTCCACAATCAGTATTCTACAAACCAGTTTACAAACTGCTACCAGCACGCTAATTGATAAAGTCCACAATCAGTATTCTACAAACCAGTTTACAAACTGCTACCAGCATGCTAATTAAAAAAGTCCACAATCAGTATTCTACATACCAGTTTACAAACTACTACCAGCACGCTAACTGATAAAGTCCACAATCAGTATTTTACTAACACATTCATTTTCCTACAGTCCATCCCACAATGCATCAGTTTCTCCACGGTGTTTGAGTTTTAAAATCACAACCATCTGATAATTGTAACTGATGTTTCTTGTTCTGTAAAAGACAACAGAATCTGAATCAATACAGTTACTATAAATTCTACCAACAAGGAGACCGCATCCTCAAATGCAGATAACAACATATTTTTTCCTCTCAATGAACAAAGTTTACTACATACAGATTGTGTTTCTAATAATAAAGGCAGAATATATTGCATTTCCGCAGAGACAAAGCACAAAATTTAATGGACAATCATCTCCAACAGAGAACATTCCGCAGAGACAAAGCACAAAACTTAACGGACAATCATCTCTGACAGAGAACATTCCGCAGAGACAAAGCACAAAATTTAATGGACAATCATCTCCAACAGAGAACAGAGACAGTCCCTTTCTTTTCCGTCTGAAAGTCACTTGGAAAAGCTAATACAACAGTTAAGTGAGAAATCAGACAACTGATTTATATCGGGAGAATTTTGTTGGTTATTGTTTTACATTATTCGTTTATTATCTTACCTATATCTAATATTACAAATTTAATGTGGCAAAGTCACACAACTTTCTTTTCTTTTTGTTCTTCTGAGCAACAGAAACAAGAAGAAGAAGAAAAGCAAGTGTAAGCATTTTGATTTGTCTCTGCGCAAGATTCAGCTCTCTATAAATACGAAAGAAACTGCAACAAAGAGATTTTATCACACCAGTGTTGAAAATCACAGGAAATAAAATCTCTTTGTCATAATTATTATCATTATTATTATTACTATCACAATCATTAAGCAACAGAGACTGGAAGAAGACAAGAGGAAATGAGCACAATGTGAACAAACAAACTACAAGTTGATCAGTTCTACAAAGTGTTGGCAAGCTAACAGTGCAACACCAACACAATCTCCAACAGCTGTAGGGAACAGGAGGTGGGAGGGGGAGGGGCTTGGAGAGGTGGTGGGAGGGGGAAGAGAGGGTTATGAGGAGTGGGTTCAGGTGTGGAGACCTTGTGGAGAGTCGTGGAGGGGGAGGGAGGGGGTGGCGGCAGCGAGGGAGGGAGGGGGTTGGGGTTGGGTTGGAATCAAAGGGAAGAGGTCAGGGGTGTGTGTTCTGGTGTGGGGGACCTGGGCTGGGGGTGGGGGTGGGGGGCACAGCACAGGGAAGGGGGGTTAGGAGGAGTGTGCTCAGGTGTGTGGGATTTGAGGGGGTGCGGGGGGGGGGGGAGGGAGGGGGCAAGGGGGGGGTGATCAAATCAAAGGAGGGGGCTAGACAGGGAAGTGTGGTGTTAAGCTGTGTGGGACTTGGGAGGGTGTGTGTGTGGGGGGGGTGTTGGTTTGGGGGGGGGGTCACATCAAAGGGAAGGAGGGGGTTAAACAGGAAAGTGTGGTGTTAAGCTGTGTGGGACTTGGGAGGGTGTGTGTAGGGGGTGGGGTTGTTGGTTTGGGGGGAGGGGGGGTGGGGGGGTCACATCAAAAGGGAAGGAGGGGGTTAGACAGGAAAATGTGGTGTTAAGCTGTGTGGGACTTGGGAGGGTGTGTGTGGGGGGGTGTTGGTTTGGGGGGGGTCACATCAAAAGGGAATGGGGACGTCAGACAGGTCGGTGTGGTGTTCAGGTGTGCGGGACGTCACCGTCGGCCTCGGTCAGTGACTGCAGTTTGCGCTCTGCCTCCTGCAGGCGACCTGACAACACCTGCCCCGCCAGCTTCTGGTGAACCAGCGCCTCCTTCTTCTCATGCAGCTGGGAAACAACAGGAGGGAAAAAAGGACAATGAGACGGTATGACCATGTGACAAGTGACAAGATCCTAGCGGGCACAACAGCCCAGTGGTTTATGTGGCTGTACCCTTTTGTTGACCACCCGCACCCAACCCTCAAATAACCCTTGTGACACTTTTGGTACACTCCGATGGGCGCAATAGCCGAGTGGTTAAAGTGTTGGACTGTCAATCTGAGGGTCCCGGGTTCGAATCACGGTGACGGCGCCTGGTGGGTAAAGGGTGGAGATTTTTACAATCTCCCAGGTCAACATATGTGCAGACCTGCTAGTGCCTGAACCCCCTCGTGTGTATATGCAAGCAGAAGATCAAATACGCATGTTAAAGATCCTGTAATCCATGTCAGCGTTCAGTGGGTTATGGAAACAAGAACATACCCAGCATGCACACCCCCGAAAACGGAGTATGGCTGCCTACATGGCGGGGTAAAAACGGTCATACACGTAAAAGCCCACTCGTGTGCATACGAGTGAACGCAGAAGAAGAAGAAGAAGGTACACTCCGTAACAAAGACCTTTTCTGTTCTAGTGTATTCTGTTCTACCGTATTCTATTCCAGTATATTTCTTTTCTGTTTGTCTGTCTCTCTGTCAGACTCTCTCACCTCTCACTCCTTGTCACCACTCTGTGTGCGTGCATGCCTGCGTGCGTGTTATCCTTTCATCACCTTCATTACAATCACGACAAGAAGTAGTAGCAGTAGTAGTTTTAGTAGTAGTACCACTACTATGAACATGATCAGCATTATCATCATCATCATTATCATTAGTATCATTATTGTTATTCTTGATTTGTTGTTGTTGTTGCCACAGGGACAGATTGGAAGACTAGGCAATGCCAAAAAAATCTTTGTTCTGGAGTCAAAAAATGTTTTGAGTCTGGAGTCTGACCATGATTTATCTCTTATCCACCGTACTCACCCAATAGCGGCTTGCAGTGTAACACCTGAACCTGCCCGATACCACCGGCTAAACACATGCTTATTATGGGCGCAGCCATTGTTGTTTACATAAACGAGACTCTCACGAGATTCACAGGTTCGTTTTCAGCACTTCATGCCATGCATTTTGCGCTTTTCAGAGTCCGACTTGTGTGAATTTTGACAAAGTTGTGAATTTTTTAAGTTGCAAGATGAGTTTGATGATTGCCGAGAGCTTTAACATAATCTGATTAACGATTCTGAAGATGATTTTGAACCATTTTAATGATTTTGCTTGAGAATCTTGTAAAAATCGATCTAAATGAGTGACCTAGATATTGACTGACCGAGTTCTGCCAACAATGAGAGTGAAGATGGTCATTTGAATATGAATCGATCACCAGATTTCCAAAATCATGAATCAAACGCCGAACCTCCGAAATCGATACTGTCAGTGAGTTAGTCTTGATTTCACTGATATTTATTGGCGTTCTGCACGATCTTCCTGATTGTGCTAGTTCAATGGGGGTATATTTTTCTTTTCGTAATGGAGAAATTACATGTGAGGTAGGTTTGTTGCTTGTTTTTGTCTGTTTGCTGTTGTTTTTCTCACGACCGTCATAGGAAAACACATCCTCCCTCAAAATGAAAAGAACATAAAAATCAGTATGTTCATTGTTGCAATTCAAGCTGAGAAAGAAAAAGAATAAAAAGACGATGTGTTAGAAGACACTGCAGACCAGATAAGCTTATTTCAAAGAAAGTCATACTGTAATCAAAAGAATTTTTTTCAAAGCTGACCATCAAATTTGACACTTTTTTTGTGTGTGTCAATACAAAGCAACATGAGCCTGGAAACAATAATTCTTCTGCAACTTTATTATGTGTAGAATGCAGGAAAAATAAATATGGGCAGCAAAAGAAGGTAATTATATTTTTTAATGAATGTTTACAATTACCCACTATCGAAAAGTGCAAGAGTTATTCCCCTTGGCATGGGATTTCATGGGTGACAAGTGCTGAGCGACCTGGGGGTTAAGAGGGTTAAGCACACATCAAGCTGTACACCCAGCGTGGGATCCACCCACCATGTCCGTGAGAAGGGCGACCAGCTCGTGCAGAGTGAGGGACTGCAGGCTTGCCTTGTCATGACGCTTGCCGTCCCCTCCCCCTCCGTCCACCCCCTTCACTCTGGGGTACTCCTCTGAAAACGCCACAACAGAACAACAACATCGTCACTCAGAGACAAAGCTAGACTTCTATAGAAATACGTCTGGAGGAAATCTATTTAAACAGCCTGTCACGTGTATTGGTAAACTGTAGGCACCTAGATAGTTTTGTTTACATGTTTTTTACATGTATTGGTGAACTGTAGGCACCTAGATAAAGTTTTGTTTACATGTTTTTTACATGTATTGGTGAACTGTAGTCACCTAGATAAACTTTGTTTACATGTTTTTTTACATGTATTGGTGAACTGTAGTCACCTAGATAAAGTTTGTTTACATTTCCTCTCACATGTACTGGTGAACTGTAGGCATCTACTTAAAGTGTTGATTTTCACGTTTGACTGTTGTCAAGGAGGACAGTGGCTGAATGGTTAAGACGCTCATCTACCAATACAGGTGTCCGTGAGGGTCTGGGTTCAAATCCCGTTTTCGTCCTTTCTCCCAGGTTTGACTGGAAAAATCAAACAGAGCATCAAGTCATTCGGATGAGACGCCAAACCAAGTTCCCGCACTGGAAATGAACCCAAGACAACAAAAGTGTTGTCCTTTGGCAAAATTCTGTAGATGAAAGCAACCTGATTGGTACACAAATAAATATATGAAGGCACTCAAGGCTTGACTAGCTCGTTGGGTTATGCTGCTGGTCAGGACATCTGCCTGGCAGATGTGGTGTAGTGTGTATGGATTTGTCCGAACACTGTGACACCTCCTTGAGAAACTGAGATGGAAACAGAAACTGAAACTTTGAATGCTGTCATTTAAACTGTGGCAGGCGTCGGGTTCCTGTCCTGTGCAAAACACTACTCTGCCCAAGCAGAGAAAGTGAAAGTAGCTGTGACCAGTGACCTCCCTTGGTACATTACCTCTCTTCTGTGTGCCTGTGCAACGTCCTCTTGTCCGGTAGCCATTGTCCATTCCTTCAACCTGTCAGCCATGCCGACAAGTTGGTTTTCTAATTTCATTTTCTCTGTCATTTGATAGTTTGATACTCTGTTGTTGCAGGTAGTCATGCTACAGGGCCTGGGCAGTGTGCTGAGAAAGGTCAGGCATCTCATCTTTTAGTTTTTCTTTCTTTCCCTCATGCAGATGTTATGCAGTGTGTACCAGTCTGTAGTGTGCAGTGTATATCAGTCTGTAGTGTGCAGTGTATATCAGTCTGCAGTGTATTGTGCAGTGTATAACAGTCTGCAGTATAATGTGCAGTGTATTTCAATTGGTAGTGTAATGTGCAGTGTATATCAGTCTGCAGTGTAATGTGCAGTGTATTTCAGTCTGTAATGTGCAGTATATATCAGTCTGTAGTGTGCAGTGTATATCAGTCTGCAGTGTATTGTGCAGTGTATAACAGTCTGCAGTGTATTGTGCAGTGTATAACAGTCTGCAGTGTCTGGTGCAGTGTATATCAGTCTGCAGTGTAATATGAAGTGTATATCAGTCTGCAGTGTAATGTGCAGTGTATATCAGTCTGCAGTGTAATGTGCAGTGTATATCAGTCTGCAGTGTATATCAGTCTGCAGTGTAATGTGCAGTGTGTATCAGTGCAGTGTGATGTGCAGTGTATATCAGTCTGTAGTGTCTGGTGCAGTGTATATCAGTCTGTAATGTGCAGTGTATATCAGTCTGTAGTGTCTGGTGCAGTGTATATCAGTCTGTAATGTGCAGTGTAATGTGCAGTGTATATCAGTCTGTAGTGTCTGGTGCAGTGTATATCAGTCTGTAGTGTAATGTGCAGTGTACATCAGTCCGTAATGTGCAGTGTATATCAGTCTGCAGTGTAATGTGCAGTGTATATCAGTCTGCAGTGTGCATTGTATATCAGTCTGCAGTGTGCAATGTATATCAGTCTGCAGTGTAATGTGCAGTGTATATCAGTCTGCAGTGTGCAGTGTATATCAGTCTGCAGTGTAATGTGCAGTGTATATCAGTCTGTAATGTGCAGTGTATATCAGTCTGCAGTGTAATGTGCAGTGTATATCAGTCTGCAGTGTGCAGTGTATATCAGTCTGCAGTGTAATGTGCAGTGCATATCAGTCTGCAGTGTGCATTGTATATCAGTCTGCAGTGTAATGTGCAGTGTATATCAGTCCGTAATGTGCATTGTATATCAGTCTGCAGTGTAATGTGCAGTGTATATCAGTCTGTAGTGTGCAGTGTATATCAGTCTGCAGTGTAATGTGCAGTGTATATCAGTCTGCAGTGTAATGTGCAGTGTATATCAGTCTGCAGTGTGCAGTGTATATCAGTCTGCAGTGTAATGTGCAGTGTATATCAGTCTGCAGTGTGCAGTGTATATCAGTCTGCAGTGTAATGTGCAGTGTATATCAGTCTGTAATGTGCAGTGTATATCAGTCTGCAGTGTAATGTGCAGTGTATATCAGTCTGCAGTGTGCAGTGTATATCAGTCTGCAGTGTAATGTGCAGTGTATATCAGTCTGTAATGTGCAGTGTATATCAGTCTGCAGTGTAATGTGCAGTGTATATCAGTCCGTAATGTGCAGTGTATATCAGTCTGCAGTGTAATGTGCAGTGTATATCAGTCTGCAGTGTGCAGTGTATATCAGTCTGCAGTGTAATGTGCAGTGTATATCAGTCTGCAGTGTAATGTGCAGTGTATATCAGTCTGTAATGTGCAGTGTATATCAATGTGTATGCTGTGACACCCGCGTGGAACGACAACTGAAACTGATCATGTCCTCCAACAGAACACCAGACCATCTTGCTCGTTCGCGCGATCAGGCTAAAATCAACCCAAGATAGCAACTGACCGGCAGACACACTGGCCCCACCAATCTTTTACTCCTCCGCCACCGCTTTAAAAGTCAATCAGTCAATCAGTCAATCAAATCAGGTTGCGCATAGCCTAGCCAACCACTAACAAACTAAAACAAATAAATGAACAGACCGCTGGAGAGTTTCCTGCTTACATGACTTATAGATGGGCATTACATGATCTGTGCTCCTGAAGTTGACCAGCTCTCCAAAACTACGAGCAACAAAGGCGATTGCGAGAGACAGAACGTGTGAAACAGCAAATTTCTTATATCAACTTTTTGCTTCATATTTTGGTTTTCTTATTGTGCATACAATGGCACTTCATTGTACAGTGTTTGGAGGACAGCACATTTGCTGCTTTTATCTGTGTCAATCAGCTTTGTTATTGCTCGTGATTTCAATGAAAGTTAGACACACATGCGCAAGACCCAAGAGGGCCATGGAACTCTCCAGTGGTCAATAGATGTGTACCATGATGTAAAAACAAATGAAGGTTCCACAGACAGACACACAAAAACCTGATAAGCACACCCCGTCAGCCAGCACAATACATACCATGACATAAAAACAAATCATGATTCCACAGACACGGCACGATACAGACATTGACATAAAAAACAAATCACAGTTCCACAGACACAGCACGATAAAGACATTGATACAAAAACAAATCACGGTTCCACAGACACAGCATGATACAGACATTGACACAAAAACAAATCATGGTTCCACAGACAGAGCACGATACAGACATTGACACAAAAACAAATCACAGTTCCACAGACACAGCACGATACAGACATCGACACAAAAACAAGTCACAGTTCCACAGACACAGCACGATACAGACATCGACACAAAAGCAAATCACGGTTCCACAGACACAGTACGATACAGACATCGAAACAAAAACAAATCACAGTTCCACAGACACAGCACGATACAGACATCGACACAAAAACAAATCACGGTTCCACAGACACAGCACGATACAGACATTGATACAAAAACAAATCACGGTTCCACAGACACAGCACGATACAGACATCGACACAAAAACAAATCACAGTAAAACAAATCATGGTTCCACAGACAGAGCACGATACAGACATTGACACAAAAACAAATCACAGTTCCACAGACACAGCACAATACAGACATCGACACAAAAACAAATCACGGTTCCACAGACACAGCACAATACAGACATTGATACAAAAACAAATCACGGTTCCACAGACACAGCACGATACAGACATTGACACAAAAACAAATCATGGTTCCACAGACACAGCACGATACAGACATCGACACAAAAACAAATCACAGTTCCACAGACACAGCACGATACAGACATCGACACAAAAACAAAAACAAATCACAGTTCCACAGACACAGCATGATACAGACATCGACACAAAAACAAGTCACGGTTCCACAGACACAGCACAATACAGACATCGACACAAAAACAAAAACAAATCACAGTTCCACAGACACAGCACGATACAGACTTCGACACAAAAACAAATCACGGTTCCACAGACACAGCACGATACAGACATTGACACAAAAACAAATCACGGTTCCACAGACACAGCACGATACAGACATTGACACAAAAACAAATCATGGTTCCACAGACACAGCACGATACAGACATTGACACAAAAACAAATCACGGTTCCACAGACACAGCACGATACAGACATCGACACAAAAACAAATCACGGTTCCACAGACAGACAACGCACCATCTGCCAGCACGGCCAACAGCCACTTGACAGCGGCCTTGGCCTTGACGGCCCTGGAGGAGGTGGTTGCCATGGCAGCCAGCTGCTGAGTCATCACACGGCTCTTCTGCAGCTGCTCTTCGAAGGCCAGGCGGTAAGCGTCCACCGTCAGGTAGGCCTCCTCTCTGCGCTGCACCATCAGTTTGGCCTGTCAGAACACACAGACATATATAGATACATATACTGAGATACAGATAGAGAGATAAATAGGTACTACACAAAAGGTAAGAATACAATAAAATCAAGCCGCATGCAGCAAAATAAGACCAAATCAGCACGCTTAATAGCCAAAAAAAAAAGCGTAAGACGAGACAGAGCGTAAACCTCACAAGATGGCGTTGACAGCCTTGGCCAAAGGAATGATTCAGCACTTGTAGCTTTTAGAGGAGTTTGACTGGCTAAGAGTGGACCGGGCAAGACGGGCTGTCTTTTCACTGTTAGCCGCGCAAAATTTGGCCAAGCAGAGCAAACCGATAGGCCTAGTTTGCATCAGTTTGACATGGTACAGTATATGACACCAAAAAATAGGTGTACAGATACAGACGGATGTATATAAATAAAGATATAGATAGATGTATATATATATAAAGATATAGATAGATGTATATATATAGATATATATATATATATATACAGAGAGACAGAGAGAGATATTCACTATTGTTTGTGTTGCACTGTATTGAATTACATTGTACTGTATTATGTTCGCCCTTGCATTGCATTGTATTGTATTGCATTGCATTGCATTGCATTACATTGTATTGTACTATATTGTATTATTTTGTTTTGTTTTTTACTGATTAGGCCAAACACTATGCTTATATCAAAGACTGACATAAGCCTACAGTTTGGTTGACAGAAAAAAAGAGTTGTATGATCAATGGTTTCTCCACTGCAATGGGAAGTCGCTTACAGCTTAGTCTTTTGTGAAGGACTATGACTCTGAAATTAGGAGGCAAGATTGCTCTGGCTCTTAGTGCTGCAGCTTTGGGGGCATGTTGGAACTTTGGGAATAATCCCAACGCCAACCATCCTAAAACCTTCTTGGCTGAGAGAGTAGGGATGTAATTTGGGCAAGACACTCTGCAGTATAATCAGATTCTAGCCCAGATAGTCAGGACAGCAGTTGCCTCCTCTGCTGTTCTGGTGGTCATAGTCAGACATGACTGACTATCATATAGTGTTTTGTATTGTTCTGTATTGTAATAACTACTGTATTGTGCTGTGCTCTATTGTATTGTTCTACATTCTATTGCAATGGGTTTTTTTGCGTTTTTTTGCCACAACAGATTCCTCTGTTAAATTAGTTGTATTTGGCATGATAGAAGTATGTGGGCAAAAGTGATACAGAACTGAATGTTTCAGGGTGAAAATTTGTATCAAAAACACAAATAGCCAACTTTTACTGCCAGATTATTCATGAAGAATTCATGAACAGTCAAAACCAGTTTACGGAGCTACACTAAGGCTAAGAATAGACAGGAGAATATGGCAACAAACAGGTTTGAGAACACTGCTGAATCCACAAACGAACCACAACCATTACTTTGGCATCAAGGGGGTCAAAGCTGAGGTAAAAACCTGCAGCTCACAATCCACATTTTTACAGCATTTATTCATTCATTTCTTTAGAAAACCGTAACCCCCCTTCCACCCCCCACACACACCCCTCTCCCCTCCCCATCCCCCCCTCCCCCCCCACACACACCCCTCCCCTCCCCCCCCCTCTCCACACACACACACCCCTCTCCCCTCCCCACCCCCCCAAAAAAAACAACCCCAAAACAACAATTTATCCCCTCCTCTCTAAGTTTGTAGATCTCTCACATGAGCTAAACTAAAGCTAAATATAGACAGGAGAATGTGGAAACAAACAGATTTGAGAATGCTGCAAAACATGGAACTGGGAAAATCCACAAACTGCAACCAGCCTCGAGGGGGTAAAAGCTAAGGGGAAAAAATTATGGCTTATAATCTGGATTTTACAGTATTCATTCATTCATTTATTTAGAAAACCATCTAATGAAATAAAATAAAATGAATTTTTTTTTTTTTTTTTAAACCCCAGAGTTGTCACCTCCTCTCTCAGCTTGTAGACCTCTCGCATGAGGTTGGCGGCAGCGTAGGCACAGCCACAGGGCTCTGTGTCATTGGCCCCACGACACCGACACGCCCCCAAAACTGCCAGCTGAAAGCACAGCAACACGTGTACATACACATCACTAAGTATAGTGAGCACAGCAACATGGGTACATACACATCACTAAGTGTAGTGAGCACAACGACACGGGTACATACACATCACTAAGTATAGTGAGCACAACGACACGGGTACATACACATCACTAAGTATAGTGAGCACAGCAACATGGGTACATACACATCACTAAGTGTAGTGAGCACAACGACACGGGTACATACACATCACTAAGTATAGTGAGCACAGCAACATGGGTACACACACATCACTAAGTGTAGTGAGCACAGCGACATGGGTACATACACATCACTAAGTGTAGTGAGCACAGTGACATGGGTACATACACATCACTAAGTATAGTGAGCACAGCAACATGGGTACATACACATCACTAAGTGTAGTGAGCACAGCGACATGGGTACGTACACATCACTAAGTATAGTGAGCACAGCAACATGGGTACGTACACATCACTAAGTATAGTGAGCACAGCAACATGGGTATATACACATCACTAAGTGTAGTGAGCACAGTGACATGGTTATATACACATCACTAAGTATAGTGAGCACAGCAACATGGGTACGTACACATCACTAAGTGTAGTGAGCACAGTGACATGGGTACGTACACATCACTAAGTATAGTGAGCAAAGTGACATGGGTACGTACACATCACTAAGTATAGTGAGCACAACGACATGGGTACATACACATCACTAAGTGTAGTGAGTACAGCGACATGGGTACGTACACATCACTAAGTAAAGTCAGGACAGTGACATGGGTATGTACACATCACTAAGTATAGTCAGCACAGCAACAAGGGTATACGTACACATCACTAAGTATAACCACACTGCATTGTGTTCTCATTAACTGATCAAACCGAAGACAATGAAAATGCTGATGTTAACAATTCAGATATAGGCTGAACTGATGCTGTACATGTATCATGTAGTGTCTGCTCCAAAATAAAACAGTTTATTGCAAAATTGTTCATTTATGTATTAGCGGGGACTTTTCATGAGGTTGGGGAGTAGGGGGGAACTCATGTTCTAGAGAAAGACAGAAAAGACATTTCTTGAAACTTGAGACAGATGTATCAAGTGTGCAAAAGGTTGGGACTGGTCATGTTCTAAAAGTGACTGTGCTTTATCAGGCTCAGTGTGACATACTCAAGCCAAAAGACACATATCTGTGAGATCACTGACAGTGAAGCTGTGTGTTACCAGAGGATCAGTGCCGACACAGGTGCTGCTGTGTGTGGAAGGCAGCTGACTCACTGGCTGGTTGACTGGCTGACTGATGGAATGACTGATGGATTATCTAACAGCCAGACAGCCAGTGAGACAGGCAAACTGGCAGGCTGACAGACTAACATACTGACTGACAGACTAGCAGACAGATGGCCAGTCAGACAGACAGACAGACTGACTGACTAACAACTAGAAAGTCACACAGACAGACTGACACTTAGTGACAGAGTGAATGATTACCAAACTGACAGCCAATCAGACAGACTGACTGACTAACTGACTGACTGACTGACTGACAGACTAACACAGTAACAGACAGCCAACCAGCCACACAGACAGACAGACTGAATATGTAATTACCAAACAGCCAGCCAGCCAAACACACAGACAGACAATATAGACTGACTAACAATCAAAAATCAAAAAGTCACAAAGACAGACAGACAGAATGTCTAATTAATGGACACACAGCCAGCCAGTCAGATAAACATCCAGACAGCCAGATAAACACACAGACAGACAGCCAGTCAGATAAACATCCAGACAGCCAGAAAGATGTTGATGAATGAAAGTAAGATTTGTGGAATGGATGGGTGAATGATGGGGAATTAAAAAATTGCTGGGAAAAAAAAGAAAAAGACAGCCAGCCAGCCAGATAAACAGACAGACAGGCAGGCAGGCAGAGGGACAGACCTCAGTGGTGGAGTACTGTGAGAAGTGCTCCTCCTCCAGCTGGCTGTGGCTCCTCTCGTACTTGGCCCTCTCCTTGATGTCCAGCAGGGCCAGCAGCTCATCACGCTCCTGACGCAGCGCTGACACACCACCGACACACCCACAATGACAACAACACTGACGCAGCGCTGACACACCACCGACACACCCACAATGACAACAACGCTGACGCAGCGCTGACGCACCACCGACACACCCACAATGACAACAACACTGACACAGCACTGACACACCACCGACACACCCACGATCACAACAACACCGACGCAGCGCTGACACACCACCGACACACCCACGATGACAACAACACCGACGCAGCGCTGACACACCAGCGACACACCCACAATGACAACAACACTGACACAGCACTGACACACCACCGACACACCCACAATGACAACAACACTGACGCAGCGCTGACACACCACCGACACACCCACAACGACAACAACAACAACAAAACAACACACTGACAAACAGATAGTCTGGTAAAAAGACAAACTGATGTGACCTCAGCCTTTCACTTTTAGATTACTTATTTATTTCATTTCATTTAATCTAATAATTTCATTCCTATTTCTGTATATTTTCCTAATGTTTTACACAAACCTCGGGTAGGCTCTTAAGGCCTGACCACCATGTTGGGTTTATGCAAAGGTCAGGTATCTGTTCTTGTTTTTTTTTCTTTCATTTCAAAGCAGATGCGGTGTAGCCTATATGGGTCAGAGCACATTTTGACATCTCCTTGGAAATGAAACTATGAAAAGACGGGCACAATAGCCGAGTGGTTAAAGCGTTGGACTGTCAATCTGAGGGTCCCGGGTTCGAATCACGGTGACGGCGCCTGGAGGGTAAAGGGTGGAGATTTTTACGATCTCCCAGGTCAACATATGTGCAGACCTGCTAGTGCCTGAACCCCCTTCGTGTGTATATGCAAGCAGAAGATCAAATACGCACGTTAAAGATCCTGTAATCCATGTCAGCGTTCGGTGGGTTATGGAAACAAGAACATACCCAGCATGCACACCCCCGAAAACGGAGTATGGCTGCCTACATGGCGGGGTAAAAACGGTCATACACGTAAAAGCCCACTCGTGTGCATATGAGTGAACGTAGAAGAAGAAGAAGAAACAATGAAAAAAAAAAGGGGGGGGGGAAGGGGGCGGAACAAACAAAAAAACAACATAAGCCAAGCCCAGTGGTACGACTCACCCAGTTTGTGTGAGTTTGCTCTCCTGAGCTCTTCGGAGCGAGCCTCGAGCTGGGCTGTGAGCAGGGCATTCTCCTGACACACTCTGTGGGGACACAGGTCAGCACATCACATTACAGCACACACACACACACACACACACACACACACACACACACACACAGAGGAAAAAAAAATTGTTTTCCAAAAACACACTTCACGAATAGACTGATAAATACACAAAAGAGGAAAGACCAGTATTCTTCAGGTAATGCATAAAACATTTTTTTCTTTAAACTTTTCTTTCTTTTCTGTGTTACAAAAATGTCAACCATCAACAGAACAAAGTGGCAAACTCATATTAAATGAAGCATTTACTAAACAGAACACAGTCGTTGACCAAATACAAACTAACATGTACAACCTGCTGACAGCTTCAGTTTTGCTGCCAAACAGTATCTGTTTGTTTTGGTTTTTTGGTTTTTAATTCAGTGATTACATACATATAATAACATGATAATTATGAAAAAAAAAAAAACAACCAAAAATGAGTCTCAAGATGAATATAGCAACAAACACAAGACAAAGAGCCTCAAAAACACACACAGGCTCAATAACAAAAGCTGTGTATAGGTCATGCAGAGGAAACCACTCTTTGGTCCTCCACCACCAAACTGATGACCATGTCACATTACCGCTTTGTACTGCACAATATCACTTTTTGTCACAACAGATTTCTCTGAGTGAAATCTGCGCTGCTCTACCCAGAGACAGCATGTCGCCGTAGTGCTGTGCCACCCATTTTTCTTTCCTTTTTACCTGTCTGTGAAATGGACTTTTCTACGTAAGTTTTCCAGGGACAATCCCTTTGCCGCCATCGGTTCTTTTACACGCGCTAAGCCCATGCTGCACCACAGGACCCTGGTTTATTGTCTTATCTGAAAGACATGCACCCAGACCAACACTTGAGGTCCAGTGGAGGGGAAGGTGGAAGAGGGGAGTGGGGGTGGGTGGGACGTGAGTATAAATCCAAGTCCATGAGGGATTAGAACCCACATGTACATTCACTACCCAGTCAGGGGCACATTACCAACTAAACCTGGAACAGAGAATAACCATGGTATAACTATCCCACGTCAAAAGAGTAAAAAACCAAAACAAAAAAAAACAAAACAAAACATATGCTACACATACGTACAAGCACCCAGCTGTGCGTGCGTGCAAGAACAAAAAAAAGATAAGCCAGCGGTGAACGATTTACACAACAGTCCCATCTTTCATTCTTTCTCTCTTTTTTTCTTTTTTTTTTTTTTTTTTTTTTTTGATCCACTCATTCATTGTTTTGGTTTTTTTTCCTTTTTTATGAAAAAAAAAAAAAAAATCCTTTCCTTTCTGTGCAAAAGTTGTTTGTTTTTACCTGAGATACTTGCGCTGCAAAGTCTCCCGCGGAGTTTCCCCAAAACTCAACCCCCACTCAGCCGCCACCACCAAGCTACAGCCATCACCTTGCTATTCCCACAGCAACATGGACAGAAAGCAGGGTTTAAAAAAAAAAAGAAAAAGAAAAAAGAAAAAAAAAACAGTCCCACACATGAGTCTTCAAAACAATACACAACTGAAAGGTGAAAGAATTGGGGGAAGGAAGGAAGGAAGGAGGGAAGTAAGGAGGGAGGGAAAAGACGGAAGAAAGGAAAAAGAGAGGGACGGTGGGAGGAAAGGATGGAAGGAAAGGAGGGTTGCAAGGAAGGAATGAAGAAAGTACTGATGGAAGGAAGGAAGAAATAAAGGAAGGGTGGCATGAAGGACAAAAAGGAGGAAAGGAGGAAATGATACAAAAAAAAGAAAGAAAAAAAAGACAGACTTATCAGTAAAAGGGAAAGAAGAACAGATGGAAGGAAGGAGGTAAGGATGGAAGAAATAAGGAAAGACAGATAGAAGGATGGAAGGAGGGGGGAAGAAATAAGGAAAGACAGATAGAAAGGAAGGAAGGAAGGATGGAGGGGTGGAAGGAAGGAGGAAAAGAATAATGACAGAAAATGAGAAAAATAGGAAGGAAGGAAGGAAGGATGAATGGAAGGAAGGAAGAAAAAATAATGACAGAAAGATAGAAAGGAAGGAAGAAAGGAGGGATGAATGGGAGGAAAGAAGAAAAAATAATGACAGAAAGATAGAAAGAAAGGAAGGAAGAAAGGAGGGATGAATGGAAGGAAAGAAGTAAAAAATAATGACAGAAAGATAGAAAGAAAGGAAGGAAGAAAGGAGGGATGACTGGAAGGGAGGAGGAAAATAATGACAGAAAGATACGAAGGAAGAAAGAAAGGAGGGATGACAGGAAGGAAGGAGGAAAATAATGACAGAAAGATAGGAAGGAAGGAAGGAAGGAGGGATGACAGGAAGGAAGAAGGAAAATAATGACAGAAGATAGGAAGGAAGGAAGGAAGGAGGGATGACTGGAAGGAAGAAGGAAAATAATGACAGAAGGATAGGTAGGAAGGAAGGAAGGAGGGATGACTGGAAGGAAGGAGGAAATGAATGACAGAAAGATAGGAAGGAAGGAAGGAAGGAGGGATGACTGGAAGGAAGGAGGAAAATAATGACAGAAAAATAGGAAGTAAGGAAGGAAGGAGGGATGACTGGAAGGAAGGAGGTAAGGAATGGTGACAGAAAGATAGCAAGGAAGGAAGGAAAAGGATGGAGGAAGGAATGAAAGGAGAGAAAGGATAGGGACAGAAAGACAGACAGGAAGAAGGAAAACACAAATTAAGATTGGAAAGGAAGAAACGTTTAGAAAGACATCAACAACAACAAAAATAAAAAAGAAGTAACAGTCAGACAGAAAGAAAGAAAGAAAGAAAGAAAGAAAAAAATCAATCTAAATCATGTCCCAAAATTATAGCCCAGCTGACTGCAAGGGGCAAATTCTTAGCTGAAAACATAATGAAATACATAGTATTAGAGAAAGCAAGCAATATCAAAACTCCCATTAAAAAAAAAATATATATATACATATATATATAATACATATATATATATATATATATATATATATATATATATATATATATATATATATATATATAAAACACCCAGTTCAGAATCTAGAAATGCTCACTCAACATGAAACATTAAAAGAAAGAAATCAAAATATTAAAACATATTGTTTAACACACACATATATGAATATGTTTATCAAACAGCACCATTTACATAACATAATGCACCATTCTGTGTCTATGGGAGTGAGAAAAGAGAACAGCACCATTTACATAACATAATGCACCATTCTGTGTCTATGGGAGTGAGATAAGAGAACGGCACCATTTACATAACATAATGCACATTCTGTGTCTATGGGAGTGAGATAAGAGAACGGCACCATTTACATAACATAGTGCACCATTCTGTGTCTATGGGAGTGAGATAAGAGAACAGCACCATTTACATAACATAATGCACATTCTGTGTCTATGGGAGTGAGATAAGAGAACAACACCATTTACATAACATAACGCACCATTCGGTGTCTATGGGAGTGAGATAGAGAGAGGGCCATATGGGGGTGGGGGGAGAGAGGGGTAGGAGGAGAGACAAAGAGAGAGAGATTGACAGATAGAGAGACAGAGAGAGAGAGAGAGAGAGAGAAAGACAGAAAGAGACAGAAAGACAGAAAGAAAGAGTCTGTGTGAGAGAGAGTCTGTGTGTGTGTGTGTGTGTGTGTGTGTGTGTGTGTGTGTGTGTGTGTGTGTCTGTCTGTGTGTGTGTCTGTCTGTCTGTCTCTGTGTGTGTGTGAGTCTCTGTGTGTGTGTGTGTGTGTGTGTGTGTGTGTGTCTGTGTCTGTGTGTTTGTGTCTCTGTGTGAGTCTGTGTCTTTATCTGCACTAAATCAGCAACAGTGGAAAGACAGAAGTCTTACTTTGAGTTTGATGTAAAACAGCAACACGGATAGTATTTATAATCTCTTCTCTCAAAATCTGATTCAAACAAAACAAAAATCCTGGTAACACAAAAATCTTACTTTTATATGGCACAAAGCAACAATAACACTATCCATAATCTCCTATCCTGAAGTATCAAAACAAAAAAATTCTGGTCATGCAAAAATCTTACTTTCATATGAGACTTAGCAAAAGTAATAGTATCCACAATCACCTTTAAATAAGAAAAATAATAATGACAAAATACAAACTGTAAACTAGCGAACCGTAAGTCATAAACCAAAGAGACACAAAAGAAAAGCCAGATTCTGGACCTCTGCACACCAGGATGTTGAAAGCTAATATTTCATTCAAGAGAAGATTTATCCCTACGTCATGTCAAATTATGCATTTCTAATCATTGTCTGTTTTCGTGTTTTAGTTGTTTTTTGTTGTTGTTTTCTTTGTGTGTGTGTGCCGGGGAGTGGTGGGGGTGGGGTTCTTTTTTTTTTTTCTTTTTTTTTTGTACAGCATATAACATGATAAATTACAACAAAAAAAGAAATTCTCCAACGTAACTAAACCTGCATAGGAACAAAAACAAAAACAAAACAACAACAAAAAAAGACTTTTTCATGTTAAAAATTACCCCAAATTTACTTTATGTCAAATTTTTTTCCCCACTCCAACTATACGTGCAAGGCAAACAGCAAAGTCAAGCTTTTTTTTTGCTTCTTCATGCTTGAACTAAAACAGACTATTTTCTATAGCTATGAGGTGGAGTTTTTTTTCTTTAAAAAAAAAATCCATCAATACCACTGGTATAATTCCCACATGACAAAAAAAAAAACCATCTCACAAAATTCCAACATAATTCCCACACGCAAACACACACACACACACACACACACACTCACACACACACACACACTCACAAGCATGCGCACAAACACACACACATGCACACACACACACACACACACATGCGCGCACACACACACACAATTTCCTGTAATAATATATAATACCAGTATAATAATTCCCACACACAAGCAAACAAAAACTCCCAAAAAACATATCCCAGAATACCAGAACTAAAATTCCCACACAAGAGAAGGAAGTAAAATGAAGGGTCAAAGCAAGACGTTACCGATCAAAGCGCTGTGCCCAAGTCTGCTGGCTGTCCTGAAAGGAGGACTCACGCCACTGCAACTCAAACTGCAGCTTGTTCACCTCCTGCTTTGCCGCATGCAGCAAAATGCAAGCACATACGCACACGCATAAACATACGCACACAAGTTCACACATGCACACACACACACACACACACACACACACACACACACAAACACACACATACACACACACGCATGCACACACAAACCGAGTCACACTCAGCATGACAAAGCCATGGACAGCAAGCTGTGTTATCAGACCACAGGTAGTGAGAAAGAAACCCTTACATTTGTCGTGGTTGTTTTTTTTTAACCCCTTGACCGCGGCTGATGAGTATGCTCAATGGTGAAGGGTTGTGACGGGTGCAGTGGCCGAATGGCTCGAACGCTGGATTCTTGCTCAAGTTTCCTGAGCTCTACCCCCAGTCTCAGAGCACCTGGTGGGTTAAGGGTGGAGATTTTTCCAATCTCCCAGGTCAACACATGTGCAGACATGCTAGTGCCTGAACCGCCTTCATGTGTATACACATGCAGAAGATCAACTACGCAAGTTATAGATCCTATAATCCACGTCAGTGACCTGTGGGTTATATAAACAAGAACACATCCAGCATGCACACCCCTGAAAATGGAGTATGGCTGCCCACAAGGTGGGGTAAATAAACAAAATCAGTTACACCATTGATAAGTACACAGACAGAAAAAGCTCCATTTCAAACTCATCACACAATGATCTCATTTCACCACAGTTTGGCACTCAAGGGGTTAAGATAACTTGATACCCATGTTCTTTGACTTGACAACAACAAAAATCTCAGGAGGAAGAGATAGGTAGTAATATGATCATGGAGAGACACTGTGAAACCCTACCCCCATCTCCACTTTTTTTTTTTTTTTTTTTGGACTATGTGGTACGGAACGAAAATACTTCGCAGGCAAGAAAAAAAAGAACAAAAAAGAAAAAAAAATGGAGGCATTCTCATTGTTGTGACACACTCTCCTTGGGGAGAGCAGCCTGAATGACAATACAATACCATACAATACAACACAATACAATACAATACAATGGAACAGAAATCTTGTGTATTGTATCATCTTATTGCATTACTGTTTGTTTTGGGGTTTTTTTTACATCAGATTTCTGTGTGTGAAATCCAGGCTGCTCCTCCCACTGAAAGTTGGTCTCCACAGTGCAGTGCCATCCTTTCTTTTTTTTTTCTTGTTTTCCGGTCTGCAAGTGTCATTCGAATAAGAGTGATCAAAACTACATGGGAAGAAGAAAATAACATGATTTTAAATATTTAAAATGCCTTTTTAAAACATTATCTAAATCTTTGATTCTGTGATTAAAAATTGTATAGTTTCAATACTTGGACTTTCGCTGTCTTAGAATTAGGTAGAAATTAAATAAATTAAACACTGAAAAAAACTTTTGAGTTTCGGGGACTTTCTGTAAACACCTTAATTGACAATGTTATTTGTTGTCCAAACTTATCTGAACGCAAAATTCCTTTTGGTAGACCAACAGAATCAGCAAGTTTGTAGAACCAGAGAGAAAGGATAAAAGGATATACCAAAACAAAAGAAAACAATCTACATATATATATATATATATATATGAGGTGTTCACAGGATGCCCAAGTTATGCACAACTCAGAGACACACTCTCTCTACTTGTAAGATTATGAAAGTTTGCAGTCCTGTTTATCAGTCACAACATCAATGTTTTCTGGATTGGCCAGTCACATTTGTCATGCAAATGCACATACACACACACACACACACACACACACACACACACACACACACACACACACACACGCACAGAGTATGTGCAATCACAATCTCACACAGACACACACATACACACACACACACAGTATGTGCAATCACACACACACACACACACACACACACACACACACAGCGTGTGCAATCACGCACACACAAACACACACAGAGACATGCACGCATATTAGCATCTCCTGAGCAAAAACAGAAAAAGCAGCCAACGTCTACATTGAATTCTATCATTTCAAAAAAGCACAAATTTGCTAATACTTAAAAAAGCAATTGGTCACCATGACAGGTAAGCATCTCACACAAAGCATTCCACCCCCCCAGCCCCCTACCCGACGGTCATGTCACAACTTGTTCCCCTTCAGAAAGTCACTCTACTTTTACTTCTCCATGTCCTCTTCTCCATGATCTGTGATCAGAATGGCTCCCAAAGAGGTACAAGGCACAGCCACATTCATCTACATTTTGTCTACTGATGGCACCAGCTGATGAGTGTCTTATACACAATTTACTATATTATACTTATACAAAGCTTTTTGACTGTGAGAGACAGCTACACCTTGACAAATGTACGCTTTTGTTTGATGAAGTGCTGGTCTTTATCTAGTTTAAGCACTAGGGTCTGTATTAGTTGTTGTCACCCCCTTCTATGGGGCTGGCCTCAAGTGAATAAACCATCTGCATCTGCTTTCTCTTCTCTGTCTAGAAAAATGGTTGCATACAGACATATGTAGACCCACCCACGTCTGTGCATGCACACGCATACACACCTACACAAGCACCAACACCAGCATACAAAACTCCCTCCAAGTCTCTCTCTCTCTCCTCTCAGAATGATTAACTACGCAGACATGTCTTGTGCTGCTTACGATGTAACATGTATAATTCAACTGAGTGCAACCTTGAAAGCTATATTTGCGTGGATTTTGCATTACTTAGCGGAATCTGTATCACTTGACAAAGTTTGATGTTGTATATGAAGAAATTTTGTTTGCTTTTTTTTTTTTTTTGCTTTTTTTTTTTTTTTTTTTTTTTTTTGTTTTTTGGCAAACGTTCATTTTTGACACCTTGTCGAAGCCATGCCACTGTTCACTTTAAATAATTTCACAGAGATATCTGGCATGAATGGAGTGATTAGTGCTTGCATGTACCCAAACCTGTGTGCATGCCTGTGCACTATGCGGTGTGCACCATGGAACCCACACAGCTCCAGCAATACCACAACCCAATCCTCCTCACCCCCCCTCCCCCCTCCCCACCCCAAGCCCCTCTCCACAAAATAAGATTCAGATGAAAAAATATTCCACCAAAAACATTTGATTTTGAAGAATGACAACACTTTCATTCATTATTATTCCCCCCCCCCCCCCCCCCCCTTTCTTTTTTTGTGTCACTGCATTCATCACTGCCACCACTGTCATTTCTATCACTGCTGCAATCACTACAATTTTTTTAACCGAAACAATCTCATTTTTCTTCCCAAGGCTACCAACTGGGAGGCCGGGGGGACTGACCTTAGCTGCATGCAAGTTTATGGATCATACAGTTTGTTTCTTTTTTTTTGTTTTTGAAGTGCTGAACAGGAGGCTTTCTTCAATGAAAAAAAAGAAAAGAAAAGGAACACACACACACACACACACACACACACACACACACACACACACACACACAAATTAATTGTTCCACATGTTTTTGTTGTGAAGGACATTTTATGTTTTAATGTTTGACAGGTTTACAGGTTTATATGTGCCTGGGTTTGTTTGGGTTTGTTTTGGTTTTTTTGGGGGGGGGGGTTGTTTGTTTGTTTGTTTGTTTTTTGTATCTTTTTTCTTTTCTAATATTTGTTCTGTTGCATTAACTTACCAGCTATACCAAGACCAACACACTCACAAAACTTCCTCATCTACACTCTCATTACCCACCCACCCCCCACCCCAGCCCCTCCCCCATACCCCCCTCCTCCACCCCCTCAGCCAGCAGCTCCTCTCCAACACCTTCCCCCCACCCACACACACAAACACACCCCCATCCCCACCCCACAAACACACCCTCCCTTAACTCCCAACAACTCCTTTCCACAGTGATTTAGCTGATTAGTTTTCAATGATCAAACTCCAGAGTCCCGGTGTTAAAAAGACAAGTCCACTGTTCAAGGCCACTGCCATGCTTGTTCTGCGGTTAACAGGCAAAGTCTGTGGTATCAAGTCCGGAATCAGCCAAGTCTGCTTCAGCCACATCTATCAAAACGTTGTAATTTGTAAAGCACACTCAAACATACACTATACTAACCTGTGATTTACATGCTTCAAGAAAAAGCATGCCTGAGCATACGTGTGCATCTGCATCACACACACACACACACACACACACACACACACACACACACACACACACACAATCACACACATACACAAGAAACAAACCTCTGCAAGCTTGAGACTGGTTTCTTTGGCCTTCAGTTCACTTGTAACATGTTCATGGTTGTTCTCTTCTGCCTGGAAAAAAAAAATCAACAATCAAAAAAACAAAGTCAACTTTTGACATTGTCGCTTATAATCCAGCCATCTGCACAGAGCGATATCACTGAAGCCCAACTAAATGAATAAAAAAAAAAATCCAGCCATGTTAAATATAAAACTCGGTCACACCTGAGGAGAAAAACACCTGCAGAACAACACAGTTCAGGACATTTTAACTTCAAGCTCCTTAAGGCAAACCAGACTAGGCTGTGCTGTGGATGGCAGTGCTTCTGCTTATAATCTACAATACAATACAATACAATACAATACAATACATCTCTATTAATCTGACTGAAAATTACCTGTGCATTCAAAAGCTCTTCACTCACACCAATCAGTTTCTCAGCCCAAGATGAGTGTAACATACTAATATGGGAACATAGCAGAATTTCAGCTTAAAAGTGAAAAGACTGAATTAAAATATGAAAGTGATGAAAACTTAACAGCTTGCTTTATAACACAGTATGATACATTATAACATGTATCTTAAAGAAAACAAAGAAGCTCTATTTCCAATAAAAGAAATTATAACATGTATCTTAAAGACAAACTAAGTAGTGCTATTTCTGAATAAGAGGCACTATGATGAAATTATCATTTTGTTATTATGAACTCTTCAATGGCATTTTGTGTAAAATTAACTGTAAAAAAGGGTACAAAAAACTTCTGAACCACATAAAGAAAAACATCAAAAGGTCATGTATAAACATATATCACTGCAGAAAAGACAGCTCGTGTCCATCCCAGTGTTAAAATCTCACTACCTAATGCTGGTTAATGGCCACAGCAAAACACACACACACACACACACAAAAAAAAAAAAATCCACAAAGTAACTGATGTACTTCTTCGGGACAATGATGGCACTTCACTTGGCATCCACTTATAAAAGCTGATAATTAGGCTGTGATGGAAACTTAAGTAATTACTTCTTTTCTTTTTTTTTCTTTTTTTTTTTCTTCTTTTTTTTTTTTTTTTTTGTTGCTGTTGTTTCTTCAGTGAATCTGTCGGGTGCTGAAGCTGATCAACAACAGCGGAAACTTTTCTTTTGCTGTGATTTAGTCTGATCATGATAGCAAAAAAAAAAACAAAAAAAACCCATGAAAAAGAAAAAGAAAAAAAGATAAAAACAAACACAGACACGGAAAAAAGCATAAAAAAGAAAAGGAAAAGAAAAAAAAAAGTGACCGACCTGTTTCTTGAGGATGGTGATGGCATTGTACTTGGCATCCAGCCGCTGCTTACAGACCTCCAGGTCCTGCTTCAGTTCCTCCACCTCCTGTCCCAGGGAACACATGATGCTGATGGTGAGTCAGCAACACCGGGCAGCACCCCTCCTCCCTATCACCGCAACCCTGTCCCTATTTTCCTGTCCCTATCTTCGCCGCAATCCTGTCCCTATCTTCCTGTCCCTATCTTCACCACAAACCTGTCCCTATCTTCACCGCAATCTTCACCACAACCCTGTCCCTATCTTCCCCACAACTCTATCCCTATCTTCACTGCTCTATCGCTATCTTCACCGCAACCCTATCCTTATCTCCCCTATTCAGCACCAATAGACACGTCACACACACACACACCCACAGTGTTACCCAAAGATAGCCATAAACCGTATCCTACACACAAAGGTTAATTTCTGTCTGATCAGTAATTTCTCTCACTGTCAGCAGCAGCTGAGGGAAAACGACAAAATGAAACTGTTCTGCTCATAATTTTTTTTTTTTTTTCAGCAAAAGAAGTGACAGTTTCTGCTAAAAAAAAATAAAATAAAATAATAATAATAATAAAATGTTCAAATATGCGGTCTTCGACAATTAGCACTGGCTCTGCTCTGTACACCACCTGTGTAGTGTGTACTGGCAAAGCATATTCCCTTCTTCCTGATCAGCCTCGTTTTCATCTGCTACAGTGCAACCTGTCCTCTACAGCTGTTTTTGGTTGTTTTTTGTTTTGTTTGTTGTTGTTGTTGTTGTTTATGTGTGTGTGTATGCTTATTTTTGCTTGTTTTTTCTCTCCCGCTATCCCCACTGTAAGTGTATTAAAATAGAATTGTATAAATATATGTTCTACACAACTAACTTGATAAACTCACAGTTAAGAATCACAAAGCATCCTTCTTCAAGAGTAAAATTCTTCCTATCTGAATAAGACAAATATGTCAATGTGTCAACTGAATTACTCCTTTCCAATTCACAGAGAGAGAGAGACAGACACACAAACACACAGACAGAGAGAGAGAGAGAGAGAGAGAGAGAGATTCAAAAACTTTATTACTCAAGGATAAAGATTTTAGGCATCGCCCAGTCTTCCAATCTGTCCTTGTGACAACAATAACAATAACAACATTAACGATAACAATAACGACACAAAAATAATAATTTTGCTAACACTGCTACATCCACTGCTACTACAACGAAGAATGATCACCACCATCATCATTAACATCGTAAAAAGTAATAAAACGAACGCATTCATACATTGATATCCATACACATGCACACAGTCTCTCCAACCAACACACACACACACACACACACACACATATATATACTTATGCACATACAGAGACATGACCGAAGTGAGAAACATATAGCGGACATAAAGAAAACAGAGAAGCACAACTTTACCATTGCACATATACAAAAGTGATTAATTTGCTGATGCAGATGTTACAGGTAATAACATCCAATTTACAGGCGAACAAGTAAAAACATTAAAGCACAATGGTAGAAATAAAATAAATTCACTGCATGTAGGTATAGATAGAAACTTCACAGAAAAAGCATGATTTTTGTCTTTTTTAGCTGGTTATTAAAAAAAAAAAAAAAAAAAAAAAAAAAGCAAGCTTTGTGGGCCTATTGTTTGTGGAGCAGAAGTTCTCGTATGTTTGATTTAAAGGAACGTAATGAATCACACGTCTTAATGAACGAAGGAAGAAAGTTCCAAGCAGATGGTCCAAAAAATGCAAAGCTAGATTTGTACAAATCGATGCACACACGAGGCAGAATATAATTATATGAATCGTAACGCTCTGATGCCCGTTGAACAAGGTCACTGAGGTATGGTGGTGACATGTTTTTGTGTACTTTGAACATGAGGACCATTTTATTGTAGTCGAATTGCTTGTATAGCGGTAATATTTCCAGTTTTGTTAATTTTTCATCTGTTGATAGGGAGTGGTCTGGTAAAATAAGTTTAGCTGCTCGTCTATGCAATGAGTTAACTTTTTTTAGCTGGTTGTGACTGGCATTGCTCCAGATTGTAGATGCATAATTGACATGAGAGAGAGAGAGACAGAGAGAGAGAGAGAGGACGGTAAAGAGATGACATGGAATGTTTGCTTTTCTTCTTTTTTTTCTTCTTTTTTTTTCTTTTTTTCCCCTCTTTTTTTTCTTTTTTTTTCTTTTTTAATTTTCAATGCTTCTGTGGTGTTTATAGTTCATACACACCTGTATATATCCCTCTTATAAAAACTAGTAGTATTACACTGTTGCTGTACATGTGTTTTTTCTTTAAATATGTATTGTAATAGGCTTGAGTAGAAGTACTAGAACCTTAAGATATATCTAAACAATTTTCAAGCAGTATGAAAATATCATAATCATCCTTATGATTATCATGATTATACATAATCATATTCACTGACTGCGAGAATGTTGCCAGTTTGGAACTTTTGACTAAAATTATCAGGAAGGAAAGAAAATAATCTAAATCTATGGACTGCAGAGTCTGTTCCAGAAATTTTCATCACCTTTAGATCACATGTTGTCTACTTCAGGTGGTGGTGTTGTTGTTTTTTGTTGTTTTTGTTTGGTTGTTTGTTTTCCAAGCCACCTCAAACCAAGAAACTGAAGAAACAGGAAATACCTTGACAGAAAAACTTTTAACCAACAGAGTGCCTATAAGACATCAGCTGACGTCCTACAAAAAGTATTGCCATTGTGCCTATAAGACGTCCACTGACGTCCTGCGCATGTTCCGATTTTTCCTTCATTGGAGTTTGGTTTAATTCACATAAACAGACACTGAGCAGTTAGTCTGATGTGTATGGATTTTAAAAATACTATTTAAAAGAACATACATCCGGTAGAAGACCCCTTTCTACTCAATGATAATTTGTTAACTGACCATGTGATACATGCGTGGAAAAGGGGACTGCATCATGTACAAAAAAAGGCATTGAAAACTGTGTCCAGTAAAGCAAATAGTCACAGTCAGCAGGTTTACACAATTCTGAAAGCTCTGCTTGTGATTATGGGCTGCTTTCACTATGGAGAAGGATCTCTCTTGTCTGATGATTGGTTTGAAAACGAAGGTGATTGACGACAGTGATGAAACTGACAGCCCTTTTTTATGGTAATTCAGTCCATCCGTCTATCCAATCAGACAGCCATTTTTGAACAAGTGGCTATGACTGACAGAATACATGCAGAGAGCATTGGAAGAAGGGGAGGAGAGGGAGAGGAGTGACGTAAGACGATAGGTCGAATGCCAGCCAGAGGTCATGAAGGGGGCGTGGCTTTTGGGAAGAGTGTACTCACACTTCAACGCAGGCTGTAGGAAATTGACAATCCCCAATGCTCCACGATTTTAACGAAACGCAGGGCTGAACCTGCATTGGACGTGAAACACATGCTTTTTGTTTTTAACGCTCTTTTTTTGTTGAATCAAATGGATGACTTGTTTGAAGAGGTGACAAGCTGGATGCACAGCAGACACTTTAATCGGCTCACATGCTACTTGAAAGGAGTGAATGTCATCGAAGAACTTCACCCTCTCACTTGCAAACGCTCTTTGCTGTCAAAGCTTGCCAGCTCAGTTTCTGAGACCGTGATTGACCTTTCACATTGACTTCACCCACCTTTGTCATTGTTGGGACAGTGATTTACTTACATGTTTGCACAAGCTGTGATTTGTTTCTATAGGCATGCTATTTCTAGCTGTATTTTGTTTCTTTTCTTTATGGATGGGCAGGTCATCGTGCGCGTGACGGGCGAGGTGAAGGCCGACCTGCTGCTGGTGGGCACGCGTGGGATGAGCAACGCCCGCCAGATCATCTTGGGCAGAGTCAGCCGGTACTGCATCCACAACAGCCCTGTGCCCGTCCTCATCTGCCGCCAGGAGTCAGACACCAGGCTCCGGAGGGCGTCCTCGGGCGGCCAAGACAGCGTTGTCGTCAACCAGGATGTCGCCACCGCCACCGGTAGCCATGTGTAATAAATCAATATTCAAATGACTCCAAAGGGCGCTCAGCTTCTCCCTCAATGGGCCCTCCAGCAGTGATGTATCCATGTACAGTGCTTGCTTGTGACCAAAGCAAGTGATGGCTATTTTGTCTTTCTGTAAACCTCCTGTAAACACTATTGTAAACCCTACTGTAAACCCTCACTATGACAGTACGGGGCACCGAGGCAGAATCAGGCTGTTGGATTTCTGAATGGTGTTGTGTCCTTGGCAAAGGGACTTTACTCTGATTTTCCTCACACCACTCTTGACTTCAGTTGTGGAGAGTTAAAACAGCAAAAAGAGAGGTTTGTTCCCTGCCCCCCTATACCAAACCCTCTACACAGTGGATAGAAAATCACTGCCCCAACGGTCCTTGTGTTGGGTTGTTGTTTTTTTTGTTTTTGTTGTTTTTTGTTGTTGTTGTTTTTTTTGTCAAGATATACACTGTACAAGAAAGTAAATAAATGTGACAGTCTAACAAGGCTTTTTTTGTTTTGTTGAAGGGTGGTGACAGGGCTTGTAAATCACCAGTGCTGGCAAGAGGATGTCAGTAAAAGTTCTGGACAGTGTGAATGTGTGTGTGCACACTCATATGTGTCAATGTGCATGTGTGTGTGTGTGTGTGTGTGTGTGTGTGTGTGTGTGTGTGTGTGACTGTGTGTGTGTGTGTGTGACTGTGTGTGTGTGTGTGTGTGTGTGTGCACGCCCATGCATGTGTAGATGGTCCTCTTCGATCCCGATGGAGGAACCACACACATGTGTGGCATGTCTGTCCATATGTGTGTACTGTATATGTGAGTGTGTGAGCAAGCACTCACACATGCGCTCTCCTAGGCAGGTAGCACTGTGCAGGAGACTGTGTTATATACAGAGATTATATCGAAAGTGAAACAGTAGGAGTGGGGGGAGGGGCGGTGAGGGGTATCTGTCAAACAAAGGGTCCATCCAGGCATCAGAATGTCAGCCCACCACTGGGTCTGTCTGCCTGCCTGCTGAACATCTGCTGTCTGCTGTGTGTCAGGTCACAGATGGCCAGCTAACTATTCATTGTTTCCGATATCTCTACTTTGTGTGGTTTGCTGGTTGGATGCTCATCAATATACCTTCTTCTTTTTTTTCTTTTTTTTTTCTTTTTTTTTTTTAGGGTGTGGGAGGGGGAGGTGGGGA